>NC_139327.1:9272500-9872500 GCF_056507025.1 Lutjanus erythropterus
ACAATAAAAAAAAAGTGCTTCACACCTTTTTTTTTTTTTTCTGATTGGAAATTACAAGCTGACACGGGGATTGGATTGGAACTTTCTGACTCACTGTGTTTGGCACAGAGCCTAAATTAATACAGATGACATTTCTAATTCAAGCAATGCCTTGAGTGTTAATAATAACATATCGATCGTGCAGGGGTCTTCATTGTGTCTACTGATGGCATCAATAGATATTGGAATCTCAACATCAAAAAAAAAAAAAAAATCAGGACACTAAGAGATTGGATGCAGCATAACAAAATGTTGTTGCAAATCTGACATCTAAGTTTGGCTCACTTTAAGGATGAAGATCCAAGACCAGAAAACACTTTAGTAAGTTGATACTTACATGACAGTCATTACCTGAGTGTAAGTGCAATGAAAGCTTCCCAAACACAGTAATCTGTTAATGCAATTTGTCTAAAAGCAAAGACAGACAAATGTCTGATTCATTCAGACAAAAATATCTATGTCTTTTAAACGATGCCAACCTAACAGTGATGAGGATGCCAGAAGCTCTTGCTGCTGGGTTTTATCATGCGTCCCTGATGACAAAATGCAATTCTTTCAACATTCGGACCTGACCTTTCCACTTTTACTTTCATTCAAACGGAACCAGGAAAGGACTCAAAACATTAATTAGTCGATCGAAAAAAATTAATTGGAATTTTGAAATACAATCATCATTTTTCAAACAATCACTGGCTCCAGTATCCTAAATGTGAGGATTTGCTGCTTTGCTTTGTCCTTTATGATAATAAATGAAGAGTCTCTGGGTCTTGGACGGTTCGTTGGACAATAGCTTTGGGCAGCTGGATAAATATATTGGCGATTTGCGACTGGCTGAGTCCACTGCCAGTTCTTTTTTTGGAAGGGCGTTTTATGATGAGTTAACTAGGCAATTAAGCTTGAAAAGAGAGCAACTTGAACTCTGTCTGGTTGTTTTTGTCCATTTCTTGATATTTTATACGTTTATTTTGTTCATTTATTGGACAAAGCGAAGGTATGTAGCAAAGACATGTTGCCTAGCAAACTTTAAGACATTTTGTAGCTGTAATTGTAATGTACTTGTTTCATTTTGGATCAATTTAAGTCTTCAAAATGTTTTGTTGTCATTTGTACAGGATGCACTTTCTCTCCTCTCCTCTGCTCTCTCACAACACACAGACACAGAGTGGAGCATGGGAGAAACAGGTGAAGTGAGGATAATGTTATTCTAGTTGATGACAACTCATTACATGACTCTAAGTGCAATAAAAGCTTCCCAACAACAGTAATTTATTAATGTAGTCCGTCTAAAAGCAAAGATAGACCAACGGCAACCGAAATTCAGTCCAAAATATCTATCTATCCTCTGGGGCCATGTGTTTCAAAACCTATAATCTAGATCATAATTATCCAGATTTTGTTATCTTGTAGGTTTGGTCCAGGTTTTTCAAGTAATTTTCTGACAGGATAATTCTGATTCAGATATCACAAGATCAGCACTCAACACATAGGCCGGAATTACAGATTTACTGGGGCTGGTTATAACCATCTCTGTGGTCTAACTGTAGCACTTTGGGTTTGTGAAAAGTGCTGCATAAATGTTTTATGTAAATGTATTATTTTTTTAGTAAACTAATTTTTCACCAGATCATTTCTCATTGATCTGATCCATCTGGCTGCAGTGCCGCCATTTGTATGTCAGGGCCATTGACCTGGGTCTTTCATCACAGTGAGGAACTTTGTGTTTTTTTATTGATAATATGTAGTGAGATACAGGCCAGAATGTTGCACACTGCACTTTCAGAGGGACAAATATTACATTTTGTTTAAGCATTTACCCATTTTGATTGAACTGAGACTTATGTGGATATTGTTTTGCCTTTATCTGTTACTTTATTGTGCAAGAACTGAATACAAGAATGATAAAAATACACCGTGTGTCCTACATGTCTCTATATTCACCTTGAATCCATGCTGAATCCTTCTGGTGGGATCAGGATCATCCTGACTTTTAGCATTAAAATGATCCTAATCGGCACCTGGAAACAACAGTTGATCTGGGAAGGACTGGATTACCAAAATCCATATCCCAGTTTTGTAGGATCAGAATCACATCTCCTGGTTTTTGAGCTACCCAATTCTGAGATTTAACCCTATGTGGATAATTCTGATCGAGATTAAAGGTTTTGAAATACTGGTCCCTGGTGACAATGCCAGAAGCTGGGTTTTATCACGTGTTCCTGGTGCAAAAATGCCATTCTTTCAACATCTGGACTGAACCTTTTCACTTTTACTTCCAAGCAAACAGAACTAGAAGTGCACTCAAAACATCAATTGGTCAACTGAAAGAAAATTAATTGCAATTTCAAGAACGGATCAAACAAAAATGTCAAACAGTTGCTGGTTCCTGCTCTTAAATGCGACTTTCTTTGTCCTTTACGAAAGCAAATGAAGAGACTTTGGGTCCTGGACTTCTGGTTGGACAATTGGGTTGGGCAACTGGATGAATATATCTACTACTGGCAACCGGGGGTTGGGGCTGCACCCACGTGAGGAAATAATTGCTGGTTGTGTGGCTGACGTGGTTGCTTAGAAAACTGGACAAAAGACTTTGAGCTCTTGGAAAATCGTGATAATGTTTTGACATTTCATAGACTAAAAAAAATCAATTCATTAATCATGGAAATATCAGCAGATCAATCGATGTTGCGTTGCAGCCCTAGTATGAAAAACAAATAGTCTATAGAACCTGCAGCCAATGCATCTTTAAACTTATTGACCACCAGTCTATCACAAGTGATTTAGTTCCAATAAAACAAATTCCTTTGCTCGAGGGATTCATATCAAGGTTTAATTAGGCAACATATCATCTACAATAAACCTCAGCAGGCTTTTGAATATGATCCTATCATGTGCACATCATATAATGAGCCACTAGAGCAAAATCGAGTTTAAAAAGTCATTTAAGCATCAAACATGCGCAAGAACAATAAAACAGTGTGTGTGCAACATGCCCTCAGGTCGCTGCATTCACTGTCCTGACAGTGGAGCCCATACACTCCAGCAAAGCTCCTCTCCAGCAGTCTGCCAAGTGCATTAGCAAGCACAGCTGGTAGTGTGCTGTGTTCTGCCTGTGAGCTGGAAGAGGAATAGATTTCCCTCCATTTCTAAATTATACAAATCACTTTATTTAAAAAATATTATATGGTAGATTTAGTGCTCACGTTGCCCCAGCGACTCTTTTGAGAATAATCAGTTAGCCTGAATTAAATGATTTTTCACAATTACACATGTGAATCGAAGGTTTGTCTAATTTTTGCGATGAGCACAAGGCCTTCATGAGTGACTGATGGGTTAATTAAGGCTCTGGGTAAACAGGTAAACACTGTGAATCTGTGAACCACACGTTTGAAAGGTAACTTCAGCTGCCCTCGTCTGCAGTAATTTCACAGAGAATTGTCTCCACATGCTAATTCTACCCTTTAATACTTCTCTCTCAGTTTCATCCCTCTTTTTTAATAAGCTTGAAATTAAAACGGCAGCACATGCTGGCCCATTTTTACAGGAGGAGCGATAAGACCCAACAATGCAAAGCGAGAGGAGTCAGGGGGTTACATCAAACAACAGCCGTATCAAAGCAGGAGGTGTAAAGGCGCATACCATGGGTGTGAGGACTGAACCAGAGGTTAACTAGATGCTGCATCACTCCTGTTCCAAATCACTGTTTCATTACATTCTGGTACAGCATCCTCACGTGGAAATTACACCGACACACTCCTCTGGGATTTTTCTTAAAACCTGCAGAGATACTGTATGTCTGAAGACAGGAGCAAGCCAAAAGAGGGCACACATGCAACACTCTACCAAAAGACTGAAAAAAATATTGAAAATTAGCAAATTATTATTATTTTTTTTTACCTTTTAAGCATCTAAAAGGGACGCTGGGGCGGCACGGTGGCGCATTGGTTAGGTCCTGAGTTCAAATCCCCCAGCCGGCTGGGTGGCTCAGGAGTTTGTGGCTGGGGCAGGGCCTTTCTGTACTGCTGTCCATCTAGATAATAGTTGGAGATATCGCTGTAGAGATGTCTGCCTGCTCTCCAATACAATCAGACTAAAGGTCACCTGGTTTGTGGTGCTCAAATGCAACATTGAATTTACAGAAGATTGGCAAAAAAACCAAAAAAAAACAAGCAAATAAATGTGCATGTCCATCCACTACCATAATGCTAATATTAAAAAGTTGAGGGTGCTAATTGTCCAGTCTGGTGTCATTAAACCATCGCAAAAGAGGAGGGTGCGACAAGATGGCATAATTCAAACTAGAAGAGCGCACTCAGTGGAGTGTAGATCCCTGCCAGACAAGGACCTGCCAACATTAGCATGACCTCGAAGATCTCAAACTGAAGCAGTCGTTGATCACTTGTGGCCCCTAGTGGCTGGTTAAGAAGAGAGAGAAGTCAGCTGTCAATGGTCGTATAAATCAGAGCAGTCAAAAAACTATAATGACAGCCTCACAGCTGTATGTCTCCACCAACCAGTCAAGTTACAGTTTTCATCCATGTCTGTCCGGACTCATAATGTCTGGAGTGAAGCTTTGAAGGAATTTAATTAAAGTAAGTATTAAGTGTACTTTTTGGAAAAATGGAAGTTCTCACAATACATGTATAATTCCAGTGAATTATTTCCAGTGTCTTCACTTACAGACTATTTTTACAGAGGAGGACAGAGGACTGATAGAGAGCTGAACATTATGTCACAGTGAAGTTGACCCTTGACCTTTTGGATCATTAGCATTTTAATTCTTGAGTTATGGCCAAAAAATGTGTTGAGTGAGGTCAGAGTGACCTTGACATTTGACCACCAAAATTCAATCATTTTATCTTTGAGTCCGAGTGAACATTTTTGCCAAGTTTGAAGAAATTCCCTCAAGGTGCTGTTGAGATATCGTGTTCACGAAGCATGGGATGACCTGAAAACATAATGCCTTCGGTTATAAAAACATAAAGGCATGAAAGTCATTTTAAAAAAGGTTTTCATGAATTCTGAATCAGAGAGGTCTTTCAGCATGCAGTCATGAATGTGCATAAATAAAAAGAGTCTGATCGGTCCAGCAGTATTGGAAATTAGCTCCAGACAAGTTGTAGGTCCAGTGATCACACACACACACACACACACACACACACACACACACACACACACACACACACACACACACACTCACTCACTCACTCATGCAGAAATGGATACAATTACTTGATCAGGATAATAATAATATTAATATGTGCCTGACAAAGCTCAAACGTTATGTTTAATTCATGCACTTGGCTTCACATTCCCTTGTTTTTGGAATCTAATCATTTTGCAAAATAATGGTGGTCAGCTGAAATAATTATGATCAGAGGATCATGTAATAATTGCAACAAGCCTACTCAGTGCTCTCAATTATTCTAGACAAAACACTGAGACACATTTACCAGCTTATTGTCAAACTAATTTTAAATATTACAGAACTTCACTACAAGGGGCAGCTGTGTCAAGAATATTAAATTTAAACGGCAGCCCCTCACTACAAGGAAAATCATTCACGAGCGTATTAACTGTGTTCTAACATAATAAAACACACACTGTAAGGACTGCAGATGTTAATTGTCCCACTTCACATCAAATATGACTAATTCTTTGCAAAGTCATGAGCAGGAAAGTTTTTTTTTTGTTTTCTTATCATTTACAGTAAAATCCAGCTAATTTGTGTCCCCATTATGTTTATCACTCTCTGTGGCTTGATGTTTTTAAAATGCTGCAACTGTTCCGTTCCAGATAATTCTGTCTGACGTGTGTAAACGGCGATAATGCTCAATAGCGACTTGATAGCCTCGTTTTCCGAGGCGATTCAGACTTTTTGTGCTGTCCTCAAATTTATTTCAACTTTTCCTAAGTTCCCTTTTTTCGACTGCTGACTGGACTGCGGCCAAGCTGGCATTCAGTTGAAGGCTGCTGTGAGAAATGTGTCTGACCACAGGACTCTGCAAATTATGATAACAGTGATAAAATAATTTGATACCATTGTGAAACTGTTTTCACTCCCACTGCTGTTATTAATGCTCAGTCCACTGTCCACAGGCTATCGGGGTCTCTGTGGACCAAATCAGACTGTCGTCATGCAGTGCACTGGTGATAATGGCAGGATAATGATCTGTCATTACTACCATGAAATAAGATGATAATGGACACTGTTGTTAGGGTGTTGTTGTTGTTCAGTGATATCAGTGTGCCAGGTTGCAGACGTGTCGTGAAAAGAGGCAAATATGGAAATTTTGTTCAGATGATGCTTAGATATCAACACCAAGAAAATAAGAGTGTGTCACAATAATTGAAAAACCTTGAAAAACATTTTAATGACTCATCGACAACTGCTAGGCTAAAAGCAAAGCTTACCTAGCTTGTTGCTAGTTACATTTTTCCCATTTTTTTATCTTAAACCTGAGCATTATTTCTAATATGTGATGATGTGCTAATGTTAAGTTTAATAAGAGATGAAGGTTCCTTCGTCTGCGTAGTCGTCAAATTGTTGCGTTCAATGACCACGAGTAAACAAATGAGAGACGCAAACTTCACTGCAAAATTGATGTTAACTCACTCAATTCTGAGGTGATTTAAATCAAATTTGGTTTGTCACAAACCTGAGAGGCTGAACATGACAGTGTTTACTTGTTGGGATTAAATTCAGTCACTGGGGGCGGTCGAATCAGCTCTGTGCCAAAACATGAAGCTTCTGAATGACTTCCACTGGGACATGAAGGCTCTGAGCGATGACAAGACAACAAGTGTACATATTTATTTATTTTTTTATTTCACTTTTGATGAGTTTCTCCATGTAGATGTATATTTCAAAATCTAATATATTATTGTAAAGCCATCTGGTTCCTTGTAATATTCTAAATAAATAAGAGTATTTAAATACAGAAGTTTGGACTCATCTTCCAGTTCATATTTCTTTATTATATTGTGTTTAATCTTTGCACTTCATAGATTTCTTTGATTTGTATGTTGTTTTATACTGTTGTAAAGCATTTTGTGGCTCATATCTGTGAAAAATGCAACATAAATACATTTCTTCTTCTTCTGTTGTTTCCTTATTAAGTTTATCCTGTTAGATGAACCCATGAAGCTCAGTTAAAAGTTCATTACACTATTCGATCATCTTAAAGAAAACTGAGACTTTCTTATGCAAAAACACTTTGTTTACATCTATAAAAGAAAACTTACAGTACACTATGGACGAATTTAACTGCTATTGTCACTTGTTATCTTTTGGGATGATTTTTGTCATTTTGTTTTGCTAATTTAATCATCTGCATGAGTGAGAGCTGCTGCTGCATGATGCCTTCCCACTGAACACACCCACTGAGCATGAGTGAGAGGAAAAAAGCCATATTCTCACATCTCACTTGTAGAATTATGGATTCATTTCAACCAAACCACAGCTGATGATTGTTGGAACAGTGGAAAGTGAAGCAAGGTATTTTTTTTTTCTAACGTTTTAGTTAGTTTCTCTTGAGTTAACAAGGCAATTAACCTTCTTCAAAAGAGAGAAACTTGTCATCAGAAGGTGCAAGGTTGTATTTTAATATGTAATAAAAGAAATAGGTATGAGAATATATTCTTTCTTGACATTCTGTGTGATCATTTTGTTTATTTATTGGATGTAGTATAACCATAATAGAATACAAAAAGGAAATCTTCAAAATTTGCAAATCTCCGCTCATTGCATCTGGCAGTTTTAATGGCATTGCAGTAGGTGCTTCACAGAGGAGATCTGCACTGAGTGACTTCTTCTAGTTTTCAGTGTTCTACAGGACTAAGATACCTGAGAGAAGCCAATTAGAGGACTGTAATTTCTGAATCTCAGTAAACCAAAGATTAATATAATGATAACTTACAGGAAATTATTCAGGGACAAAAAAAAAAGGCAAAGAGTGACAGCAGCACCAAAGCTGCAAACAAAATGATCAGCAGCGGGCTGGTTCATGCATAGTACCTTAAGAATAAGGCAGCACAGTGGTGTGTATTTATTAAGGACCACAGATAAGAATCTACAGACCACAATAAAAAGGACATACGGTGGAGAGTGGACTGATCAGTGATCTGAACACTGAAGGAATGGTTCAGGCAGTAATGATTGGCAGAGGCAATCCAGCAGGATAATAAGCAGCAGCTGAAAACAGGATTTGGAGCTCCCAGTAAAAACTGCACAAGACAGCTATCAGGGATAATTTTTGTAATTTTGTGTGACCGCTCCAAAGCTTCTTTTCTATGTAAGAGAGACAGGAGGTTAATGAAAAAGTCCTAATCTTTTCCCTATATAATTGAAAGAGCGGAAGGTATCACTTCCAATAAAGTATGATAATGGAGACCCGGACATGCAGCTGGGTCCTCCGTGACCTTCTCACCACTCTGTTTTTATCATCCGAGCTGTGGTTAAGGTTACAACATTTGTTCGGCAGGAAGAGCAGCTCTGCCCCGCGCTGTTATTGGCCTTTCAGCGGAGCCTGTCAGCAGCGGCACGCTGTCACCGCCTGAGGAAGACGTGACCCACCCCGCGCTGCTCTGTGTGGTTCTGTCATGGATGGCCAAGAAATTAAAATGTTAATACTCGCTTGATGTCATCTTTCATATTCCAGTTCTCTGTCTCCATCTCTTGATATCGTGGTGCCATCAGAACCTGGAATGACGCAGACTTATAAGGCTGCCAAAGTCCAGAGTTGTGTCCTTGCGAGTCCGACTTGTCTTGAAAAACGGTCCACTCGCACTGCTGCAATTTAAGCTTCATAATACCAATCCCTGCTGGAATTAATCATGCATTCTTTTTTTAAATCACCAGATAAGTGCCTTCTAACTACCCAGGTTTTGGCAAACATGGTCCCTAAACTTGCATCCAGAACTCAGTTCAATCCCTGTGCATCACTTTAAAAAAACTGCACTGGGGGGGACAAAA
Source organism: Lutjanus erythropterus (assembly GCF_056507025.1). Classification (NCBI taxonomy): domain Eukaryota; kingdom Metazoa; phylum Chordata; class Actinopteri; order Lutjaniformes; family Lutjanidae; genus Lutjanus; species Lutjanus erythropterus. The sequence continues at coordinate 9,281,511 of NC_139327.1, forward strand.
ATGTCTGTGTTGAAAATCAGCCAAAAAATATTATTATCAGTCCTAATAATAAGTGGCAAGTGTTCATTCATTTAACCTTTTAAAAGCTAGTTTGTATATTATACCATTTTTGTTGCTTTTTGTGAAAAAAGGTGGCAAAAAGTTAAATTAAATTAAATTAATCCATAAACTGATTGCAAAGACGATTCTTTTAGGGTGAGGTCAATGTCAGTGACAACACATCAAATCATTTTTGGATGCATTCATATATTTCAGTGGTACAGTTGGAACACTGCATTATATTTGGGCCAAATACATGGAAATGGCCTCGATCTGGTGGAAAACAGTAAAAACTACAATTTTGAAGCCATTGGTCCAGAATGACGGCCTAAAACAGAGGGATGCATGCTTCATATTTTGGCAGAGGGAAGTTTTAATGGGTTTCGTATGTACTGCGTATTGGAACTGGGGTTGACATTTCAAAATAAGGAAAAAAAAAAATCAACAAATCTTTGGAAAATGAATGCCATATGCATTAAAACTTAAATATAAAAAAATGGAAAAAGACAAAAATATCCCTAGTGATGAACAGTGGTTAACATATCACATTAATAATGTTCTTTAATCTTGTTTTAAGACTCATCTGTACAGGTTGGCACTCTGGTTATAATCTACATTTACTGTGCCCTCTTGTATCATCGTCAGGGTTTGATGTTTCATCGTGTTACATAAAGTGCTCTCTTACTTTGACCTCCCTGCACCCCAATCATCCTCCACAATCCAGGGCAGGACCACTGCTGTTAGCTGGCTGAACATATAAGCTGAATCGAATTAGTCAAACTACAGATCGGCTGTTATATGGTCAAAGCACTGTAAATAATTTAGTGTTCACCAGAGTGTTGCGTCTGTCGGTCAATAAACGATACAGCATCATTTTCCAGCCTGTTTCGTTGTAGCTGCAGTAGACAGCAGTTGAGAACTGACTGACAGCTCGCAGTAGCAGATAAGAGTAACAGAGTTGTACTTTTAAGAACATCCCATTCATACTTTATCACTTTAATCGATCTCTCTGAACGTTATGTAGCAGCTTGACCTGTCAGAACATTAGAGAACGTACCGTCAGCTCAGCAGCCTGAATATAGATGATATCTGACATTAGGGCTGCAACTAATGGTTATTTTCATTATTGATTCATCTGCTTTAGTTATCATTAACCCTATAAAAAGCTGAAACATTGCAAAAAAAAAATGCTCATCGCAATTTCTCAAAGCTATAAATTGCTTCTTTTGTCCAACCAACAGTCCAAAACCTAAAACCTCTTCATTTACTGTCATAAATGACAAAAAGAAGCAGCAAATCCTAACATCTACAAATTGCAAGCAGACAACATTTGACATTTTTAGCTTGAAACATGACTGAAAAGATTAATCTACAATGCATTATCAAAATAGTTGTCGGTTCATTATATTTGGATTGACTAAATGATTAATCGACTAATCTTATTAGCTTCAACTGCTGGGTGTAAACAGTTTGTCATCAAATAAAAATGAGATTATAATGTATAGAATAAAGCAGTTGACCAGTCATGCTCTGAAAAGTACAACATAACCCAATTTTCACTTTTCAGTTTCACTAATTAATACAATTTCCATCTAAACAACATGTTACTGGCTAATATAATCATGTGTTGTATTGTAATGTGCATAAATTAATGGGATTATAGCAGCCACCCTGCTCCCTGAATATGTCACCACTAAACATTATGCCACTTTTGAATGTAATGAAAAAAGTCATTTTCATATGACATAAAATGGGATACTTGTAATGAGTTACTAAAAATAGATAAATATACAGTATACTGTATATTAAATATGTAGCTATTATCACTAAATGTGAGCTACAGTACATTGTTTTCTGGCTACAGATGGACTTTGTTTAAAGTTCTTTAAAGTTCACAAATAACTTTTTTATTACTGATAAAATTAGTGGTAGTAGTAATTGAAATTTGTGGTTTTAATTAATTTTACAGGAAAAATGCACACATACATATATATAGAGTCTGACATTCATGGCATAATCACTACATTTGAGACATATCTTTGATGTAATATGTTAAGGATATGTTATGCTACTCAGCAATATGTATGCTAGGGCTGCACCTAATGATTATTTTCACTTTTCATTAATCTGTTGATTATTGTCTCGATTAATTGATTAGTTGTTTAGTCTTTAAATTGTGAAAAATGTTGATCAGTGTTTTCCAAAGCCCAAGGTGATGTCCTCAAATGTCTTCTTTTGCCCACGACTCAAAGATATTCAGTTTACTGTCATAGAGGAGTAAAGAAACCAATAAATATTCCCACTTAAGAAGATGAAATCAGAGAATTTTGGCTTTCTTTTCTTATTCAAACTGGTTAATCAATTATGAAAATAGTTAGGGAATAAATTAATAATAAATTCATCACCGCAGCTCTAACCTCTACATGTTTGACGACGCTTTTTTATTGTAAGAGAAGTGTTTTGATGCAATTTGCATGGTGAGGTTAAAGAAAGTGTCCAACTCTCCACCTCCGCTAAATACCAAATTAACCCAGAGAGGATTAAAGTGGCTTTGTGTTTGTTGGAGCTGCTGCAACTTGCACCTTCTCCTTTGTTCTCGTCCAGATCCTCGGTTGGCAAATAAACTTCAGAGATATCCATCTGTCCTCACTGTTCTTTTCTGTGTTAAATGTCAAACATAGACACACTCTTGAGAAATACTCCTTTTTTTTTCCTGTCCCTACACAATAAGAGCCTGAATACAAATCAAACCGGCATCTGCGCAGGAAATTAAATTGTAAACTCGTACTGTTCGCGGCATAATCAAAGCTAAATATACATGAAACAACCTGTAGCCTTGTATAGAATGTAATCTACATTTGTCATGGAAAAATGAGGCAGTGCAATTTTCAAAGGGAGGCATAACGAAGCATAACGTTTCTCATTTATAATTATTTGATTATCTCTCTGGCTGCTTCATCAGTGTTCTGCACCGCTGGGCTTCTGCACAGACGCTACGGCGGAAAACGCTGCATTTCAGATAGGTGGTGGAAAACTACTGTGCAATTAATGATATTGCTCTAAAAATACAGCGATTCAAGAGTCCTTCAGACTTAACCAGACACCACAGTTCGATAACAATATCAGTGGGAATTTATTTGAATTGTCGTATGGCTGAGGAGAACGCTTTCATCACTTTGTCTGTTAGTGTGTGAAATGTCACCCTGGGATTGTGCTTCTAAAATTGGCTCTGAGGCTGAGTCATTGAAGGGAACAGAAGAGCTGCTGTTGTCAAACTGCACTTCAAAATAGGCGTCAGTCCTTTTAGGCTACAGTACACTTCAAATGCATTCAGACTCCTGCTGGAGAAGAAACAAGGACTGTGTAAAAAGCACAGGCTGAGAGTGGACCTGAGTTACCAGCACAGCGTTTTCCTAAAATAAAACAAAAAAACACTTTAACTGGGAGCTGACCTGCCCAGTGGGTATTAATCAGCTGCTCTGAGTGAGGTACTGTCTGAAAGACCAGATGGAGGAATCATGGGAGGTTTTTATTTTTTTGGAGTTGTACTGCTTTGACATCAGCTGGTCTGCTGTAGCAGCCAACCCTGTTAAGAAAGCAACCTGCAGCAACTTTCAGTTCTTTAAATGTTCATTCAAGAAATAGAGACACATTATTTATGCTAACAGACACTTTTTCACTTGAATTAAGTGAAGTACCTGAACAGCTAACACAGACTGATGTGTTAGCTGATGACTATACTCTATATTTGATACAGGGCTTATACACCAGATGGCTTCCTCCGCAGAACCATCTGGAAAGTTGTTCTTAGAAATTGTTTGGAAAAAGGCAGGCACTTTCAAAAAGAAAAAAAAACTTGGCAGGTGATTGGATGAACCATCTGTCTATCATGTTTAACCTATGAAATCAAACTCTTCAGTGCCTTTCATTGTTCTTCTTTCAATTTGTAGTCCTCCCTTAGGGGGAGCTCATAGCGACGCTGCCTCCACAGCTGGGAAACAACACACACGCACAGGAGCTCTGCTTCACTTTTGAGAAGCTGCAGCTTTTATTCACTTACGACTTCAACTCTAAACTGTACATTCACTGCCACTGCTCAACTTTTCCTCCACGCTGCGCACATTTATTCCTGCCACCACAGACTGTAATTAGTCTGCCACTTGCTCTATCACGCTCGCTACAGTTACACACTCATTATGATACATTATTTGACTAGTTAGTCCTGTACGTTTATACCCCAGATGCCATGTTTCTCAACTCAGCTACACTGCATCACAGAGAGTGAACCCTGGTGGCATTTGCTGCACACTACAATACAGGATCTCCCTATCAGTTTAATAGAAAGAGGAGCATTTTTATTTATGACAATGTAGAAAATCATACCGTCAGGAAGTAGACATACGTTATTGATCCCTAGGGGAAATTATTATTTTTTTTATATAACCCACACATACATCAGAGAGATGTATGTTTACATATAGTTGGGCGCCTTGAGCAGGCAGGTTTAGTGCCTTGCTGAAGGGCACCTCAGTGGTGCTCAGGAAATGAACTGGCACCTCTTCAGCTACCAGTCCACACTTTGTCTGTGGGACTTGAACTGGCGACCCCTCTGTTTCTCAGCCAAGTCCTTATGGACCGACCTACTGCCATTCCAATGCCAATACTGAAATATCTTTATACTTCCTAAGCCCACTAATATGGAGGTGGTATCAAAGCCTTAAAAACTAGCAACACAAATTTTAAATGAATTCTCAAAGGGACAAGAAGCCAACATAAAGATGCTAAAATCGGTGAAATTTGCTCTCTTAATTGTTTTTAGTTAGAACTGTGGCAGCTGCATTTTGTAATGGTATTACTGATCCAGTTAAAAGCATTGCAACTGTCCAGACAAGAGAAAACCAATGCATTGCTCTATTTCTTTGCATCAGGAAGAGCAAGATCTGGTCTGACTGCAATATCCATCAGGTGTGAAAATGCAGATTTACTGATAGTTAGTTTTCCTTAAATCATCACTGGATTTAGTCTGTTTTGCCAGAATCTTTAGTCCAGAAATGTGAGAGCAGTGTTAGCAAACTTCAATTCTGTGTGTCTCTGCTGTGTTAAGAGCATGTGTTTTACAGTGTTTTCTGCAATATTTTTTTTGTATTTCAGGGTATGAGGAAAAACCTCAAATTGCCCCCAACCCCTTTAGATCCCATCAGATCTCCGTGAGTCACATACAAACTGACGCAGCATCAAAACATGAGTCACGCGTGAGGACGTGAGACGTGACGCGGCGCCGCCTCCATCCGGAGCGAGGCAGCTGGCCGATTGCAGCGGATTATTATCCGCTTGCTCGAGGCCTCGGAGACCTAATTCCACAAAATGATGACAGTAACCATGCATGAGGTCATCATGAGCAGTAGAACGACGAACGCCAAGAGAGCAGATCAGCAGCTGCACTCAGAGAGCATGAACACAGCCTTCACTGTCTTCTTTACAGAAGCTTTAGCAGCTCTGAGGAGGAGCAGACTGGAGGTTCTGCTTCAGAAATGACACGGCTGTGAATAATATTATGATTCATTGAAGTTAGTACTTTAATTAGCACTTTGTTTCAGAGCGAGAACATAAAAAATGTCCTGTTGCCTGTGATTAAATACCATATGTACAAATGTGTGCTTTTTATTAGGCTTTTAGGTGTTTTTCAGCGCTGTCTGTGTGGGTGTGTATATAGCAGCACATAATAAATACAAAAAAGGAGAAAAAGGGAAGCGATCACAAATTAATGGACACAGATTTGTTTTTGTAAACTGGTACACACTTCTGCTCTCAGCTGTCCACAGTTTGGGAACCAAACTAGCAGGAGTTGCCAGGTTATCACGCTCACATAATTGATGCTAAAATCATCTTTAAAAACGGTGTAATATTACTGTAAAGAAACAGCTTGATACAAGCTGTGATGTTAAAGAAAAAGCTACAGTACCACCATGTAATCAGTAAGTTCAAATCCTATAAAAATTAAAAATTCAAGCAATTTCCTTAATTCATTGTAGGACATGTAAACGTGTGTTCTGTGAGTCATTGCAAAAATGTCCTGTGTTGTATTAAATGTCGTATTACATTAATAATATTTTCTGGTTTCTTTACTCCGCTCTGACAGTAAACTGAATACCTTTGGGTTGTGAGCAACACAAGACATTTGAGGACATCATCTTAGGCTTTAGGACACACCAGTTGACATTTTCAAAATAATTGACTGGTTAATCAACTATGAAAATAATTCTTAGTTGCAGCCCTAATTCACACCCAAAGAAGGAGGCGCATCACTCACAAACTTAATTACTTGAGTTTTGATTTTGTCTCCGGTGCGCCGAGCGCATCACCAGGACTGCGCTGCCCCGCGTCCAGGACGTCGATGCCAGGCGGTGCAGGCCCAGGGCAAACCGGATCATCAGTGACATTCACCACCCCAGACACAAACTGTTTCAGTAGCTGTCCTCTGGCAAGCGTCTCCGCTCCAACATGCCAAAAAGTGAGAGACAGAGAAGAAGCTTCTTCCCACAGGCCCTACAGATCATAAACTCTGATGGAAAAAAAAGACGCACAACACAATCCCTGCACCTTTATGCTCATATCATTATGCTGTACCTACTCTTACCCTGCTTTCATTTTATTTTATTAATTAACATAAGACTTCTGTGAGATTGTGTTTTTCTTTGTATGCACCTCTATTATCATTATTTTTTTGATATATTGTATATTGTATATTATATTGTTATTCTGCCACTTTTCTTGTACGTATTACTTTATTTCCTCTTTACATTCGATATTTGTACAGTTATCAGAGTTGTTGTAATCTCATTTCACTCAAGTGACAAACACACATCTTGAACCTAGCATTGTAGTGTCCATAACCGTGTTTCCATCCAAACAGGATGTCACAAATTTGAACCAAATTTCAAGTTATGTGGCAAAAGAAAATGACACTGAATGCTTGATTCCCTCCACCATTAATGTAGCGCCAGTTCTCCAGTTGGAGTTTATCCGGTTTGTACCAGAGCAGAAGAAGACGGCACAACAAGATGACGTAATTAAAAGACCACCAGCTGAACCTTAAACTGTGAGGAACAATGTAGAAAACAGGATGGAAACATTTCTGTTGTTTTAATGTGGGGAAGGTTCCATCAGATCATGTTTGTATTATAGAGTCATGGGGTCAATAAGGAGACTAAACAACTGATCAGTCATGTGAGTCACATGGTCACTATGTCAGAACTTATTTAGGAAGTGCTCCCATCTCCCATTAAGTGCATTAAGTCTTTTTTGAAAAGGGAAAATCCTCTTCAAGTGAGCCAAATACAGGACATTTTGCCATTTCCATCAACCTTTTCTAATGGGAAATAAATTGATGGACACAGTTATTGATGCTCCCTGGCCACTCACAGCAGCTTGTTCTGTTGAAGGTAGTAGTGTGCATGGTCCTCCGTGTAGGTAGCTAACTAAGTAGCCACCAGACAACAACCAGATGTGATTTTTGCAGTGTCCACTTTTCATTTATGGATGGCAGGGGACAGTGTCTCCAGATGCAAAAAACTGTTGTCTGTTCTTACCCGTCAAAATAAAAGCCCCAGTCTGTGTCGCTGCACTACCACCTGCTCGATCAGTGTGGTGCTGACGTCATCAGTTGCTCTTCAAACAGGGTTTTGTTTATGGAAATGTCAAAATGGTCATGCATTCTTTATTTTGGAATTACTGATCCTATATTATACAGCAATATTTATGGTGATTACAGTAAATATGAAAATTATCATACATATGGCAACACTGGCAGTGGATGAGGTTTATTTATTCTGCATCTGAGACCCTCACAGATGGTCAGCTTGCCAGTAATATACTCTCTTAGCTGTGGATAAATATAATTTTGCAAAAAAAATTGACATTCCAATTTGACTGTAGACAAATGTAATAAATGTAAACAAAACATCACCATGGGATGACTAGATGTTATAAGTATTGGCTGACTGGTTATTGAAAGTGAAAACAAGTGGTATTGTTAAATCCCTCTGCTACAGTGCCTCTTGAAAGCAGCAGCACCCGTTGGAATACTGCTGATGGTGTCAAATGCCAAACTTCATCTAAACTCTGCAGCCTCTCTGTGGACTCCAGTTCACTTTCTTCTGCAGACTCTTCATGATTTCCATATTTCTGAGGCAAATGTTCTGGCTGCCATTCTTTTTACCGTCTGAAGCTGTACAGGCTGATTCACTGTAACTCTTCCACCATTATTTCTAGTCTGAGAACTGACTCTTTTATGATTTCAACCTCACACCGCATTACACGAATAAACACCTCAGAAAAAAGACGTGAAATGAAAAAGTGAAAATTATAGGGTAATTGTAGAGAAATGCAGGAGACAATGAGATGACAAGAAAATCCATGAACTTTATGTCAGCTTACGTTTGAACAGACACATGCAGAGGCCTTAAATAACTTCAAAGAGAGGAGAAACATAACGGTGGTGGAATAACACAAAGTTAATTCCTCATTTAGCCAGTGTCTGCTTCTACTAACAAAAGCTCTTATGAGACATCAAGAGCAATAAAGCCCTCTGTATTTCAGCATATCACCTGAAACAACTTCTCAAACACACAAAAAAAAGAAGAAGATGAGATGAGTCAGAGTCACAGCTCTTCATTTTCACTCTTATTCAAAGATGACGATCCATGATTTGTCTTTTGTGTCACATCCATGCCTCATGCCTTAATTCACCTATGGAGTGACATTTCAAACTTGATGTAGAGGCTGTTTACACCTGGTATTAACATGTGTCTGGAGTGATCCGATCACAAGTTGACAGCTCTAAGTAGAGGTGTGAATGCACCACAGATGCACTGAAATGCAATCGCTCAGTGCACAGCAGTGTGTTTCCAGTGTGTGTCCGTGGCCGCATTGATCGACTGCCTACTCGACTGTCCTGCAGGGTGTTTTTTTTTATTGTTTTGTTTGGGCTGTCTTACCTGTCAAAATTAGCAGCAGATGTTTGTGAACATACTGTCTGTTTCAGCTGATTTCACCATTCAACTAGAGACTTTCTGAGTGAGGAGAAACTTAATAAACCTTAAGAAACGGATATGGCAAATTCTTAATCGTTTGTGTCTTCTTGTAAATTCCGCATTAAATGCAACAAATTAAGTAGTTTCTTTCCTTGTAAAAAACTGTGGCTACACCTGTCTACCTGCTGACATTTAACAGAACACACCATTTCAACTGATTTCACCATCTACACTAAATTTATGAAAGAAAACAACATTTAATTTACAGTAAACCTGTACAATCTTACCAATACATTCAACAGTAACTAATATAGCAGCTAATATAGGCTGTTTCTTAATCACCTGTCCAAAAATACCCCACATTTTCTTTTAAAAAGTGGATAATTTTGTGAGTTGCTGTAGCTCAATTAAATAAAAGAAGGAAAAGGGAGACGATCACAAAATAATTAGCATGTTCAGACTTTTTTGTAATCTAGGACACATTTTGATCTCAGGTGTCCACAGTTTGGGCACCAAATTAGCAGCAGTTGTCAGATCCAAAAGTCAACTTTAAAGAACACACATAGATAATCCTGCTCACATCTTTTATGATAAAACCTTACTAAAAGTCTAATATTGCAATACTGCTTATGGATTGTCATTGTCTGAAATGTCTTAACACAACTAGAGATATTATAGGGATACGTAGAGTACCACAGCATAAACAGTATGTGTAAATCCTAGAGGGAAACATTTTAAGCAATTTCTTTTATTCGTTATTGTACATGTAAATAATATATAGTCAATAAAATATTGAAAAAAAAGTCATGCAACAGAAAGAAATTTTTTCATATGTCTTTGTACATTTCACATGGAGCAACACATTGGATTTACAGCCACAGAGGGGGCTACATAGCTCAGAAAGTCAGTATCTTTAGTTTTGATGTTGTCTCCAATTTCAGCGTCAGTAGCCGTTTCCATCCAAAAGTAGGCTATCGCAAATTTGAAACGAATTTCAAGTAAGTCGGCAAAAGGAAATGCGAGCGAATGCTTGTTTCCATCCACTGCCTTTATGCAATTTTTAGGAGCTGGTCCACTGAGATTGAGTTTGCAGTCAGAGAATCATGAACTTAATTGACGTCCAGTACATCCACATAAAACAGCTGTCAGATTTCCTTTTGTTTCAGCTCCCTTACCTGTCAAAATAAGCAGCTGATGTTTTTTAAGCCAAGCTTGAAAAAATACACCAGATTTCCTTTTAAAAATTGTGCAATTTTGTGAGTTGTTGGCTTAGAATAAACTTTATAATTTGAAATGCTGTTTTATTTGGGCCTTCTTGCACATTTGACAAATATTATACAATAAGTCTGTTCTATTGTGTGTGTTGGCTGTATTGTTGGGCTGTTGGTTGCAAACAACTGTGCATTAGGTCTTTGCAAATGGAAATGATGTAGCTATGTGTTTATTTGCATACAGAGTAGGGAAGTGAGATCCGGTCACAAGTGGTCACCGAGCCGCATTCAGAGATGCATCCTGCTGCCAGCTGTGAGCTGATGTACTCAGAGCAGTCCAGCTGTGAGGAGTTAACAGGGCTCCGGGAAGGAGATTTGAGGCGGTTTTCAAAAAGCAATAAAATTTAGCTTTACAAAAAAAAAAAAAAAAAAAAAATCTTAATCATTTCAGTGGTTGTTTTCAGGTATTTTCAGCTTTTCTCTTTTATTAAAGTTTTGGCCTCAGTGGAATGTTACTGCAGTGTGGAGTGGCCATGCCATCCATTTCATCGGGAGCTCAATACTCAATACACAAGCCAGTGATGAGATTTCCATCAGCAACAAAAAGGTGTCATGGCAGATAATAGAGAAAGTGACTCAAGATTGAATAGGTACAAAAAATAAATAAAAAAAAAAACATGTTTTTTTTAAATGCTCAGTGCTAAACTGAACACGGCAAACTTAGGCAGCAGCCTTTACAACGCAGGCAGAGATGGATGCATAGAGACGCAGAACTGAATAGACAGATAGAGATAAACAGGCAGACAGACAGATAAAAAAAAAACAGTAGTTTGCAAAATAACCTTGATTCAGAGTTAGTTCTCTTCAGTGTGGGTGAATATTTTACTCCTGCAACACTGGAATGCCAGACCTTTCAGCTCCAGGTCAAATTATCACTGATTTACTGCTATTGATCAATAATAACACCAAACCCCTGAAGACAAATTATGCCTATTATGAGCTCTGGGGCAGTAATAATGCTTTCTTATTTCCTCGCTCACATCTTAAAATAGAATCCCAGTTCCTAAATCCATTTTTCCACCTATTGAAACAGGTTTATTAACATGCAGTAGTAACATAAAGCTGAAATGGTTTGTCAACTGCAGCCATCAAACACGCATTATCATTGTCAGTAGTCATCTAAGAGAGATTACATTCAGTTAAGGCACGTTCATTCTCGTGTTTGGAATGTAAACCAAGGCTCTGTCACACTAACACAAAGACGGCAAAAAATAAATGTGTCTGAAGTCATTTTGCACCGAATACTTATCACCTGTGTTATCTTTACACACTCAAGTCTGTGATGTACCAGAGTACTTTGTATGCTGAACGCTTCCTCTTTAGACAGACTCATCTGTATAATCATTTTCAGCACAGAAATGTATTCAATGTGTACAGGTTTCAGTAAACATTACTGTCATAAAGCCTGGAGGGGATCATGTAATTGCTTCTGTGTGTGCGTGATCGCTGGGCGTACAGTTTGTCCGGAGCTAAGCTTGAATACTACTGGAACAATCAGCCTGATTTTCTGTATGCACATTACTGACTGATGCTGAAGGACCACTGTGATTCAGAATGACTTTTTCTATGACTTCTATGCCTTTTTGTTTCTTGATGATCATGGGCATTATGTTTCCAGGTCATCCCATCCTTCTGAACGCAGTATCTCAAGAACGCCTTGAAGGAATTTCTTCAAACTTGACACAAAAGTTCACTTGGACTCGGGGATGATCTGATCAGATTTTGGTGGTCAGAGGTAGAAGGTCGAGGTCATGGTGTTGTGTGAATCAGTGGGTTAACAATGTGCGTGTGAAAAGGGGCTAAGTCATCCCTGGGTCAACTCTTATCCCAGGTCTTAAGATAGCCTCAGACTATATATGCAGTGTGAAAGAACCATTTGAAAGCCCCATTTTAGCACTGGCATCTTTGTTACGCTAAATTCAGGGTTTGCCCACTTTGGAATGTAGCCTGTGGCTGCAAAGGTTCTAAGAATGCTTTTAGCCCTGGGTGAAGTGCGGTTTAAAGCACTCTAGGTGGCTATAGTTGCCTCTGGCTGTAGTGAATTCAACAGCTGCATCTCTGAGTGTGCAAAAAGAAATAAGCTTGGTGAAAGATTGGTGAAAATTTAGGTTTTTGTTAACAAATACCAAAACCAACAACAAATTTATTCTAACAAGTGTTTTCTTTGTATCCGAACTGTCCAAGTCATGGAGCACCACTGTACATCAAAAAATTACACTGGGTGACATGTTCCTTTATTGGGATTAGCCCTGGCACTAGTATTTATTTTGAGGCAATCCCACATAAACCATTCTGCTCCCTGCAATACTCGCTAGAGCATCAAATGTGGATTAATGCCCTGCTGAAAACAGTCAGGAACAAATGGACAATTTCCACCAGTTTGACCAACGTTTGTTAGAAACTACAGTGGCTAGCTGTTTAAGGACATTGCTGGGCCTTTTTAAAAAAATAATCAACAATGTGAGTTGCTTTAAATACACATCCTCAGTAGGCACTAATGAGAAGAAAGTACTGAGAGATATATCTTTTAATGGAATTTCTTTTGACAATGAAAAAATTGTACAGCCAACCTTGAATCTTTAACTTGCTTCTGTCAAGGGAAACTCAAGGCCGTCCTCACAGACAAAAGACAACAGTGACAAACTATTGAAACTTGCATATCAAATTAATTTAGTAGACTTTTTTCTGACATGTATCATGCAGCGATGCACATAATAATGACTATCAACTCTTAAAGGGAGAGGCAGAAGTAGTGTGACATTGTTCCACTTGAAAAAAATTCTCAAGTACAAGAAAGGTGATTTGCAATATAACACCTTCGTACAGCAAACCTAAAGCTGATGGCAGGAGATCTATAGAGAATTTCTTGACTGTTGTGACAGTGATGGTTCAGCCTGATACAACGCTGGAGAGTTTGCAGGCTCAAGATGTCAAAATGAGCCACCCAACGGTCAGCGTAAAGAAATGACAGTTTTTCATTGATGTCTCCCAGCTACGCTGAAATTCAAAACTGTTCTTAACTGCGCTGGTCGCCACATGCATTATCGTAAGAGGTCTTTCAAGGTATCTGACATCTGGAAACAGCAGCTCAAAGTTGCTGAACAGCGAGTCTGCCATAGAAACCCGTGGAGGCACAACGTCAGCGGGCACGGACGGATCTGTTAATGAATTCATCTCAGGGAAGCGCTGAGAATAGAAACATTTGCTGTGTCAAAGCGGCTTCAAAGGTAAAGACACCTTTTGTCACTGTAAATATTTGAGTCTAAATCATCATAGCTGTGTTCCTCTGGGTCAGCTCCACTACTGCTGTGACGAGATGATAGAACTTTTATATCCGTGCTAATCAGCACCTGATTATTTAAAGGCACACCTGATGGCAATCAAGCACCGAGTGAACCTGATGAAGCCACACATAGCTCGCGACTTTTTACTTTTAATGCAGCCTGTTAATAAAACAGCTTCTGTCTTAGTATTGTGGTGTGTGCTGGAGCTTTAATTTTTTTTTTTTGGTAGACTGATTTGGGATTTGGCAGGGCCGTGCTGCATAAAAACTACAGCCAACACCAGCCACAGATACAGAGAAGACTGTGTTTTACTATGTTTTGCGGCTTGGGGTGTAAGGCTGCACAATTAAATATGCCATATATATTATAAAAATTGCAACATGGCTGAGTACAATGAGGAAAATGTGCATTATAATGAAATACTCTAGTGCTGCAGAGATGCACTTGCTTTCAAATCATGCTTGTTTGGCTCAGACCTTGAAACATGTCACATCACCACAACTTTAATAATATATTTTCAGTGAAAACTGTAGTGCAAAAATGATCACTCCCACTATGTAAATGTAAAACTTTCCACTTTATTATGTAATAACACTCACATTATGAAATATGATACGAGGTGATATTAAGTTTGCCTTCTATTCTGGGTGTGAAAATAGCTCAGTGTCCATTAGTCTGACTCTTAGACACAAGGACAGAAAATATACAGTCACAGCTTAAGCACTGCATTACTGCTATATCTTTTATGTCAGTTAAATGTAGTATCATAATTAACTGTAAATCACACAAATCAAATTGTTTTAATATGAATAACTGGTTAAAAGACTTCACACACACACACACACACACACATGCCCGCCATCTGTTATGTTCTGTTTGATTTTGTATAGCTTCATTGTCTAACAGTATGTACCCTATATGTAGGAGTTTTGTCCTCTGCCATGTCAATTCAAAATTAAAATAAATAATAAAATTATAAATTGATATAATAAAGTATACTACATTATTAATAAACCAATAAAAAATCTTTACTACTACTTTCTATACTACATAATAAGCAACCAAAATGAATGTCCTAATTCATAAAAATAATAAGATTCCAACATTATTTTATGCATGCTAGCATGAATCATACTGACTCAAAATTCAATTTAAAGTTTGTTAGAGAATTTGTTCAGTAGATTAGTAGTAATTTTCATTGGCAAAAGCTACACCAGGTGTCAGTGTATTCCTTAGTTTAACAGAAAATGTAATTAACTATGATTTTATTTTTCAAAAGATGTGCATATACCGTTTTTCCAAATAAACCCTCAAGCTAACTGGCTGATAATGATGAAGCAAAATCTACACTGAGGTAATCCTCTATACATTCTTTACATCTTGATGAAGTGTAGAAAATCATTACACATATGAAGAGAGACGTTGATTTGACAGTTGGTGTCACTGTTCATGACATGAAACTATATTTCCTGTGTGCATACCTTATCTTTTGTTTGCGCGTCACAGCTATGGGGGAAAATAATGGAAACGTCACACAAGCACATCCAGTTGAAAAACAGACACTTAGCATGAAGCTAGCACTTGACCTTGGCGATGAGATCAGGTATCGCTCAAATGAAAATGCCGACATGCTTGACTTCGCTGCCCGCCAACCACAGTCCTGCCGCCGATAAATAATTCTCAGATGTACACTTGGAGCCCGCCCGCCTGAATTACACTTTCCAACTGATAAATGGTTCCAATGTGAAGAACTGCAAACTGCACCTTGGTGCAGCAGAGGGAGAGAAAAAAAAATGATTCTCTGCAAAGACAGATGCCTCATACATATTTAAACACAGGTAGAACGAGGAGAACAAGAGGTGAGAGCTAACCCTCTGGTGGATCCCAAATTATTCCAACTAATGTAAGGTTCTCGCTCGGAAAATATTTAGATAATGAAACAGAGAACAGAGGAGCAGTTACAGAGCAGAAAGAGAAACAATGTCTGGCCTTCCTCAACAGAATACAAAGACACCAATAGCCTGTGATATTTAACATGATTTTTTTTCTTTCTTACTAACCTACAACGCACACTTTTACTACTCATAACTGTCCACTTCTTCTAAGATTAATCCCACACCAAAAGCGATTCCTGGTTTTGTAGAAAATACAGCAAGGTTAAAGGGGAAATCTGTAATATATTTACTGAAATTAATCATAAAACAACCACAGTGTGTGATTATAGATCAAGGAAACATGTTAAGTTTAAATGCTTTATATTACTGGAATTAGTCCTGGAATAACTGCTTTTACATGCCCTCAGGGCAACCCTTTCACATTAATTAGAGTTCAAATTTAATGCTGAATGTTTGCTGAATGAGTTAGCGTTTGTTTATGAGTTGTAAGAAATCATAAATAATTTTGTAGAAGGAGTAGGTGTTTACAGTTAAACTGAGCAAAGTGTTACTGGAGTTTTGCAGCGAGACAGGCAGCTACTTGACTCGAAGTGTGAAGTGTTATTTTCAGAGCAGTGGGCTTTAGGTTTTCAGGACAACGGGCTTAACTTTACATTGAAAGACAATTGGCAGCTGATCAGCTACAGCAGAGGACCCACCCTCGCTTGATTTTGTGTATTTATGATGTTGCACGTCTTGCACTCCTGCAGCCTGCTGGAGCCTCCCCAAATCTCGAGAGGAGGTGGCAGGGGGAAACAACTTGCTTCAACCATAGATGATATATTAAATAGCATTTCAACCTAATTAATGTAGCGTCATTGGCTCCAGCACACTACTGAGATTTTTGTACTAATTTCTGCACATGCAATCGCTACATATTGCTCCTTTAAATACACTCATGATGAAATGTGCCACATGTTGGGTGAGCACACATTGAAGTGATATACTATCAAGCAAACTAACTGGCCTTTATGGCAGTTAACACCATGCAGTAGCCTTGATCCAACCTGTCTTTGAGCTGCCTTTAAATCCTGCTCTCGTCCAAGCAAAAAGCAGATACTTGGCTGTTTGTCCTGGCCTTATATCTACATTGTACCTACTAGCCTTACAACTAGTTACATCAGAAAACTTTTCCACACCATTCTCTGACCTAATGCACCTCTAAACAGTTCTTGAATCCTACCCACACCCAAGCAAAAAGTAGATACTAGTCTTATATCTATATTCAGCTTATATAACCAGTTGAATCCACCGGGCATGGCATGTCTGCGCCACGGTTTCGATCCAGCCTTCACACGACTGCAGCCCGGACAAGCAGCCTTTCAGAAGCATTTCAGCACCAGAGCGTTTTGCCCACTACACCATGTTGATTTGCTCAGATTTGGTTGATTTCGTCCTCTTTCCTTGCTTTTTATGCTTCTACCATGGATACACAGGTAATGCAGTTAAATAGTTTCTTTTCTGTCTGTCTTTATGATCGCAATGTGCACAGGGTCTTTGATTTTGAAAATCGATGGGCTTGCTTTGCTTATTCTGCGTCTGACTTCCTGCCTGGTCGATCTTTTCTGTGCAGATTGACGCAATATCCTTCAAGAATAGACGTACATGCGTATTTGAAGCAAAGCAGAGAGTTGGCTCTGGGACGTGCCAAGCGCTGCTGGTAGAATCGCAAGCATTCAGTAGAATGGGAGCAATCACCTCCAGCTGACATGGCGCAGCCATAACGCGTCATAACCATAACACGATGTTGCCGTGTCTGGTGGAATCAAGCCGTCATCCAACTTTTCTACTACAGCAGAAAGAAAGTAGTTCCAGTAGATTCTGCTGTGGAAAGAAAACAATTCCTGCGTGAAACTGCTCAGAACAAGGTCTGTAGATTGTCTTGAGTACCTGGATCATGATTTCTGGAAAGAGACATTGCTGTTGAGGTTTTTAGATGTATTTGTTTGACACTTTGAGCACCTCAAGCTGAGTGCAGTCCAGCTCTGTTATATGCAGGAGAACACAGACATCATTCTAAAACCTGACAACTCTCACTGAAGAAATCTAGATGGATAAAAAGCACTACAGGTGAGAGGAGTGTGTACTTTTAGTTTTGGGGTGAACTGTCCCATTAATCTACTCTCATTTCCAGTCCCTCCTTATAATATGAAAGTGGACCAGATCATAATTCTGTTTAACTCCCTATTGCTTCAACAGATTTGATGTTTTCTGATTCCTTTGTGAATTTTCCCCATAAAACATCTGTGATATCAAACTCAGAACTGAAGCAGTGCACAGTCAGCAGTTTGCTTGTTTTTGATGTATTTCCCCAGAAGAGGTATGTAGGTGGAAAAACTCACGTAATGAACTGTTAATGCAGCAAATGAGAAAGAGTGCAGAGTTTGCAGAAGCGAGATGTTCTGACAACGATGAGAGAGCGGCGAGGGCATCGATGATTAGAAGCATTCTGCTGGGGCATCTGGGCCCTCATCATCATCTTCATCAGACACTCAGTTGGTGTCTCAAGAGCCTCTGTGATGTGGAAATGCCTAGATTGATTTTTTTGCTTGTCAACTCTCCCTTTTTACTGCCACCTCCTTGAGAGATGCTTGACTCAACAAAAGACTCACATGGTACTCAGATCTGAGGGCTTCATTTGCGCAGAGTGTCAATAAAGATGTTTGTAACAAATTGTGTTGGGGATCGTTAAGTTAATCTGAGGTGCCCTCGCTCTTCACAAACTTTAGTGACTTTCAAGAACATAATTAAACTGAATGGTATTTGAATTTAGAACAAGGTTCCCACATAAGCTGGTAAAGAACAAGCTCACATATAGTAGCTGTTAATTGGAAAAATGTAGTAGAAGTGATGTAAATAGAAACTGAATTATTATGACTGTAGGTTTGCCATCTGGTGAGGCACTAATTTGATTAATTCAACATTTATACATGCGTGCAAGCGTTAGTGATCAAGGAACCCGCAGCTTCTCCGCAGGTAACCTCTAATGCACATTCATGACTGTATGCTGAAGGACCCCTGTCATTAAGATATTTTAAAAAACACTTTTTTTTATTTTCCCGAAGGCCATTTGCAACTTCAGTAACTCACACCAAAAAAATCTAGATGAATAAACAGTACTACAGGCCAGGGGGGGGATATGTATTTTTGATTTTAAGTCATATTTGTTCACATACAGCTCACAGCTTGCAGTTCCAAAAGAGTCTTCTACAGCAGAAAACACTTCACATGTACAGCACGTGTCAGACCAGCCCTGCATCAGCTCTTACTCAGCCGCACAACACGACTGCAGCTGGACTCATTTACATGTGTACTCTTTGTAAATAGTCCATTAAATTAAAAAATTGCAGTGACACAAAAGTTGGCTTCTGTGATGCTAATTTGAAGCAGGCTCACAAATTATCCCCAACAGACACTTTTAACATCTTATAACTGAAAAAGGATTTTGCTACAAGGGAACCGAACAATACATCTAACAAAGTAGGAATTGTCTGAAGTAAAACAGTTAAAAATGGGCTTAGAAGCCTAAAATGATCAGTTCAGCAGGGATAGTCACAAGTTGTTCTGCCTGAATTATGTGCTAAATACAAATTCAGTCTAATCTAAAACAAAACAGTGATTCATATGGTAACACTTTACATTAAGGTGCTTGTAATAAGTGTTTGTTAACAGATATGAAGACCCGCTAAGATTTTGTTATGTATATATTATTTGTTTCTATTGTGAAAGAAAGACAAAAAGACATTTATAAGCACTCGTGGGAAAACTGTTCACAGATCATAGACTCCTTAAGAATGTTAATAAGAGACTTACACTTGTTTATAATAGCATTAAAGACACATTTATAGAGTTTAACTAACTTATTATATCATTGTTAACCCTTTACAAGGTTTTTCTTGTTGCTTTAGTTTTCTACATATTTTATAATGTATTTATTAGCAGTTAACTATTCAGTTATTAACAGTGAACTACACATTTTGAAGGTACTGGATTTAAAGTGTGAACAGCACTTATCATGGTTAATTAATCCTTTATTATGTACTTATTAACAGTAAACTATGTAGTTTTAGGGTACCAGATCTAAAGTGTAAACAGCGCATATTAAGGTTAATAAATCCTTTATTATGCACTTATTAACCATCAACGATGCATTTTAGGGCCCCTGGATCTAAAGTGTGAACAGGGCTTGTTAAGGTGGATTAATCCTTCATCATGCACAGCTACAGAGAGAAAGTAAAGGGCGAGAGAACCCAGGACACATTATCAGTCTGAATATGAAGCATGTTCTCTACCAGATGAGCTACTGAGGAAGTCCATTAATGTCAAATTCTGTTTATTATGCTATTATTAACAATTACACAGTCTTATTAACACATATTAATGTTAACAAACATTTTATAAGGTCCGTATTACCTATTAACTAATGCTTATTACAAGTACTTTAATATAAAGTGTTACCATTCATATGAGTATGTATTTATGTATGTATGTTTTATAACTCTTATGACAAGACAAAATAAAAGTATTTACAAAAATAGCTGTAGGGTTATCTTCCTGTTTCTGCACTACACAACACCAACAATCCATTTGGGTAAATGTAACCAGGGCCACTAGTTATGAAACACCAGTACTCTGAGTCTCCATTAGCAATATCTTCCCCCTGCAGCAACCTTCAGTCTGAGACATATTTACAGCTTCTTGTTCATAATATAAATGATGCTTCTAACTGCCACAGTTATTGAGCTACAGTAGCATATCATCCTGCTATGTTGTCTCTTCATCACTGCCCCTAAAGTAATTCCACTGCAATTATAGTAGGTTGTGACACTTTTGAAGCGGGTTTAATGACACGGTCAAGTTTGGTCAAGGCAGCGTGGAATTTAAAAAAGAAAAAAAAATTAAATTCCCTCTGCTGAGAAAAAAAGAAGACTTGTAAATGGGAAAGTTCACACAACATTTCACACTTCTTTCCCCTATCCATCAAGTGACTCAACCACACTCTTAGAAACAAAGGCTTATCCACACGGGAGAACCCTATTTGGTCCTTGGTAGAACCATTTCTAACCCCTTTCAGAGCCTTCTACCAAGAACCCAGCATAATGGGTTTTACATAGAACCATACGTGAAAGGAAAGAAGGCACCCCCCTATGAGAAGTTGTATGGTGCCCTTTTTCACAAATCCAGATCCATTCAATATTCTTGGAACCTTGGTACATTCTAGTGAACCGGTCTGTGTTTCCACCAGTTTGAGACATAACAACTAACATCTGTAATGTTGGTGTAACTTAAAATCTTATCTGGTTGCATCCGGCAGTTGTGGTGGCATTGCAGTAGGTGCTTCACCATCTGTTGCCTAGCGGGGATCTGCACTCTATTGAGTGACCTCTTCTAGTTTAACCTCTTCTAGTGGATAACCACAGGAATCTTCAGTGGAATGCTAGTCTCAGCTAACCCGTCCCCCAGACACTACGACATTACAACAGCAATCCTGTCTGACCCCTTTGCTGGGTCTTTGTTTTTCCATGCACAACTCATGAACACACCAAAATCGGGACAACAGAAATGCGATTATCCCAGGGCATGTGGATGCACTCTTACTGCTGCATGATATTCTCAACATGAAACTCTTCATAAAGTCAGTCTAACTTTTGACCACCTGGGCAGTTACAGTCGTCAGTCACTGTCTATGTTGCTGTGTGCATGACATGAACCACTGTGCAGCACACTGTGCAAATTTGATCAACACATAAACAGATTTATCTGATACTGATCAGCCGCTTCCCGGTCACTGCCGATCAGGCAGAATACTGGCTGATTTCAGTCTGCATCCAATCAAGCGGTACATTTTTAGTATGTTGCAGCAAACCAGGGCTATTTAACTTAAATAGGAAGTGAGCAAAACAGGAAAAATCACTCAGGGTTCACAGACCACACAGAATACATGATCAATTGATGACTATGAATAATTATTACAGTATAATGTTAATAAATGTATTCTTTACTTGGCCAAAAAAGCTGATTCTGATCCTCAGAGCTCAGGAACCTGGCAGAAAACTAGCCATAATGTGACTTGCAGTGCCTCTTCACTTTATATTATTTAATTGAAGCAATGCATTTGTTTTACAATAAACACAGCAATTTATTAGTTTTCGCAATCAATGAACTTTACACCTCTTAAGCTTCAAGTGAGTATTTTGAAGTTTGTGTTTAGCTTCTTTTGTGTTGAATGTCGAGTAGGTTTGATCCAGATCATATTGTCTGTGGTTTGATGTCTCAAAGTAGCTCAGAGATATGTACCTTTTATTTATCATGTCACACATATGCCAGACAGGCTCTTTGGATCCATAGAAAATTCAAAAGGGCCACATCCAGCCCACGAGCCGCTAGTTGACTAGGTCTGCAATAAACTGTAAATTGCCAAGAGAATAAAAAATCACCCTCTCAAATTTATTTCATAGTGTATATTAGCTTAATAATGTGTACTTTATGTACTTTAAAAACCCTGCTGTTCTGGCTGGTACAGGATAATTGCAGAAAAACATTTTCTTAAGTGCAAAACAACAAACCCGTCTATGTAAAAAAGAAAAAAAAATATTTTCCTGCCGTTTTAAACAGATTATAATAACACTCACTAATGGCATTCACAGGGAGCGCTGACAAAAAGCACAAGAAACAACATCTCAGAGTTAGCTTTCCTCAGCCTCCCTCTGTCTCTCTGTCTCTCTCTCTCTCTCTCTCTCTCTCTCTCTCACACACACACACACACACACACTGACGGACAGGTACAGCCATCAGAGACATGCTTCCACTCCACTGACATTGACAGCTTGTCAAACTGTGGACCGGGTCTGAGAGGACACACCTTGCAATCAGCCCAGCATGCGAAAGTGAGGAATCAGAATGCATTATGGGAGACCACGCTGACAGAGACACTGAGCTGGTCCCTGATCCACCCCACGGACAACATCAATTATTAAAATATTAATTATAAATATGAAGACTTGCATCAAGTGTCAGCCTGCACTTTGTGTGTGTTTCATGTCTTTGTCCTGTGTGAAGCTCTGAATCAAACTGTATTGATTGAAATGATGTTGTGTGAATCTATCAAAGCTGCAGAGCTGAGCAGGAATCAGGAGTTTGTTTTTGAAGACATCTGTGAGCAGAAACTAGAAAGTAATGATACAAAAAACTCACAGTACGATAATACTATCTCGATAATAAATCTCATGTGTACAACATGCTTTGTCTGTATGAAATTTGTTTTTCCTTTTAATGAGGGATGTCAATGATTAATCGTCAACTGATTAATTGCCATTAAGAACTAAATAAATTAAAACTGTATTTTATCTGATAATTAGTAGTATGGAAATGGGAGAAACTGTGCCTCATTCCACTTTGTTTTGTCTGGCAGAGCCATTTGTTCAATGACAAAACTTGAAATTCAACTTGAAATGAGAATGAAAACAAATTAAAATGAGGAAAAAATAAGAAAGTGTATTTTGTTTATTCAAGTTCAGTTTCAACTGTTTATTCGTAATTTCCAAGCAGAGTATATAGGAATGAAATTGCACTTTTCATAGCCAAAGGAAGAATATAGAAATATAAAAAAGGAAACAATAACAAAACATCTTGCACACAGGAAAAAAAAATATTGGTAGTGTTTTCCAGGGGTGGAAGTAACTAATTACAAATACTCATATTACTATAATGAAGTAGTTTTGGGGGGATATTTGTACTTTTAAGAGTAGATTTTCAAGTCTGTACCTTTACTTGTACTAGATTACAAGATCTACTCTACTTAGTTACATTTAAAATAATAATTAAGTACAATTTGAATTAATATCCAAACCTTTCATCTACATTTTAGTAGCCAATCAGGTAATCTGATCACAAATGATAGTAATGAAACACTGCAGCAGCACACATTTGGATGTTAATGATTAATCACTGATTGATTAATTGCCACTAAGAATTTAACCAATTAAAAATCTATTCATGGACATTTAATCAATAGTCATGGCAGTAATTGTACCTCATTTAACACTGTTTCATCTGGCAGAGACATTTGATGAATGAGGAAACTTAAACTTACATTTAAATGCTAAAAAAAAACAGAAATAAAATAAAATGAGGAAAAAAACATGTTTTGTATCATTTAAATTATTACTGACTAATTGATTGTTAGTGTTTTCAACTATTAGCTAAGGAAAATGCACAAAATTTGCAACCCTAGTTTGGAGAGGTGACTGTGACATCACAGTTAAAAGTAACTAATACTTGTAATTGAGTAATAATTTAGCAATGTAACAGTAACAGTACTTGAGTAGTGACTTTCAATACTCTTTACAACTGGTGTTTTCAGCTGTTAAGGAAACTGGACAAAATTTGCAATTCAACTTATAACTTTACTCTGTATTTCAGTGACTAATTGCACATTTATAGAATAAGTCTATATCTTATTTATGCACATTTATGTATATGTACATTTGCATTTATTGTATATGTATACTTATTTTGGATTCTACCTCTATTTCATTTTATCTTTTACTACATTTCCCGTTGTGCTGCTACTTTTCATGCTGCTGTGTCAAATCAATAAAGGCACAACTTATCTTACTTAATCTTATCTTAGTGCTTCTGCTTCCCTTCTTTAGTACAATAAAATAAAAGTAGCAGCCACGACCTAAGCACGCCAAAAATGAAATGCTTTGGCAACGGATGCTTGAATTATGTATGTACAAACTGAAAAACAAAAACTATGCAGTCCTTTTTTATAATGAAATAAAACAGTTAACCGTCTAATATCACGCTAGATAGATTATCTATTAGAGATATCAAGATATTCTATATCTTCTTATATCCCTTGAAACCAGTCATTTTTTCTGTCAAATCCACAGCTCGTGCACACAAATTATTTTATTTGTTCCTTCTGATTCGACTGCAGACAGAGGTTACTGTGGTGAGTCACGGCATCCTGTGACTAATTGTTCTGCTTTGCAGGATAAAGCTTGACTGATGTTCCACAGGTGTTATTTTCACTTCTTGATCAGATAATAAATGCTAAGTGACTCCATTTGCTTCTTAGGTCAGTGCTTTGCAAAGTGCGAGTAGCAATTTGGGGTTCAGTGTTTTTGCCCAAGGACACTTTTGGGCTTCTGGTGCCTCATAAGCTGCACTCCACTCCAGGAGCCTCCTGGTTTAATAAAGGCTGCGGCTGGAATAATTAGACAATTAGTTAACCTAGACAAAAAACTTTATTATGACAATAGATTAATTTAAATATGACACACAAATGACAAATAATCTCTGGTTCATAGGGAGCTTTTTCCTGCAGTTTTGGATTGTTGGTCGCACAAAACAAGAGATTTGATAACATCGTCCAGGACATTCTCCACTATTTTCTAATATTGTATGGATTAAACAATTAATTGATCAATCAAGAAAATAATCAACTTTAATTCTACGGACTGGCAGAGCCAAGAGGTCTACTTCAATTCATTCAAATTTTCATTGCGTTGTCAATCAATTTCTTTCTGATGGCTTCATTTTGATGATGGAATAAAGAGGAAAGTGTTGACAGTAACATGAGAAATATTATAAAACAACAGAAAAATAATATGTACAATATGACAGTAATGAAAAAGCTGTGCAGATTGTGCTGGAATGTGCAAAAGTTTACAGAATTAAGTATGAAGAATGTAGCGCATGATACATACAGTTAATGTGGCATCTGTTTCTGTTTTAATTGGCTCTTTTTAAAAGCAGAAGTGTACCGGTGTCCCCAGTCAAAAGCACAACATTTGTCTCTGCAGTTTTAACAGATGGAACAATTTACTGAGTTCATGTTCATGTCATTAAGGAAAGAGAAGACACAGATGTAGAGACACAGATTTTGTTTTTAATTTCGGGGGGTTGGTTGGGCTGGGTTTTGGTTTTGGAATTGTCTATTTTTGTATTTCTGAATTATTATTTTTTTAATCTTTGTGATTGTAAATATTCTTATGGTATTTTGGCAACACTGTTCTTCATTATGGTCAAGCCAGTAAAGCTATTTGAACTGGGATTTGATTTCCTCATGTGCTGTGAGTTGACAACCCCAAATGTTGCTCTTCCTGAGGTAAGCTGATGGTGTGTGTGGGGGGGGGAAAGCACATGTAATGATTTTTGAGGCTGCAGAAAAAGAAGGCGAGATAAAACACAAATAATGTTTAGTTGAAATTACTCAAAACTAAATGATTTTACCTGGTTTACCCGATGAAGGTCTGAGGACTGAAATGTTGTATCCTTAATAAAGTTTATTCAAGTAAAAGACAGTGAGCGAGCATTCTCTCCTCTCTTGGACATGGATTTTCCTCCTACACACCTGACCACAAGAAACTAAAGGTGTGCATGAACTTCTAATTCTAGTATTGAAAACTAAATGATGCCAGATAAGGTCATTTTGACCCTTTTCAAATGCATATGTGCAATAACTTTGTTGGTATCTTTATTTTCAATTTTTACACACAGAAATATATATATAAATTACACAAAAGGCAAAGAAAATGTGATCATTTTTACCTATTTTTCACCATAGGCGGTCATACTGACCACAATGACATGCAGAGTTGGAGATGCATCTTGGTTGCTTAGCAACTATAATTGTCTATATCAATAAAACTTCACAAATTGTCTCAATTTCCAATTTCCCACAATTACCATTACAAGTAATTAGTTAATTAGATACAATTAAAAGTAAAGTAGGGGAGACCAGGGCCTGTTGAAACACACCCTTACTTATTACAAATGGCAATATAACCAATTTTTTTTTGAGTTTATGTTTTAACTCATATCCAGCCTTTTCCTACAGGCTACAATGATTTTTGGTGATGGTTCCAGGCGAAAATGTGTTATTACAAATGTTAAAATAACATGTCTATAATCTTATAAAAAAGAGAAAAGTAAATTTTTTTTGTTTAACAATATACGTAAATCAACTACCAACACCTATCTTTCCTAAAATGATAATAATAATACTTTTTTTCAGGTTAAATTAATTACAGGACCAACTTTACAATAATGGGTGTTACAATAAAGTACTACTACTTACAGTAATTTATTTTTGGAGTACCTGAGGACCACAGTCAATAGTCCTTGTATGCATATGTTACATATGTTGGTTGAATGAGGATAAATCAATAATGAAAATAGTTGCAGCTCCAGTTGTGGCTCACAGAATAGCCCGAAACTTTCTCAACATTCTCTGGAAATGTAACAGTCCCCAGAGGATTCAGCATACCATCATCATGAACGCCCACACACGTATTTGTTCTTGAAATATTGACTTTAAAGTAGGCTGTACATGAAATGGGACGAAGCTATTACCTGGACACAATGGGAAGGAACTGTGCAAGCAAGTCCTGTTATGTGCGAAACTATGTAGAACTTTGGTTTCGAACGACAGTTTTTCACAAACATTTGGGCAGAAACTTGCAGGAAAATGATCGATTTTAAATGACGTTGTGCTTCACAAAGTCTACAGCAGAATACCAACATGAATTTGCTTGGCATTCAGAGAACTCACTACATTCTTTGTCATGCTGTGCTTACCTGCTCGTTGCTGCCATATTTTTACTTAGGTTGTTTTCCAACAAAAAAAAAAAAAAAAGAAAAAAAAGAAGACAGATACTTTTGAAGGAAGCAGGCTGAACTAAACTGCTCTCTAGGACTGTCTGTATTTCATTTCATTGTGCATTACAAGGATGAATGGAAACACCAGGAGAGAATCTCTCCCTGAATGAAGCCGAAGCTGCTGCAGCTCTACACCTGCACCGCTATAGTGTGTTCCACGGTGATACAGGCGCTCTCAGACATGACCACGGATCCTGTGAAGAAAAGTCATGGTGAGCGGGAAGAGCCCAGCCTCAGCTGCTCTGCAGAGCTCCCCGCTGCATTAGCAGTGAAGAATTTCTTAATCTCCAGTACAGTAGATCTGTGCTCCCCACTATAGAATCACACATCTGAGCGCTTTAGGTAAGTGAGGTGAACCGCTGCTCAGGGGAAGATAATCTGCTTTGAATACCACCTGATTTGACTTTATCCTCAGGAAGATACCTAGCTTTGCCTCTCTATTTGGTTAATAGAGCAGAGATGCCCGGGAGGAACAGAGCGTATTCTTGTTGCAGCTTGGAAACAAATCATTGGCTTATGAACTGCCCTAAATATAATAAGGAGCACTGTACATAAATGGTATGTGTGAGTATCCAAGTTGATCTGCGACAAGCTTGGCATTTGGGAACAATCAATTCAAGAAAAGAAAGCAAAATAGATATTTTTTAGGGTTTCACTGAGCACTCAGCAACACAACACTCTACTCTTCATATCACCTATAAAGTTAGTCCTTGCTCTCATCTAGTTAAAGTAGAAAACTTTAACTGTAATTTAACATAATATGATGTGTCATCAGAGATTAAGGAAAACTGTTAAGTTGAAGTACTCACTTCTGTGGCAACAACACTGCAGCCACGGTGTCCTTTGAAACTTCTATTCGGGCCGGAATAACTGTTTTTGCTAGCCCATTTTGCTTTAATGAGAGCTCAAATGGATGCAGAATTTCCGCCGAGTGAGTTAATGTCGATTTATGAGTTGGAAGAAATCACTAACAGTCTCGCAGAAGGCACAGATTTTTATAACTCTTAAATTGAGAAAAATGTTAATGGAGTTTGGCAGGCAGTGAGATGGGCAGCCACTTACTTTAATACTCCTAGCATTCTTTGATTTAATTCGACATGTGATTGGCAGCTTCAACCCAAACAGTCTGTGGTCTGGTTGAGTTGAGCACGGTGCATTTGACAAAGTTGACAGTAAGTGCATAAAATGTGGAAGGATCATTTCAGGAATGGTATATGCAATAATTTTAAACAATACCCAGCTGTTCTCGTTTGACAGTACAGTATTCTAGACAAAATAAAAACTTCCTGCACCCATTTCAAATTAAAAGCCCCCTATTGTTTCATTTTTTAACAAGACTTTTATTATGAAACATTTGCAGGAATGCCATTGACTTGCCACTCCTCTCATTCACTCATAATGCCGAATGTTTACTGACGAAGTGTGTCTGTTTATGAGTCGTAAAAAAATCATTAATAATTTTGTAGAAGGAGCAGACATTTATAACGGTTTAATTTAAAAAAAAACAAACTCCAGAGTGTGTATTTTCAGAGCAGTGGGCTTTTGCTCTCAGGATAAAGGGGTTACTTTTACATTGACGGACAACTGTTATAAACAGCTGATCAGTTGCGTTCGTCTTGCGCTCCTGCAGCCTGCCTAAGCTTCTTCATGTATGGAGAGGAGGCAACGGCGGAAAACAACTCCCTTCAACCACAGATTGTATATTAAATATGATTTCAACTATGTTAACTTGATCTGGTTGACATGTGTCATGGATCATGTTGAATTCAGTGAGAAGAGAGTCTGAAACATTTTTATTTATTATGAAATTATTCCATTCATCCACATGTGACATTGACAATCCCAGTGTGCTGGGTAGAAACTACATTTGAATGAATAATATTTACAAAATTCCCACTTCCCTAATACGTTTCGGCAAGTAAATTATTTTCTACACACACTCTCATTACATCCTGGGTTAAATTATGAATTGAAAAACAATATATCAAAAATGTTGACACAAATATTTACATATTGCTGCCAAAATGACTCATCGTCAGTCAGTTTCTTGGCAGTCCACTAATAATTGAGTTTTAATTGGTCTCTATGCAATATGAATACAAAATACATTGGTCTAATTGTGTTACTGATGCACATCAACTAAAGACTAAGACATGAAGAAAAGACAGAGAAACATGAATGTAATTTCAATATACCACATGTTCTGTTATGGACGTAATGGACGTAAAGTGTTTGGTTCAGAGGGTGGTGGTGTTAAATGAAATGTCAGTGGGACTCGACAAACCAAACTGTTGGACGGACAGACAAGACTGACAGACATCCTCATCTTTAGCCCCTAGAATTAGCAGTGGAGTAGAACTTCTCTGATGGGGGTAAAAACCTCATGACCATGTTTCCCCAAGTTTGATTTAACACGCTGAGCGTATTACATGTCCACACAGCCTTAGTTAAATTGCCTGTCAAATAAATCTTGCTCTTTTACGATGGTAAATAACGCTCGGTACCTGTTGTTGACCTTGTCCTACCGCCCTCTCCCCAACACATGCACACACACACACACATACTCATATCCACTCTTCCCATCACCCATAACCCTCAGCAGAGTACACTGAGTTCATCGCATCCAATATCTGCATTGACCTCTGTAGTGAAATGAAACAGGAAGCGCTCACACAGAAATGACAGTCAGTTCATGCAGCAACCTTGCAACCTTACAGTATAGCCCTGTGAGTATGCAGAGACTTTGTTTTTAATAAATGAAAAAACTAAATGATACTTAAGATAATGTATTATTTTACTGCACACTAAAAGTTAAAGTTCCCATGACCTGGCAAGTGGAGTGCTTATCACTTATGCATATTAGGTATTTCCTGTAAAAGCAGGCAGCTATGGAGGGACTTGTCTGGGATATGGATTGGCATTGACCCCCCAGTCCATGGACGTGTTAAGGAAAACAGTCCTACTTGCGCCTTCAGTGAGCTCTGTTCCCAACAGCCAGAACAGGGCTGAAAAACACACCGATGGAGGCAACAGTAGAAGACAGTACTGAGATTCTAGTGGGGAGGCCAAAAGGGTTTAGACTTCCCGTGTAGCCCCTCCCCTCCAAGAGTTTCAATAATAAAAATCATCACTTTCTTGTAATGACATGGTGCTGACACCATGTTATTGAAAAACTATACTACTGTAAACCTGAATAAGTTAGCAGTACTCAATCAGTTGAGTTTATAAACTCAAAAGTTGGAGGTTAGCAGAATTTAAATATTTGGAGTTACTGTTACATTTAAACTTTGACTGCAGTGAAATTAAAATTATTGATTTGACCAACTCAAATACTTTCAGTAAATGCAAAAGTTAATAATTGTATTATTTTCATAATTTTTAAGTCAATAGAACTTTTAAACAAATTTTACTTTGTCACTACTTATTATTCATTTGAGCATTTGGTTTTAAAGTGTTCCACTAATTGTGTTTTGTGTGCGATGACTTTGTTTACTACCCAGGTAGAATTTGCCCCTCTGACAAAACAGCTGGCTCCAGCCTGGCTCCACAAATAAAACTGGTCTAGAACTACCGGTGCTGAGATGTTTTTTTTTTTTATTTCTGGGTTCCTGGGGCTGAGTTAGCAACAAGTAAAGCTACCTTTCCATCTGGAAACTCTGTAAATCAATTAATGAGGGACAGGGGAGGAGGTGGGGTGGGGGGATGAATATATCGTCAATTGCTAGTTAAAATCGATGGCCCTTTGGAAAAATTTGAACATATCACCTGACCCTAGATAACACCCAGGCCTAGTTATTACTGTTTTATTGCACTGCATTGTTTACCAGTTCCTGTAACTGTAAGCACATGTCCTGATGCCAGAATATTTCAGCTCTACGTCAGAATGCTTGCAGGGTTGGGCAATGTTAACCAAACTGGCAAATGACGGTGAAATGTTCACAGTGAAATAATGATATCGTTGTTGGTTCTCCAAGAGACTCTGCTTTGGCACTTACATGTCCGTAACTTAGTTGGGTTAAAAAGAAGAATAATAAACATGACATGGAGACATAGCCAATTATTTTAGAGCAAAACTTGAGCGACAACTTCCTGGCAACTGGAGACACAAAGCTTTTAAATCACAATTTTACAATGGTAGAAGGCTCAGTGCTCAATGGCTGTAGCCACTGAGATGGATGATGCTATCGTCCATTGGTCCAACCCTAAATGCTTATCCTGTTTCTAATCATAACATTAAACCTGAGTCCTAACTCTTAAATAACCTTCACTGAACCGAATCTTAATCCCAGACTTCAAGTAACCACTTGTAGAAGTGAGGACAGGCAAAACGCTCCCACTCTGTTGGATATCCCCACTTGTGTATACTTGTGAGGACAGTTTTCAGATATAACCACCACCGGCACACACACACACACACACACACACACACACACACACACACACACACACACACACACACACAGGCAGGCAGACAGTGTCTGATCAGCCATGAAGAGTGTGTTGGAGTTTTTCGCCCGGAGCCCTGCCTGTTCTCACTCCACTCTGCCCGTCTCACTTTGAAGTGTAAAGTCAGTAAAAACTTATTTTAGCCAGAGGAGGTGTTTGTTGGGCACAATTACCGCTGAAGAATAAATAAAGCTCTTTGTTTTCCACCTAAAGACCGGCTGTCTTCTTAGCGAAAGCAGAGGAGAGGTGTTCACATCAATCGGACGCGCTCACTCGATCACTCATTTGTTCCCACCAATCGCTCATGGGAGGGAGAGCTGCCAGATCAGCTTCAGTGTGTGTTTACTACTGATGCTGCGGTTTATCATCCAATGACACGTTTATGGAACCCTTCACAGATGCAAAAACATATGCATCTGGAAGTGCAAGTGTTTTTTTTTTTACTTTTCATTTTCGGAACTTGCATTACTTCTGCTACCAAACTCTGAAGAAAGTAAGTTTTCATAAGGTGTTTTGATTGCTGGAAACTGAAATAAAATGGACTGGGTATCGTTAAGTCCCACACTGGCCAGCAGACATTGTGTTCCTGTGTGTGTGTTTGGTTGTCTGAAGGAATAAACTCAACCTGTACCTCTCAAAGGTCCAATTCAGCACAATCCACATCTCAGACAACGTGTCCTCAGATAGCTTGTTTTATCCCACAAACAGTCCAAAACACAAAGATGTCAAATTCGCTATCAAACAAATTGAGAATCCTCACAACAGACAAGTAAAAACAAAGAAATGTTTGGTATTTTTTGCTGGAAAAATTATAAATTGTGATAAATAACCAAGGGGTGGGGCAAAATATTTGATTCATAGGTGCATCATGATGCGGACGTGGAAGATTCTGAATTGATTCGTAAAGGTCAAAAATCGATTTTCTGAATGTTAATTAACATGATGTTGATGGAGCAAAAACGGCGGAACTCAGCTGTGAGGGCAGCGCAGCGCCTGGACTGTCTACAGCGCTCACACGCCAGCGTTATCAGAAGCTAACAGGGAGATTTACTTCATTTTCTCAAAAGGCAGCGGTTGCAATCATGTTTTAATTTTGCGTTTCAAGATGAAGGTGAAGTGTATTGTGAATGCTATTTACCATCGCCCAGAGACGGTAAGTCGTTCCCGGAGCGGAGCAGCGATCAGCTGCAGCAAACGGGAGCGGCTAAGCGACGCACACCGCCGCAACAACTTCAACCAACTCTGTGATGAAAAGAAATCCCTCTCTAGTCTGATTCACCGTAAAAACTCTGCCTTTCCTCAGAGCTCACGGTGCAGCAGAGAGGCTGCTCTCCCACTGCTGGAGACTTAGTGTAACGTTAATAACACCACACACACCGAAACACTCCACCTCCACCTCATTTTATTATCCTCATACAGGCAGGGGGCTGCAGGAGCCTTTCGAACTGATTAATTCATTAATTAAAGCAGTTAATTAAATAAAAAAGGCTGTAGACCATTTAATTGCCAGTTATGTTTCATACTGTATTCCAGGGAAACTGGAGCAAGAGAAAATGAAAATTGTGCCCCCCTTTCTATTCAGTCAAAAATAACTTCTGTGGCAAACAGACAAAAAGATTCCACCCCTAAATGTATCATATGCATCATGTTTACTTCTAAACTGGGCTACCTCCTGAGTTTTGCTGAGGATAACTAAACGTGAGCAGCTGCAGATAAATAAAATCCAACCGGTGCCCCATGGCTTAGAAATTTAGGATTTTGATGCATCAAGATGCATCAAGAATCGTTTCATCATCAAATCATTGCCCTCTGAATCATAATCTATACCGATCGCGAGATACCCAGAGATTCCTGCCCTTACAAGTTATGATAAGTGAAGTAATGTGCTAAAACAAACAAACAAACAAACAAAAAAAGGAGCTAATACAGCATATGTACTGTTAAGCCAACCTAAATAATTGCAGAGGAAATCCTTTCACAACAGCACCCCATTAAAAATTAGGCTACTTGATTTGTCAAATAATTGATCAATTTCCTGCCGATAACGAGCCAATCAGCTCCAAACTGTAAATTAAAGTCTAGTCGACTTTTATTTATACAGCCCAGTATCCCAAATTACAATTTGCCTGAGGGGGCTTTACAGTTTCTTTGTTGAATTCCATACTTTGAGCCCTAATTATCCTACAAGTTTAAAACCATTAGCTCTAGGCTACTTATCTTTGCGTCTTTGGTGCAATTAACGTGGATTTTGATCCAGTGTTTTCAGATGATTGCTCAAACCTTTTTTCCCAGAGGAACTATTTGTTTGTTCGTACTTTAAGAGACAATCAATCTCATATCTTTGCAGATTTTATGACCTCTATGGGAGCTCTCTATATTGCACTGTGCCGCCAGTCTGGTCCGCCAAAGCAATGGTGAGGTATATCCATAACTAATCCTTGTGTTGGTAAACAGCTCGTGTGTGTGTGTGTGTGTGTGTGTGTGTGTGTGTGTGTGTGTGTGTGTGTGTGTGTGTGTGCGCATGAGCACGGTTGCCCTGCAGTATTGATATCTTGGCGCTAAAGGGGAGGTGGAGCAGAGAATCTTTTAAGCACATAATCCCGAGCACTCCACCTCTCTCCCACCCATCTCCTCGTCTAATACCCAGACAGGACTGGAGCCCTCCTTAACTCGACGAGACGCTGCTGCAGAGCTGCGCTCCTGCTGCCCACGGGTCAGTCTGTTTACTGCAATCACACATCGAAATGAGGCCTACTTTAACCACGCTGCTGGCACAAGCACAGCGAGCCCTGAAATGTTCAATATTAAATAAATAAATAAATATTTCTTGATCTCATTTCATTTTCAGATGCATACTGATATGAATACATAAAGTCAAAAATATAAAAATCAATTCATCATGATGAAATGGTATTTCATTAGTCTTATTTTCATAATAACAGAGTTTTACTGGGGTTAATTAAATATTTGATTTCACTGTAGAATATTAAAAAACAAACTTTTATAGCAAACTCTTTCAGATTTTATTTGCATAATGGCACATTAAAAGTGGAGTCAGCTGTCAAGTGTAATAAATCCCTGCTAATCCTTATCTTTAGTACCTCTTTTGACTTTCTGATTCAGAATAACTTTGGCATTGGTTCACAAGAGCTAACTCATTATTGTTGTTGAGCCTGCTGTGAAGCTGAGGGTCAGGCTGAACGATATGAAAAAATAAAAAATCTTATTTCAGTTATTTTGACAGATGCTACAGCTGCAATATGAGTTCCAGTTTCAATGGGAATATTTAATTATTTTCATTTTCACTGAAAAACAATAGATAATAATTGTGATTTTTGCATGGGCCTGTGCACTGTAAAAAAAACTTAAAAATGTTGAGTGCCAGTAGAATTTTTTTTTTTCTTTTATTAACTGCAGAATTCTCAATTAATGAGGGAAATGAGGTCCTAAAAAACACAAATATTTTAAGATTGGAAAAAAAGGTTTTATTTTTTCACTATATTGAGTTTACTGAACATCAAATAATGGGTTTTTATACTTCCTATATATACTAATTCCATACTCATAAACTGTATTATTAAGTTCTATTAACTGATTGCAGTGAGAGAATGAACTGCACTGAACTGCACTTAATATTTTTTAATTTAACTGTAATAAAAGATCACACGTGACACTAGCCTCCAACTTTTGAGCACTCAAAAAAATTATGGGAACTGATTGCTTCATTTTTTTTGAGTACTGCTAACTTATCTGGGTTAACAGTGTACCACATTTGCGATTTACACTTGTGCATTTTTTGATTTTGATAATATTTCGATGAATTGTTCAGATCTAGCTGAGGGTAAGGGTGAGGCCTCAACTAACTGATTATTTTCATCACTGAATAATCTGCCAATTATTCAAAACATTCTGAAAAATGCTCATCCCAATTACTCAGACCACAAAGTGACTCCTTAAAAGTTGCTTCTTTTGTCCAACCAACAGTGCAAAACCCAAAGACTCTTCATTTACTGTCCTAACTGACAAAGAAAAACAGCAAATCCTCAAATTTAAAGCTGGAACCAGCAACTCCTTTTCTTTTGATCTACTAATAACCGACTAACTGTTGGAGTTCTAGGTGAGGGGGCATGTTAGTGGCAGAAAAGTG
Organism: Lutjanus erythropterus; assembly: GCF_056507025.1. NCBI lineage: Eukaryota > Metazoa > Chordata > Actinopteri > Lutjaniformes > Lutjanidae > Lutjanus > Lutjanus erythropterus. The sequence goes on from NC_139327.1 coordinate 9,317,334, forward strand.
AGGGCAGAGGCATTGGTCACAACACAGAAAACATAATAAAAACAAGAAGCTGCATCATGAAAAGTCATATGAAATGTAATTTGTGACAAAAAGTGTCACTGGAAAAATACATATTTTTCCCCTGGCCTGTAGTGCTATTTATCCAGTAGCAGAATCTACTGGAACTACTTGCTTTTCTACCAGACAGAAAGTAGTTCCTACATGAAACTGCTCACAACAAGGTCTGTGGATTATGTTGTCTGTAAAGAGACTCTGGTTTTGTAGTTTTCAAATGTTTTTTCTTCTTTGGGTGCTTTGAGCACCACAGGCTGAGTGCCATTTAGTCCAATTACATTGGAGGGAAGGCAGACATCTTGATTTCTCCTAGGCTGCAGCTCACACCAAACCGCACTACAGCCCAGGGGAAAAATATGTATTTTTGATTTTGGAGTGAACGGCCCCTTTAATGATGAACTCAGTAGCACACGACAGGGGCAGGTTTTATTTCAGAACATCAGAAATAACTTTAAAACAACAACTTTTACATGGAACAGTTTATTTGGAGGCTTGAGCTCTTGAAATGACTGAAACATCAGCCTCAGCGCGGTTATTTGGACCGCAGCTCTATCAGAAGATTATTAACTTTACAGAATTGGTAGCAGAAAGCTTCAAATTGCTGGGGGTTAAGGCTATAAAAATCCATCTGCGCAAGCCAACCTGCCCAGTTCTCATTTCAAAATTCCTGGATAGCCGAAAAATGAATGTTCACACAAGGGCACTTGTCCAATCAGCCACACTTCATTACAGTGGCTTTGTAATTTCCTGGACACCATTCAAGGCGGAATTAAATCACTTCAAAGCAAGACAAGTGTAAGAGGGGAGACGGAGGGAAAAAAAAAAAAAAAAAAAGATATCTTCCAGAAATTACTGACGATGAAGCGCCACTGTTCCACAGTTCAGCAAGTCCTCACTCTGTAATCCACAGGAGATATGAGATTATTCCCATCAACAATACGGAGAGCCTGTAAATGTAGGCCAAGCTCTTTCCCAGAACATCTGCACGAGCTAATGCCATGAAGTACAACACCAGACAGCTACTCCTTGGTCTTTTTCCATTAAGATTTGTTGATGAAATGTGTGATTGCAGCACCTGACACGACCTCACAGTTCTCAGCCTGCTGCCTTTTAGCTGTGGGACGCCTAATTATACAAGTCAGTCTGATTTGATAAATCGCACTGAAATTAATGACCTTTTCAGCCTGTTTCAAATTACTTTAACTTGCTGAAGTTGGAAAACTGCATCTTTAATATCGGCTGCATTATAACCCAGCTCCAAATAAGTACAAATGTTATCATCAAAATTCAGTTTAAACCTGAAATTCATCAAATTAAAGGAGCAAGATTATATCAAATACAGAATGACAGAAACTTTCTTCTATAAAGGACTTTCTTGCCAATTCATCATCAAGTAGAGGTCACCCCACATCATTTGCTCCACACGACTGTCTGTAGAATTTGGGTGACAAAGGACAAACCGACATTAAGTGTCATGTCATTCAGTGTTCCACCACTTTGCCATGTTTTCTAATTAACCCCTCAGATGTTTGGTAAAGGTGTCCCACAAAGATCAATATTAAGAAGTCAAATTATCTGAATATGTACTGGAAACAAAATCTGTTTCTGGCATACTAAATACAGTTGCATGGGTATTGGAACACACCCAGGCCCGCTGACTGGTGAGCATAGTGTAGCATTTAGCAGCTAAAAAAACAGATGTTTATTTTGGGAGGGGGGTGGAGACCAAAAACAGAGCAAAAAGAGGGTGAACACTGCACTTAGATTCACCAGGTGGACACAAAAACCACAACAAATGAATGGTGGGCGCATAAATATGAAATGGTTTGTTAATATTAACATAAAATATGATGATACGTTTATGTTCATTCACAATTTTCCTGCTACCCTGACACTTGCCAAAAAATTGATTTAAGGTTCTCCTTACAAACGTTTTTAATAATGTCTGTGTGATGGCTGCTTTGTGTGACTGACTCGTCTTGATGTGACGTTATACTGATGTAATTTGTCCTCTCTTGTCAAAGGGATCTTAAACTCGATAAAACTTCCAGAATAAATAGAGCTCAGCCATGAACCTGTCAGTATCTGTACGTTCTGAATGTCAAAATACATCTGTGCCATTTTGATAACATAGTGATAAAGGAAGTAAAAACTATGTGAATATCTCAGGAAGAACTACATTAACCAGAGCCGGAGCAATATATGATACTGGCCTATCACACCAAATATCAGCCTACAATCTGTATCGGTGTATATGTTGTCCAACAATGAAATGAACATAATGCAGTTTGTTTTTATCTTGACATTTTTATAAGTAGCAGGGATGATTAAACTTGTTCCATGGAGAACAAAGCCGCACTCTGTTCTGAGTGTTCTAAGTAACATTACCATAAAGGCTCAGAATTACAAAACTTTTTACAAAATATGTTTTGTTCTAAATGAAGAAGTGCACCTGAGGAGTGTTTCACACACTCAAAGACGCAAAAAATCTTTCTGGAGCTCAAATTCAGCCTGCACAAAATTACAAAATTAAAATGCACAGAGCACTGATAATAATGACAAATGTGTTCTTTTCAGCACCCATGGCAAAATAAATAAATACAGATGCAAAAACTGATCGGTGGAACTCGCAGGAAGCTACGATGGTTGTTCAAATTTGTGGAAAAGTTGCGGAGTTTGGACAAAATTGCAATGTTGCACGGAATTCATGGATATCGGCTGAATTCGCGTGAACTGTTGCGATCGCAACTTCACAACTTCTTGGAGTGACAGTATAATGTCCTATGACAAATTAAAAAAACAGCTGAGTATTGCATTTGGGCAGGTATAATCATCACTCATCTTTAACTGTTACAATTTTCAAAAGTTTTTAAAGGATGTGACATTAAAGTTTGACAACAAGTCATGACAAAAAATAGTATTTTTCACAACTTCATATGAAATAAATAACACTATGAAATTAAGCGTCAACCAAAAGAGATAAATCTCTCTAATATCAATCGCATATTGTTCAACTTTTTTTTCATGTCACACCATAGGACACATTTACAGCGCATGAATGAATTGACATTTTTTACTTAATGGTGTTTTACCAAAAAAAAAAAGGATTTCTTACAGCATATTGGTCAACTTCCCATATATAAAGAATATCAGCCTCTATATTGATAGTGGAATATTTTTGCTCCCTAATTTCAGTATCAACATCAGCCCCAAAACTCCAATATCAGTCAACCCTTAAATCGACTCTCTAACAATCCCCCTAATCCTGAATGATTTATGACTGTGCATGTTTATGCTCGTTTTACTGACAACACAGACAGATTTCAGTCTCTCTTTACCACTCAGGCTGTGTGACAAATGCAAAAGAGAAAAGGCAAAAAAAAAAAATCCATCTACCACTGCCTAATTAAATGAGAAAAAAATACTCTCAGCTATATTACAGCTCTATTAGAAAGGACCCTATAAAACCTTGTTAACTGATGAAATTGTATTTTGATCCTATTCTGGTGTCACTCAGGCTATCAGTGCCTCTTTATTTTGACGTTGAAAACCCCCTTTCTGGGACAGTACCGCTGAAGACAATAAGTGAAAACGTGGGACTGATGGACAGCGGCCTGGCTAGACGACGCAAGGTGAAAGAAAATGGAATTACAAAGAGAATCGTTAGCATCCCTCTGTGAAATCAAATTATCAGCTTTCCAATCTTAGCCCGTGGCATATGAGGAATGAAATGAAATGTAGCTTTCAAAAAAAAAAAGAGAGAGAGAGAGAGCTACTTGAGCTCAGAGCACGGACTGGATAGAAAAATCTTCACAGCTGACAGCAGAGCTCTGGACACTGATGGCTCCATTCACAATAAACAAGCTGGAAGCCACGTGCAAGAATACAAACTCATACATTTGTCGAGCAGACATTTCTACATGCAAACTAAATACCAAAGCAATTAAAAGCTCGGAATAGAAGCCCCCCATCCCTGGAACATTTAACCTGAAACCTGCGTGCATTCATCAGCCAGCGAGGAGAGAAAAGAATAAATGTTAACATGATGTGTCTCTGAGAACGGCGTGCTCTGTGCAGGTAGATAAGTGTCTCAGGAGGCTGTCGGCCCACCTCGGCCACTGTGGTGACATTCATTAATCGCAGTCTCAGGAGGCGGCATGTCTCTTTTGTCTCTCTTTTTTTTTTTTTTTTTTTTCCATTTGAGTGGAGAATTAATGCTCTTCTTCTTTAGTCCAGTTATAGCCTGTTTGATGTGAGGCGCCGCTGACGATTCGTTAACATACATGACAACAACAGAGTCTTACAAAGGTCAGCCTTCCACTGTCAGTGTGATAAATATAAATGCTCCATCTTGCTTATAAAGAAATCTTACATTATATTAGTATGCATTTGACTGCAGTCTTTACATTCCACGGAGACACTCATCAGCCAGGACCAAAAGAAGGAGCTGATAAACAGAATTATGGAGGAGACAAAGAAAAGCAGACGCTTTGAATCAAAGGACAGCACAGGAAGAATTTCCCTTTATCGTTACGCTTTGAAAGGTTTTACTCTACAAGGCTATATACACAACAAATACCTTCATTCCATTTCAATCAAACAGATACTTTCCTCAAACTTGCAGTAATCATATCTCTCATAGAGTCTGCTAATAAAATGTGTCTTGGGTGATCAGATCACGAGTGGCGAGCGCTGAACCAAGACGCATTGTGATCCAATCACTTGCAGAGATGGTCCTTGACTCATTTGACCACTAGAGCTCCAAATAACGATTATTTTCATAGTCAGTTAATCAGTCGATTATTTTCTTGATCGATCAATTAAGAGTTGTTTGCCTATAAAATGGAAGAAAATGGTGAATAATTTCGATCAGTGTTTCCCAGATCGCAAGATGACGTCCTCAAATGCCTCGTTTTGGCCACAACCCAAAAATTTTCTGTTTACTGTCTGAGAATACTAAAGAAACCAGAACATTCTCACTTTTAAGAAGCTGGATCAGGAAATTTTGAATTGTTTTTTTTTTAAATACTCAAACCAATTAATCAATTATGAAAACAGTTGGTCATTAAGTTAATAACCTATTAATAATTAATTACTTGATCAGTTGTTGCAGCTCTAGTAAGCAGTAATGTGTCACAGGCCACACTGAAGGGCCACCTACATATCTGTCCTTTGTGTAACTGAGGCACAAACTCATTTGAGCGCCAGTGGCATCACATATCTACGTACAAAATGAGAAGAATAAGCCACAAAAACAAGTAAAATGTTTTCTCGTGGATGGAGTTCATATGGACAGCGCTGTCTGATGTGCTACAGCTGATCTGACTCAAGTCTTAGGGTGCGTTCCGATTGTTCCCTGTGAAGTGGACTGCAGGGTATTCAGCCATGGTAAGCAACTGGAACGAACCATTCTTAGCTGATTAATCGGCCGAGTATTATCCTGATTAATCAATTCATAGTTGTTTACTTTAAAGTGCCAGAAAATGGTGAAAAATATCGATCAGCGTTTTCCAAAGACTAAGATGACGTCCTTAAATGTCCTGTTTTACTCACAGCCCAAAGATATTCAGTTTACTGTCAGAGAGGAGTAAAGAAACCAAGTCACATTTAAGAAACTGCAATCACAGAAAGACATTTTTTCTTAAAAAAATAAAATAAAATTACTCAAACCAATTAATTGATTGTAAAAATAGTTGGCAATTCACTTAATAACTGATTAATCATTGCAGCTCTGTTGGTAAGTAAGATTCCAAACTACAAAGACCAAAACATGCTCAGTTCAAAGACAAACTGTGAACTGTGTAGGGAAAAACTGAATAACAGCTCTTCACTTTGCAGGAAGCTGACAAGCAATATTACCCATCAGTCATTGCACCAAAATCAAACAGAAGAGTTTTATATGTTTTTTTTTTTATATTTTATATTCATTTTTTAATTTAAAATGATTCATTTATTTAATTAAAACCTCATTAGAAATTTAATAGTATATAATATGCAATCATATTTAATGTAATCAATCATATTCATCAATCATAATTGCTTTAATTAATGAATTAAGTTTTATATATACAATATAATAATATAAAATAATCTAATATATATTTTTTATATATTTATTTATTTTTATATAATTTACATTATCTCTGTAAGTGCTGTCATTGTAACTAATGGCCCCAGTCATAATTATCAAGTAAAACAAATACATAGCAACTGTCTGTAAATGACAGTATACATCTTGTTAATTAATCAAATCACATTTATTTTCATATATTTCAATAGACAGTTCAGTTTTGTAATGTATCAGCTTTATTTGTTGTGTTTCATACAATATTTTATTTCAGTTATGTAAAATTTCCAGTGATCAGAGAAATGATGTGTGTGCTGGCGATGCTGCAGGGCGTTCCAAACAGAGGAATTTTGTCCCTTGACTGAACTTTCATTGTGGACAGATAGCTTTCCTTGTTACTGAAGTAACCATTAACTCCTGCTATCTGTCGACACCATGAGCTAATTAGCGAAGTTAGCCATGCAGCTAGCCGTCCTATTAGCTGACTCCGTCCAGACATTGTCAAAGGGCTGTCAAAAGTATCAATGCTTAAAAAGCTTTAGTAGCGCGTCCAAGTCCCCAGGTTAGTTCAGTTTGTATTGTGGTGCCTGAAATTTGGCAAAACCAGACAGTGTTCAGTTCTGCACGAGCTTTGTGTGCAAAAAAACAAAACAAAACACAAACAAACCACATTACATTAGGTCTCGCCATTGCATCTGGCACACCGGGACCCTGGATCCACATTTTTGATTTGGCATAGGCTTTTTATGCTGGATGCCCTCCCTGACACAACCCTCCTCATTAATCCGGGCTTGGGACCAGCAATTTAGGATTGCACTGGCTGGGGAGCAAACTGGGGTACAGTGTCTTGCCCAAGAATGCTACGACATGTGGCCAGGGTGGCGCTAGAACTGCCAACTCTACGATCCACAGACATCCTGCTATATTATGGCCTGATGAGGAGGTTCAATAAAGCCAATAAAACTTTATTCAAGCTTCAAAACTAGATGTTTCCCATATTGTAAGGCGTCATTACATCTTGCACTGAATTCCTTGTCTGAATGGAAATGTAGAGTCAATAACTGAAAATAGTTCATAATTTACTTTTGCTCAGTCAATCAGACAGAAACACATTGCCCATGTCTGTGTGCAATCAAACTGAATCACAGTTTGATAAAAAATACATTTTCTTTAGACGCTCCCTGCTTCTAGTTACATAAAATGTAATCAACAGCTGCATTTTGTTCGAACATCTAACTAGAATCTTGTATCTTGCTCATGCCCTGGATTCTCACATACGCTCCACACTGAATGCTGTCACACTGCTGTGTGCTGCACTCTCTCCACAGGAGGCTTCAGCAGCGGATCGACTGGGGAGTCGGAGCTCAGATCACATTGCGATAAACTGATAATTAGTTATTTATACGTCATCTGCACAAATCAGGCCACAGCGCTAACAACAATGCAAGCGCAAAGGGAAATGGCAGCTCTGACTTTCTTTAATTTAAAATGTGATACCACCCTCAGTTTTGGCAGTTGTCAAAAAGGGCAGTGGGGAGCTTGTTAGCACAGAGCCCAGCAGGGGTGGCGAGTCCCACATCTACAACATCATTTGTGCCAGAGCAGCGCAATACATCCAAATTTCCCTGGGACTATAAAGGTAATACAAATTGGCTCAGCTAGCTGATGGAGGGTGGCCTCCCAGCATCACGTACATACTGCTAATACTCTGGGCTTTTAACCTTGCTTTTTATTTCCCATGTGCTTCAAATGTGCTGTTGAATTTTCATGCTCTGTTTCTCTTTTATTTTTTTCTGTTTTGTAACCGCACCACTCTGTGAAAAACTTAAGTAATCACTTTTTTTTTTCTTTTAAAGTGCTATATAGAAACAGCAGACAGAATAAAGATAAGTCGGCAGTGAATGTTGAAGACAATTAGACGCTGTCCTGGGTGGTCTTGATTAGCTGGCAGGTAGCCTCTAACTCAGGTACTGGACAGTCCGTTGTCCCACTTATTGTACAGAACTGGCTGCAGCTTGTCTCAAGGGTATATGGAGTAAAAGAAAAAACAACTGATCCTTGGCAACGGCAATGCATGCAGATTCTGTGGCTTCAAACTTCGCTACATTTTTTTATTTTCTGCTTTATTGCTGAAACCGAGCTCACCTATGACAGAAACGCACTCGTGGGTGTTGGAAAAGGAAGCATGGGGTTTGGATTAAAGAGCAGCAAATCTTGAGACGATGGACAAATGCAGTTGGCATCTTTCGACCACCCAGTCGGACCAACTACCGCCTCGGGTTGTGTGAACGTCCCGGGAGGAGTGGAGGAAAGCGGGGATAAGAGCCACGCTAACCCAGCATGGACTTCAAGGCTGCTCCTGGCTAATGTCCAGTCAGGGAAAAAAAAAAACTGATGAAATGGAAACTCAAGCTGGCCAAGAAATGGAAAATCAGAGTCTGTTGTGCCACCACAGAGAGACCAGCTCCACAACAACATCACAGATTAAGCACTCAACAGGAGGACCGTGTTCTGAGCCGACAGAGGGTAAGATTCCAGCAGTGTGAGGTGGACTGTGTTTACATCGATGATAGGGTTGGGTATCATTTGGGTTTGTTCCGATATTGGTGCTAAAATGTTACTTTTAAAACAGTGCAAATGCCTAAACTGTGCCTGAACCAATACTTTTTTTTAAAAAAAGGAAGCACAAAATGACAGTCGAGAACAGCATTTTTCATTGCTAAATTTGAAACTGAACGATATATTAACTCTTAACAGTTTCAAATGTACTTAAATGTAAACAAATATTAAATGCATAACAAAACTACATAAAAAATTTGCTATTTCAATACACAGCTCACACATGGGGCACCAAAACGAGGCACCATAATCCGTGTTGTGAGTCAGTCCCGCCGGTTTTTGCCATATGGTTTGGTCCCAACCCTAACTGATGCTGCTTTGTGCAAAAATGCAGTCAAAGTTGGACAGTTTTTCCCAGGTGTTCAACTCTTTAAGTGAAGATGTCGACTATATTATCGTCGCTGTCTTGTTGCTGCTGTTTTACATTTAACTTGTCACTGGCTGCCTGTTTCACGTCCAAGCTAGCAACTTACATGAAAATGGTAAGTTAGCACTAGGTGGCTAATGGTACGAATGTTAACAATTTGGCAGGTCTTACCTTTCCTTTAACAGAGATTTAGCCATTTTAATGCCTCATCTAACCATGTGCAAATGTTCCACCAAAACAACTACTGTTACCCGGCAACACTATTTTGCAGGGGCACCCCTGCTGCATCTTGGGCTCTGCACCAATCATGATTCATGACTGGTTTAAAGAAATACAAAAAAGCCAGAGTGATTTTTTTGCCTGTAGCAGAATAATAACGCATGGAGCGAGACCTTTCTCCAGCACTGAGCACCGTGGAGATGCATTCAACCAAATGCAAATTCAAAATATGCACTACGGAATTATTTCCTGGGTGCATACGTGTATATGTATATAATTGTCTTGTTGCAAATAATTTCATACTATATCCTATTCTACTATAAATTTAATTTTCTGTACATATGTTCTATGTCTGTGTAGCATGAAGGAATGACAACTTTCCATTTCACGTGCAACTTTGTCTTGTATAATGATAACTAAATTATATTGATACTTATTAGTGCTGCTGGAAATCCCAGTTGTCTTGTAGCTTGAACAAATGCACTATTCCCTACTGTCACAGCCATGCAAAACTGATCTGTGCTATTACTGAAATCAAAATGAGACACAGGCCTCAAATGAAGACAGTTCAGGTATCACAACTGCCTGCTTACTCAGCAACTGCAGTTGTTATCCATCGTCTCGATCCCTTCCATGTTTGAGACCTAAAGAGCCTGACTAGATGGACAAATCATGAGCTGCAGAAGAGCGAATTTATTTTGAAGCAGCCGCCACAGACAGCTGGACAGTATTACAAGTTGCGCGTCCAGCCCCGTAGCACCACACGCTTTAGATTCAAATGCCTTTTCGACCCATGTGACTGTGTGAGTGGGCACTCACCAACAAGATGAAAGCAAAGACCGGCCGCAGAATGTGTGAATCAATTTCAGACTGAAACAGCCATTACTGCTCGGCCTGCACGATTGATGCGCATCTTGGCAAGTTCAGACTTGCCAGTCCCATTGACCTGCGTGGGGATGAACAGTGGAGTAATAATGGCACTGCATGCCAATTTAGAGAGCAAAATTGCAATGTGTTTTCCATCTACAATACAAGCTCTATTTTGTAGGCTGTATAGTAATATGCAATTGATCAGAAAAAATAATGAGCAGCAGAAACGTGGGATTGTTACTGACGTGCTCTCTGACTGCTACCGACTTACAGCCTGCAATTATGGACATGGCAGTGTGCTGTGTTGTCTGTTCGTCAAGGGGTCAACAGTGAAAGCTGACAGTCAGCAGAGTACAGTAATCAACTGGAACCGTCAAGTACTTGAACAAGAGTCTACTAATACTACAGTTCCTCATGTGCTTACAGTGTGATTATTTAACATTTCTATTCATGATTATTCAAGAATAAATATAAAAAGTCTTGCCTAAAGGGATAGTTTGGATTATGTGAAGTGGGGCTGTATGAGGTATTCATCAATAGTTATATAATAGTGTATTAGCTATAGTTGATGGTGGTCAGCACTCCTCTTTTTAGAAGAAGCATAGTGGGGCACCAGTAGGAAGCTAAGCATTGTACTGCTGTGGACAGGGTCAGCAGAAATATGTATTTTAGCCGCCTAAAAAAAACATTATCAGTTTAAGTGTACATTGTATTTGGAATGTTTCCACCACTTTATTTTGCAGCCAGTCAGCCTTTTTCAACAGGAAACAGCCATTACATGTAAGCCAAATATCGCTCTGGGCCCCGTTTCCCAGAGCCTTCGTAGGGCTACATGCGTCCTGAGTTGTATTTTAAGGTCTCCTTTAAGGTTGCAGGCTGTTTCCCAGAGTTGGGACAACCTTAAGGGAGACCTTAAAATACAACTTACGACGCACGTAGTGCTACAAAGGCTCTGGGAAACAGGGCCCTGTCCAATTATACCAGACTCCGCAGGCAAAATCAGTAATTTTACCTTGCAGGATATGGGAATTGCTAGTCTACAGTTGTCTTAATCTGTTACTCTATTTGCATTAATATGTGAGTTAGGTGAGTCCAGACTAACTTTTTAAAACACCAAAGTCACCCAATAACATAAAAGAAGTATCAGATTGAGGCAGCGGTAGACCAGCAACTCCTTTATTCTGCTAGATAAAATTACTGATTTCGCCTATGGAGTCTGGCAGGTTTCAAAACAGTGATATTTAACTTGATCTTTAGAGTGCTTTCACCACTTTACATTGCTGTAAGACAATATTTTCTGATTAGAAACCACTATTATAAGTCTAAAAACCAGACTTCCTTGGCAAAAACTGTAATTTTACTCCACAGAATATAGGAATTGCTGGTCTACAGCTGCCTTGATTGTTTAGTTTGTTTGTGTTATTGCATGACTTGGCTGTTTTACAGGGTTAGCTCAGATTCACAGGAGTCACACAGTAACACAAACAAACTAACGGATCGAGGCGGCAGTAAACCAGCAACTCATTGACTGCTGGGTAAAATTACTGATTTCCTCTGTGGAGTCTGGTTTGGACAGAGCATAATTTGGCTTCCATAACTGCAATATCCAGTCAGAAAAGGCTGTCTAAGTAAATATAAATAAATATAAATGTAGTCTAAATAAAACGCTTTCTACACCAGTACTCCCCTGGTGCCTCTCCAAACTGGGCACATGTCGTCTACCGTCCATCTACCGTACATAATACACTGACTATGGATAAGTACCTCGTACAACCCTACTTCAAAAAATGTGTACTATCCCTTTTAGATAGGTGAGTATAAATTACACAGATATTCATCCAAATGCAGCTTCCTTCTGCCACCTTCCTCCAACGCCCTCCCACCACTAAAGCCTGCCGCCTCCTCTGCAGGCTTTTTAAGGCCACTTCAAAGGACGTGAATTAATCAGAGCAGATCTGTAAAGGCACTAGAGTTTTTTTTTTTTTTTACCTCACCCCTGACTGTGTCCCAGTAGGCTGTTAACAATGTTTAAGCTGAAAACCAATGCAATACATCGCATTCATAAAACATTTATAAAGTGAATTGGCCCCCTGTCAGCCTGACACAGGTAATTATCAGTGTTAGCATGCTGTTAGACAGGGATTCTTCCATAGAAAAGAACCCAGATCAGCACACTGCTGACCCTGTCTCATTCGGTTTGTCTTGCTGAGCTGTTGTTGGAATCCTGAGCAGTAACAAAGTCTCATCCCCTCGCTGTGTGAGCTCACAGTAAATGAAGCAACAGCCGAGTTGAGCTCCGGCTCACCTGCTGGAACCCAAAGGACCCCTGGAGATCCACAGACACCAGTTTACAAATCAGTGCGAGGCAACAAAAGAATTCCAAATGTCCACGTTCTGAGATACAACATGTTGTGTTATCACAGATATTTGGTCAGAAATGATATCAGATAAGACTTTGGGTCATGATTAGCTTTTAACTAATCATGCCTCAATATAGAGACGTAATATTGCAATAAAAAAAAATTGTCTCAATACCGTACCTGACAATACATACTGTTACATTACATGGTTAATTATTTTAAAAGGACTGCTGACAGCTGTATTGTTTTTGTTGTGCAAACTTTGCATTTTCCTTAAGTGACAGCTAACAATTGAACGCATCTTTTTTTTGTCTGTTTTGTTTATATTCTTGTTGTTTTTGTCTTTTTTTTCATTTTAAGGTGAGGTATAAGCTTCCTTAGTCAATAAGTGGCTCTGCCAGACAAAACAATGTCAAATGAGGCACAACTGCCTCATCTATACTATTGATTAATACATTTTTAACCTCGTAAATTCTTTGTGGTGATTTATCAATTAATGACTAATCATTAACATCCCAATTTAAAAGGAAAAACACATTTTATTAAAAAAAAAAAACTGTACAAATGAGATTTATTGTTCAATAATGGAGAATTTTTCTTTGTCTTTAATGTTATATTTTATATCTTTATCATGGTATTTTTGTACTGTGAGCTTTTGGTATTGTTACATCTCTACTCTGTACCACTTCTTCCAGTCTGATGGCGTACTTCAAAGTCGAGTATCTGCTGATACCAATGTGCTTTTATTCCTCTCTGAAACAACTAAGTTGTTAATAATACATCTGTATGGATGCTCTTTGCTTAACCTCTCCGTCTAAAAACATTGTGCTCAAACTTTTCTACTCCCATGAAGGAAGAGAAACACAGTCTGCAACATGACTCAACACTGCTGCTTCTTTTGATTTCAGCCTTTTCCCACAGAACTTTTAGCAGCATTTTTGATTGGTTAGCACCAGCCAAGCATTCAAAATGAAATTTGGTGGATGAAAGCATAAATTGCACACATCTGTTTTGCTTTATTCGTCCTTGGGTGCACGCAGCTGACATGACAGCAGGCTGCTGACAGGTCTCACTCATGTTCTAGCTGCTGTTACTGTGACACCTCTCTTTACAGGGTGTTGCTCGAAGTTTAGTTAATCATTTAATTGAGAGTTCGCACTTTTCTTTCCCCAGTCCAATTGAGTGACTTTGCCCAGCACGCCAGATACCGATGCCGAGTACCAGACCGGTGCATCCCTCCTTTTGCAGCACTGTGGATGGGTGGTGTAAGAGCCTGTTAAACTGTTAGCCAGAGATTACTGATATGCACGCTGTACTGGGTAGATCTCCTATTGTTATACCACCTATTCATGAAAACATTTGATGTACTGTATGCCAGCTTTCAGGACAAGAAAGTGATTCAGGAAATGCTGATTTTAAGATTTCTTGCATGGTCATCAATTTGGCTGATTTGCTCATTTCTAAACCCATTGCCAAGGAAACAGGACACAGCTCTTTGAAAGCTCTGATTGGACACAGTAACCTCAGCCTTTGCGTCATCGGAGTATTTTTGCAGTTGACCGGAGAGTTTTCATTCTGACCTCGAGCAAAAATACTGAAAATTACAGTCAACGGGAAAAGCCTGAAGAAAATGTCAATCATGGTGTCAGGAAGACAGCCTCAGACAGACTCCCCTGTCACTTCTTGTAAACTCATTCCAACAGTCACACATGTGTACAACTTGAATGCAACACCATAGCTGTTAACACTGCTCCCGTGCCCTCCGCCTCCCACGCACACCACACCTTGGTATCGAAGCAAATCCCTTCCTTTGGCCACTGTGATTATTGCTCATGTTACAGTGGACATTCCCGACAGCACTTGAAAGCATCATAAATCCTTCTATGTCCAGTAAGCCTCTGAAGGCGCAGAGAGGAGGGGAAAGGTCACCACAGACAATCTCCCATCTCGGGGAATTGCTAGTCAATCCATTTGTACACCAGTACTATTTATTGTAGGGGAGAGCGGGGTCTCTTGTGTCACTTTTTGCTTTTGCTTCAGTTTCTCAGCACATCACAGTCACTTATTTTCCATGTTAAATTAAGTCATACATTCTTATGCACAAATATATCATCTTGAGATTTTTACTTCTCACTTTAATATAGAGTTATAAATGGTTGAGTACAGAAAGTGTACTTGAGAAGTTACTCCATCTCCGGGTAAGTTGTCACACCGATTTGGGGTAAATTGTCACATTTTTCAACAAAGAAGAAAATGTATAAAAGCAGAGGCCTTCTCCACTAATTTTGGCAGGGGAAACTCTGATTTATTTACACAGATCTTTTGTATTTAACTATTTTCCAGCTTTAGCTGCCTCACTGCCCTTTACTTTTCCTTAGCATTATGCCATTGTTGCTCTTTCAGTTATAATTTCAAACCATTTTAACAGGCTCCTCTTCCTTTTATTTGCATATTATTACAAAAATATACTTTATTATTAAAAATCAATCAACTAATTTTGTTTAATATGCACCTACTGTGTATTTTAACCACTTTTGGCCAAATTATTGTATTTATTTTACATAATTACTACTTCTAATATTGTGTGAGGCAGTACATCAACACACTTTCTTTTTTTTTTTACATGTTGCATAGCAACCAGCAACTTTAGCAACTTGAAAAGTCGGGTTCTGCATGGCTGTACCTTGATATTGCATATTGGGGCAAATTGTCACATAAGACAAAAACAAGCATGAGGCCTTCCACATGGCTTGTTTTCTGCTTTTGAATAAATAATAAGTCATAAAAATAAACTCTTCAGTCTGGTGGTACAGCAGTGGATACCTCTGTATCTCTTGCCAGGTGGCAGCAGGGTGAACAGGCTGTGGCTGGGGTTGGTACTGTCTTTTACTATTCTCCCACTTCCTCCTTTTTCAGCACTGCTAGGGTAGCTTAGCTTCATTTTGCAACAGTCTGTGCACCCAACCAAGCTTTTTCTTTACTGCTGTCTTGCTGAATCATCTCCATGTAAGATCATTGAACAATACAAGTCAGTGAGAGATATTTTACATTCTGATGTCTTTGCAGCATATAGATTTTTAGAAAGACATAATGAGCAAAAAGTGAAAAAAAAACTGTCTTAACCATAAGTTTATAGAGTGTTTTATGGGGTCCTTGGTAGCTTGGGGCCTAAGGCGACTGGCGATGTTGCCTGATGCGAAGTCCTCCCCTGCCCCAGAATGACATACTTGTGCTATCGCGAGCTATACCATAATCTAGTTTTAGTTTAGGACTTTGATTTAGGTATCAAAATACACGTCTTCTCTTCTGTATTCTGTGCCAAAATAAAGTAATTGAAAATACTTACTAATCAGAGTTTTATAATATAAATATTGCAGGTTTTTTTCTTTTATGATTGAAACTATGAAAACTGTTTTCACTTCTGATTACAGTGATATTCATTGCATATCAAGATGACTTCTAAATAATGAGTTCCACCTACATCTGATTTTATCAGATAGTTCCCTCTAGTGTTGGATATATAACCTGTGTGACAACTTACCCGTGCGACATGATGCCCCACTCTCCCCTATGTGTTTCTTTTTTTTTTTACCCCCTTTTTCACCTGCAGCATCCTCCCTCCCCTCAGTCCTCAACACAGACTCTTCCTCTCCTCCCTGAAACACACTTTTTTTTCCCTCCACCACCTTTAGTTCTGCACCGTCACACAACAATTAAAAGCACTAAGTCTGTGGTTAACAGCTGCTGCAGATTAGCAGAGTATCGCTTCTGGATTGAGTGTTTTCCAGAGACTAATCCTCTAAAATCCCTCTTTTTTTTTCCAACGGCGGGAACACGATAAAACAGACAACACTTCAGTCAGGTTTCTGTTTCTCAGCACACTAAATACTTCAATTACCAGAGCCTGCAGGCAGCAGCAGCAGGCAGCAGGCAGCAGCCTCAACTTTGGGAACAGAATGGGGAAAACAGCAGCAGCAGCAGGAGGAGAGGATCTATAAAAAGCAGCGTGTTGACTCACCTGAGGAGGACCGTCTCTCCTTGTCGGACGGTGATGTTGTCCATCACTTTGTTGTCGGACTGAGAATCCCCTTGGCTGCGGACCGGCAACCCTGCAGGCACAAGAAGCAAAATCCTCAGAGAGACCAGAACTGTGCATTTGGAAAAAGCGACAAAGTATCCGCGGAGAGACATCGTCTTCAGTCTGAAGAACAAGAAAAAAAAACAAATCCCACAGCGAGACAATGAGGCGCTGTTCGTCCCGTTCAACGGTCCCGTGGAGATTATTTACCCCCAGTTCATTAGTCTTAATCCAAATCTTCTCGCCAGGTATCCGCGGTGTGCAGGGGAGGAGAGACACTCGACCCTATCCCTATCTGACTGACTGCACTGTAAAACATCCACTGTTTATTGTGTTTCAAAAAGGAAAAGAAAAAAAATAATCCCTTCCTCCTCTGTTTGTCGGGTCCGGCGGCGGTTTAACCAAGTTTTTAAAAACAAGAAGTCATAAACGTGGGGGGAAAAAAATCCCCAAATCCTTAATCTGCAGCCGATATAACCCTAAATAACAAGCGAACTACAAAAAGACCCGAGAATCATAATCCAAAGAAAAGACAGTTTGCGATGATTTGCATCGCTTGACAGTGAGTTGTTAGTCTGTGTCGGTGCTCTGTCTGTATTATTATGAGCACTTTGCGTCTGTCTACGTCACAGACGGACAGTCGGGGTAGTGGTGAGAACACAATGGATTCACATTTGCGTTATCATATACCCCGTGAAAAGAGAAAAAACGAAAAATTAATAATGTAGGCAGTGGTAGAGGGTCCTAACAATGATTTACAGATTATTTGAAATGAACTATGCCTCTGGCGCACAGAGATGCGCAGTATTTCAATTAAATGTATTTAAAATACATATTTAATTGCATGAGTATTTTGTAATTAAAACTTTGCTTGGGCAAAAGTAACATGTAATTTGTAAGAAAATACTTTGAGAGCTTTTATTTGTTTGTTTATTTGAAATACTCAAAATACATGATATAATATATTAGGTTTAAACTGGTTTAACTGGTTAAAAACTTGCTGCCTCTAAGATCTCCTGATTGGCCGCTTCAGATCTACCCACTGAGCAAAGATACATCCAAATGATGTCTTTTGAAGGTCTTCTCATGAGTGGAAAAGACATCCACCGAGGAGCTGGAATTTAAGTTTTTATGACGTTTTCTGAACCAGGGCTGTCTCTAGTTTTTTGGGGGCCATGTGCAAGATACTGTTTGGGGCCCCTGTTTCGTGAAAAGGTATGTTGGGGGTATGCATTTAACATTTAAATGCATCAATCATGTTGCTCTTTAAGAGGATCTGTGAAAAACTCAACATCTCTTTTGCTCTCAAATTAAAGTCAAACGTCTCTTATACAATTTCCCAATTTATCTAATTCAGGCTACTTATTTTACACTGCAAAAATGGCACACATGGCATGTGACGGTGTCCTTGCTGACCTACATTACACTGCTCTGGGCCCCTTTGATGACTTCTGGGGCCCTATTAACCACATAGTCTGCAAGTAGCGAGAGACAGCCCTGTTCTGAACATCCGATATTGTTGTCAAAGGATGTTAGCTCTAATTTAGGACATAAGATTACTCTCTCGTGTTCATGCTGTCCAGTAATAATAAATATTTTAATTAACTGTTTTTAATATTTTTTTTGTTTGATTAATCACAAATAAAAAAAATCCTCAGATGATGTCCCCTCAAATATTGAACTGCATGTCAACATCCAAAAGAACCTGCTCTGAACAGATTTACACATACGGTGCTGGACTGACCGACGCACTAACTATAGAAATGATCTGGACGTCTTGCAGATATTTTATGTTTGCTGGGTATGATGTGGGACATGAGCAGAGCTCATCTCTTCAAATGGGGGTCAGGTCATACCCATATTAAGGTTACTAAATGCCTCAAATGTGAAAAAAAAAGTTTGTATAGGATTTATTTTGTATTTTCAAATTATAAATGACTTCCGTATCAGTATTTTGTACCCCTCACCCCCAGTGAAAACATGAACATAAACGTGAACATGAACATGAAAGAATACCTACACTATTGTGCGTGATGGCAGTATGCAACCTCAAAAAGTAATGATTGCAATATGACATTAAACAGAAAGAAGAAAGCAACCTTGCACGGTTGATATCCCTGCAGTAGCCAGAAGGGAAAAGGTCTTTTTCTTTACATCACAATAGACAATTTGACCATAAAATTGATGCAGAAAAGGCACAAAGCTGGGCATAAACACTCACCAGAATGCAGGAAATGAAACAAACCCCATGCCCTTGATCTTTTAGAATACATTTCTATGTTATGAAATCCACCACATGCTTTGAACAGTGTTTATCATAAAAAAAATGGACGTCAACCAATGCAGAAACCTACAGAAAATGGTCTGGAAGCATCTGTAATAGGACTGCAACTAATCCATGTATTTTCTTTTATCGATTTGTGTGTGTTCTCTGAGGTGTTAGAAAATAGTAAAACATGCAGGCTATATTATAATTTCCAAAATCTGATATATTCAGATTGTTTGTTTTTGTCCAACCGACAGTTCAGCCCCGCCAAAAGAATGTAGCCAGTTGGATGGACCCAGTCGTCTCGTTTGCACACGACGACTGGACCAACTCATGGATTCATAAATAGATCCAAGATGAAACTACACAACGGCAGGACTCAGAAGGCACAATTATCCATCTTCTGCTTCAGCACCATGGACAGCACCATGGATTTATCAATACAGAAGCCCAGTTAGTATACAGATATTTCAGAGCCATGGTCGGGGTCATAGAGTCTAACTTGCACAAACTTCTGTCAGATACAGGATCAATGAGTCAGGCAGACTAGACTAACATATTCAACTAAACAACCCCTCTGCCTCTGAAATCTCTCTGCTGCTGGGAGATGGAGAGGAGGGGTGCCATTCCTCCTCAGACTACTTACTGAATGTTTTAAAACATTATCCAAGATCAAGACAAACTGCAAAAATTCTCTTAAAACATAATTTAAATGATTAACCAATCCTCAAAATAGTTGCTGTTTAATTTTCCATTGATCAGCTAAATGAGGACTAATCTCAAATACTCTCTCTGAATCTGTATTAACACAGAATAAAATGAATATGAAAAACAAATGCCACAAAAAAAGTAATTAATCATGCAAACTGCTTCTCTAATTATGCAAATGTTTGCATTTTTTTTTTTTTTACCATGGAAATCCTTTCTTTTAGCTAATTTACAATCTGCATGATGTGAAAACCAGAACAGTCACTGTGATTTAAATGGGGACTACATAACTCCTGAAAGAAAAAAATGACTCATTCTTTCCTTTACAAATGAAAAGTTTAAAATTCATAAAGCAGTAAAGGACACTCTTGTTGAATGCTTGAGCCTGAATGGCTGCTTTGTGTTATATTTATCAGGGACATAACTGAGATTACTGAATGAGTTGTTTGACTCTTCTCTACTTATGCGACGATTTCACTGCATTTGAGAACTGACCATTATCCCTATAACTGCGGCCGCAGTGGCTGCGGTCCAGCAAAAGTTACAGATGAAGTCTCACAATAAGGCTCGTTTTGTAACAGGCCCTCATCAGCTGAATAGGCCCTTTTCATGGTGGATATTCTGACGTGCGACAGTAGGAAATGCACAATGAATCATGGCTGAATCCCATTTAGCTGCATCAGCTTCAGGGCCACAATATTATTCATGTTGAACAGAACAGACCCATCATTAATGTTAACTGTTACACCTGTTTTTCCTACTGTGACAAGTGAAAATGTCTGCTGAGAAAAATGCCTGTCAAGGAACACTGTGGATCCTTTGCAGGTGGAGACGTGGAACCATGTGACCAAACAGGGTTCTAAAGGTACAGCTCAGTCTTAAGGGTTCTTAGTGATATATCACTGACAGTGAATACAAATTTATAATGTATGAATGTAGAAATAGTAATACAGTTACTCTAAGTTATAGTGGGAGTTATATAGAGACCACTTTATTCCAACACTGTAAATGTACTCCTGAGATAGAACATAAAAGCATGCATAGCTATGCTAAGATGAGTGGTAGTTGAATTGAAGCAGGCATTTATGTCAGATAACTCTGTCAAGGAGCTCTATGACCCAAGCTGTACTGCTGTGGACAACGCTGCCATGAAATATGTACACTGGTTATTCATATCTCTATTCTATTATTGACAAAAATGATTTTTCTGGGAAAAAAAAAACTTAGTATGGCTGAAATTCTTAACTTTTGTGTCATTCACACACATCATATTATGTTTTATGGCTTGCATTTTCATTCCCAATTCCTGTTCATGTTCAGTCTGAGACCATGTTGCTTGTAATAGAGGCAGCTGCTAGCCTGAGATGAGCCTGTTTAACATTTACAGATTCATGTTGTGATGTCTCTCCACTGATGGAGTTAAAGAGGGGGTGGGGATGCAACTATGATCGATAAACTATGACAGCAAGCATGAAGTGTCCTCTAGAGTGCCCTTCCAGTTGAGAAAACATGATGAAGTGTCCTTTAGATTGTCCTTCCAGTGGACAAAATGTGATAAAGTGCCTTTGAGAGTGCCCTTCAAGTGGAGAAAACGTTAAGTCTCCTCTAGAGTGCCTTTCCAGTGGACAAAAAGTGAAGTGCCCTCTACAGTGCCCTCCCAGGGGAGAAAACATGATAAAGTGCCTCTAGAGTGCCCTTCCACTGGACACAACACAATAAATTGCTTTTAAGACTGCCCTTCGAGTGCACAAAACTTTAAGTGTCCCCTAGAGTGCCCTTTGAGTGGACAAAACATGATGAGTGCCCTCCTAGCAGAGAAAACATGAGAAAATGCCTCTGGAGTGTCCTTCCAGTGGACAAAACATGATATAGTGCATCACGACTTTCATCGCACTGGTGCCCCACCGCCCCTGCCCCTCAGCCAGCCTGAGTGCACCAGTGTGAGTCTCCTTTTATATCTGTCAGGTATTTGTGCATGGTGCCTTAGACTCTCTGTGGCTCTCTCAGCACAACCAATGCTTGATTAGTCTGATTTCATTTTAATAACCTCTGAGGATTCTGTCATCTACAGTTCATAAAGTAGGCAACAAAGAAACTTTGGTGGTATAAAACGGGTTAAAAATCTGAAAACAGGCTGAACCTTTTTTCCCTGAAACAACTGGATCGTGACAGTGTCCCATTTTTAGAATGCTGATGTCAAAGTGGCACAAGGGCCCCAGAAAGACAGCATTCGGGCGTAAAACCAGGCAACATGAAGAACAGAGGCTCATTCGCACAACCTCTGTGATCTGTGTTCATTCCAGCTCAACTGTGCCGCCTGCTCTCAGATTTACACAACACAGCCGCAGACCAACACTGGCAACACCACCTCTGATTTGATACATGTACCAACATAAACAACACATACTGTAAACGGGTGTAAGCTGTGCATCCGGATGATGTTGAGAAAAAGGAGAAGGAGACCAAATGGTTGTCATGGCAGCACTTGGGAACAGCACAAGAGTGAGGTGTTGTGCTTCATTATATGTGTATTATAACCAAGGTGTGATGCTGTACACGAGAAACAGAAAGTGACTGCGGTGTATGGCTTATAATTGAAGAGACATTTCTAAGACAGTGAGTCACAGTCTCTATATAGGGTCTTTGTTTCATACCCATATGCTGCAGCAATTCCAGTTTCATTCTAAAATAACTGCACCAGCCTGGAGGCTTGTAAGCTTATCTGCTGTACTGTAAACAGAAGATGAGCCATATTCCATCAAGTCTGTCATGTAAATTGTAAAACTTTGAGGCTCTAACATCAACTTTATTGTCACATACACAGTTACACAGAGTACAGTGTCCAGCGAGATTCAGTCTCTACTTTTAACCCATCATCATACTAGGAGACGATGGGGACAAACTTCAGTTCTAAGCCAGTGACTTGACAGGAGAATTAACTTAGCATAAATGATTTTGATAATGGGGGTGGAATCCACACAAGTGAGGGAAGAACATGCAACGTTCGCACAGACAGACCGTACCCGGACCGGGATTTGAAACCTGGACCTTCTTGCTGTGAGGCAACAGTGCAGCGTCAACAACCCTGATATTAACACTCCAAATGATCAAGAACACCAAAATCAACACTCCACAATATCAAGAACCCTCATGTCAACACTCCAAATTACCAAGAACCCTAACATCAACACTCCAAATGATCAAGAACCCCGGTACCAACATTCAAAACAATCAAGAACCCCAATATCAACAGTCTAAATGATCAGGCACCTCAATATCAACACTCCAACTAATTAAGAACCTCAATATGAACACTCCAAATGATCTAGAACCCCAATATCAACACTCCAAAATAGAAATAACTCTGATATCAACATTCCAAATCATAAAGAACCCCAATATGAACACTACAAACTCCAACATCAACACTCAAAGTAAGCGTAAGTAAGTGGTCTGGAGGATTCATCTCTTCATCATCGTCATGCAACTATGTTAATGATATGTAATTGTTCAGGCCATTGCTTGATCTTATTTTTAGTTTGGTTTGTTTGTTTGTTTTGTTTTTGTTTTTTTTTAATTTATGGGTTAATTTAACAGGGATAATGCACATTAATTAAGTCATAAATGTGACAGAAAGGCTGTTTTACATCTTTAGTTCCTGCACAAATGTTTCAAAGTCACCTTAAAAACAGAACGCAAGACTAAAATGACAAAGTTGATCATTTGTAAGCATGCAGAGCAACAATAAAAAGAAAAGAGAATATTAATGTCATAGCATTATACTACATTGTCAGGCACAGTTTATAACATGCAACAAGGAGACACAAAATACAATACATGCAAAGCAGTGTAATCAATATTAATGTTAATATGGGTTTATGATATAGTGTTGCTTTATTAGACTTTAACTGAAACATGCACGTACAGTGAGTGAACCACACAAATCATCCTGACTTGATAAAGGCAAAACAGCTATGTAAGACAAGCATGCGGGGACATGAGGACAGACTGGCGATAGTGATAGCTGACAGCAAGTTCACAGAGCAGACAGACTGAGGACAGCAGGTGCAATTGATTTTTAGTGCTGACAGAGCTGAGTGCTGATTAACCATGTCTTTAAATGAGCCCTAAATAAACTTCTCGAATAGTTTGCTGGTATGGAGTTCTATGCTGGTGCAGCTTTAACAGAGAACATGTGCTGAATAAAAGCACCTTTTCTCGGTGGAGCATGGAGAAGTCAAGCCATATATAATCTTGTAAATAAGACAAACATCTACATATTTAATCAAACTCAGCCAGTTAGACTTTTTTTAATAATGGACATTGATTTACTAATTTCTTTTCGAGCATTCTGAGTGTTTGTTTGTAGAAAGACTGTGCCAGTTTTACAGTTGTGTTGCTCACCTGTGACCATATTGTTAAACAGTTAATGACATGGGAAACGACCATAGAATGCATGTATATCTTTGCTGCCTCTGTTGACATGAAATGTCGAATGAACCTGAAATTTCGAAAGATTGAATTTCACCCACTTACAGACCTTTTTCACCTTGGACTTGAGAGAAAGGTTAGAATCAATCAGAACTCCGAGGTGCAGTACTTGCATTCTGATATGACCTGTGGCCTCTCCCGATACAAACAGATCTGGCTCTACTCTCGAAGAACTGTTTGTTTTGGTGAAAAACACGAATGCTGCTTTGGACAGATTTAGTTGTGAACAACATTCCTTTTCATGTTGCTGTTAGGTGAACTCTGGAGTTTGTAAGTTCATGAGCAACTTGTGCCATACTGCTACCGTGTACTGCATAGAAATGGTGTCATACATATACATTTGGATATTGGTGTGATGACGCTCCAATGGAAAATCTTTTACATGTAATGTAAATAAAAGTGGGCCCAGGATACATCTTTGTGGAACACCTGAGGCCAAACAGTAAGACGCTGACTGCACATTCTGGACTCGGACGTACTGACACTAATTTAACAGCAAACAAATTTGCTTTAATTATGCTGTTAGATGAACCACTCAGTTTGTGAGTGAGCAACTTGTGTTTTGTCATAGACATATTTGGATGTTGGTGTGAGGATGTACAGATGGCAAATCATGTAAATAGCAGTGGGGTATAAGGTATATTATTTAGACATAAGAATTACATGATTAACAGTGTCAAATCCTTTCTTAAAGATTTTGTAAAGCAACAATGTTATTAACCACCCAGCCAAATGATTTTTTAGAAAAGAATTGGGTTAATCATGAAAAAAGAGCAGCTTTTTCTGCTCTGAAATGCTGGAGGTGCGTCTTAGTGTCAAACACCACTACGACCTTAGAACCACCAGAAACACGCACTGTCCATTCAGCAGCTTTATTGGACATGTCTAGACATGTTTGAGCCACCAGAGCCAGAGGACGGTGACAGGATGCTATCTTTTTTTTTCTTCTTCTGTGTCAAGGTGTTGGAACTGAAGTGAGCTGAAGTGAACTGCTGGGCTGGTTTGGGCCAAGAGGGTTGCTGAAGGTACGTTTGTAACTTATTGGTAGGGAGATTGAGTAGGCGTATGGTGTAGTTCATGTGACGGTTAGTGGGGCTTATATTGTGTCGGGGGACCACATCTCCAGCATGTCACCAAGCCATGATTCAGGTCCACCCAAAAAATCCTGAACAAAGACAACATTTGATGATCTAACTTTCTAACATATATAATAAGTTTGGAAGAAAAACTCCCTTTTCTCTCCTGTGCACAGACTTTAAGGTCAAGGAACACAGTTTTGAAAACACCACCTTTATCCAGACTGACTGATTTTTTTCTGCTGAACAGTTGGCTGTCCCAGTTGAGTAATTGGCTTTGGCACAAAATTGCATTGCATGGCAAATGAGCTAGTTTTCAGATGGCAAATGATTTACTCACTTACCAATTTTTCTGCAATGAATGTTAATAGACATGTAATATCTCCACTCTTTGTGTTGCCAAACACTTGAAAATATTCCCTGAAAAATGGAGAGTTTTGTAATTCGGTAACAGGAGTGGTTAGTGTTGTGCTGAGCTCTGAAAGCATAGCCGCATCCATGTCAATATAACCATCGCTCTGGATGGTTGAAGAGATCGGACCATGGTCATGTCAGCTGCCTCTACTTCAGCTGCTTTGTTTCTTTGGTAGCTCTCTACTTTAATTCAAGCAGGTTCCCTTCTTTATTGTGATCTCCTGTTAGGTTTGTTTTTTTTAACCGGTCGGATCATTTTAGAATCACCTTTTGTCAAAAAAAAAAAAAAAATCTTTCTAAGTTTTTCTAAGCCTGTTCACCACCTTCCTCCTTATCATAGCAAAGAGGTGCCTGTCACTGCTCATTTTAGTTTGGATCACAGATTTTTTAAGACCTTGTTCTTTTATCAGTTTCAGAATACCTGCATTTATGCAAGGGAATATGTCTGTTATTCCTGCACCTAATTTTTTTTTTTTTCAGAATGTTTGACAGTATTCCTCAAGGTCTAATCCCAACAGCAGATCATCCTATTTAATCTGATAATCTGTGCTCCAGTCCTTTGTTTTATGGGGATTTTAAATGACTCCCTGAAAAAAAAAGGCTAAATCACTTAAAGTTAGTTTTCTGTCTAACAGAGTCAAATTGTGGTAGGTAAGAACAATCAAAACAGAATAGTTTAAAGTTATCTCAGGTCTATTACTAAATATTACATCAATTTAAACTCTAGTGGGAGTATTTTTCTTGTGGGCCCACTGAGGTCAAAGTTATCTGTTATCTGTGTGAGTTTCTTTGCAGATAATTTGTCATCTCGGTCGGTGTCAAAATCTCCCACAATAATGAATTTTTTGAAATTGCATTATTTAAAAACAACCTCACCTCTCTGCTTGGTGCATGCAAATAAATCACAGAGAAAGAAAGGACAAAAACACAAACACATAAATCTGTCATGAACTTTCCTAATTTGTGTTCATGTGGGACTTAACGGCCCTTAGAATTGATAGGGAAGACGGACTTTCTGAGCCCATAAATATATTACATTAATATCATGTTTTGTGTGATTAAATTACAAGGGTTAGATGAGTTGTTTAATCTGACAAAAACAAGCAAAAGATCTGAGACAAACAGTGCACTTTCAATGGCCGATCTCTCTACCTGCAAGATTTAAGCCTTTTCTTTCTTTTTTCATTTCCTCCTCCTCTGTTTTTTCATTGACACGGAAACTGAGTGCTGTTTACCAGACAGCTTAAGTGCACTGCTGAGTCAAAATGATGCTGAGACGACTGAGCTTTTGTTTTCACAAGTTATGACTCCGCTGCCCATGAAAATAATTCCAATACAAAGTTTAGCTCGCTTAAGTTTATCTTCAACTTTGTTTGCTGCCACTATGCTAAAGCATCGGCTCACACACTGGACAAGGCTGTCTTCTTGAGACAAATAGATTGTTTTGTTATTGATCTACTCATCAGATATCAGCTTTGTGAGCACTGAGCCACTGTACCTAGTATCACAGTACCCACTGACTGTTACTGTCGGAAACTGGAAACATTGCAGGGCGGCAACTGCTGTAAGCCCCAAGGGCCCCATACAACACATCATAATCTCATGGTACATAAAGTTTCTTTTCTTTTCTTTTGACTTTTTGCTAATTTATTATGATTTTCTAAAGGTTCATACACTAAAGTGGCATCACAATTGATGTGTCCCAGGGTTTCCCCATTAACTTGGACTCCATGATTTTACTGTATATCTGTGAAAAATGATCCAGCAAGACTCAACAAATGGCGTTGTGTTTTGTCCTGAAAAGGAAGATACCAGTACCCACCACAGCCACAGCCTGTTCACCCTGCTGTTGTCTGGCTAGAGATACAGAAGTATCTGCTGCTGTACCATCAAACTACAGGACAGTTTCTTTCCTCAGGCTGTGGGAAAAAAAAGGAAGCGATGGGAGGATACTAAAAGATAATATCCACCCCAGCTATAGCCTATTCACCTTTCTGACAACTGAAAAGAGAGACAGAAGTATCTTTTGTCATACAATCAGACTACAGAACAGCTTCTTTCCTCAGGCAGTGAGAAAAAGGAAGAAGTGGGAGCATACTAAAAGACAATATCCATTCCAGCCTTTGCCTGTTTACTTTGCTGACATTGGTACAGATACAGATGTATCTGCTGCTGTGTCACCAGGCCACAGCCTATTCACTCTGGTGATATCTGGAAAGAGATACAGAAGTATCTACTGCCATAAAACAGCCTGTTCATCCTGCTGATGTCTGGAAAGAGACACAGATCAATCTGCTGTTGAACCACCAGATAACAGAACAGCTTCTTTCCTCAGGCTGTGACACTGCTTAATTCACCTACAAACTGCATCAAAAATATTTTTTTTGACTTACTATTTATTCAAGGATTGAAAAAGAAGGAGAACAAGGGATGTGGAGGGCCCTATGTTTGTGTTTGCCTGAGGCCACAAAATGACTACAGCCACCCAGAGTTTCTTTACCTGGACTACCTTGTCATAATCACTCCAAATGCTGCATTTCTTCTCATTTAGTCTTGATATAGTAAATGGTAAACAAAAGTATTTTTTCAATAAAGAAGTAAAATACAAATCACAAGATGTGTTGTTTCTACTTTTGATCCATACATAGAATTCCTAATGTAATAAAATGTGTATGGCTGGAGACGCTGCCTCTATAATAATCACTAACGTTTATGCTTGCTTGGTTTAGCCTAATTACTGCAGGCTCTCTGTCCATCAGCAGCCTCATAGCAGCCTCCTGACATACAACAACTCCACTGAAAAAAAAAACTCAGCATGCAATTATTCACTCCTGTGCTCACGAATGCTTGCACCTTCCCTCATTTAATCCCAGCATTCACCAGTGCTTTTCAATACCCAATATTTCTGCCTCTCAGCACTTTTACCTCAGTTTGTCACACTGTGGAGGTAATGAAGTCATAAAAAATCAGAATCACAAGAGCTGCAATCGAAAACATATTACTCGTGAGTATACAATTTGATTTTTTTTATGGCAAACCGTTTTTTCATAATTTGCATACATTTTAACCAATTTAACAGTCATTAAAATCTGAAATAATCTACTTTATGTCCATGTTTCCTAATCTTTGGCTGCACATGGCAGGAATAATAATAAGTTCTAATCAGTTTGACTCTCAAGGTGCAAGTTAGTCATTTGTGTCTGTGCCTGAAAGGCCTCAACAAGCTCTGCCCGGCCAATAAATGTCAAAATCCATTATATGTGTTAATATGACAACCTGCATTCATTATTAGATGGAATTCAAAGCCTTTATGACTTGAGAGCACTTGACCACTTTTCTCCAAAAGCAAAAAAAACTGTCTCATGTTCTCTCAACTGCAGACTAGGGACGTGAAAACATGTCATGTTTAGTTTGCAGCAACATTATATGGATAATCTGGATAATGTACTGTACTGATTCCCTCCCCACCAGCTCTTAACAGCATGTTATGAGGCCAGGGGAAGTGGGTGTGCTTCAGGCTTGACAGCATCTGAGCTATTTTATAGTCCAGATCTTGAAAGCGAGAGAATGAGATGTCACCACCCAGAACAACGAGCCTCCAGGCAGCACATTCCCAGGAAGCTATACAGTCACGTCACTTGACTCGCTCGGAGCTCTGCGGCTCATAATCGAGCCTCCACCTCCACACAGACTATAAATGCCGCCGCTCTGCAACCCTCTCCATCTCACCTGAATGAAGTTGTCAAGTAAATGAATGAGCGAAGTGAAGCCTCCTGTAGTGGCATCTAATGTTCTCCATCTGAAACACCTGTTTAGTCAATCACTCACTATTGCCATTTGGATCAAAGCATGATAAGTCAGTAGATTAGAGATGGCATGTCACCTGAACACATGAAAAGAAAGGTCAAATATACAGGGTTATTTATCGCATATAATTCTTCAATTCTGGTGAGAGTCACCTGATTATAATTTAAAGATCCCCTCCAAACAAAGACGTGTTTTTCTCATGTTTACATCTCCTAAAATGTGGGGTCTTGACTATACTGAGCACAGTTTGCCACTGGAGAGGTGTTTTCACTGAGATGCAACAAATTCAAAATTGCTGTACTGCAGGCAAAGAAACCTGAAAGCACAGAGTGGACAGAGGGCAAGAGTTAGCATTAGCTGCGTTAGCCACTGTCAGTTACAAGCTACCAAAAAACAAACACTGGTAAAAGATGCTAACTACACTTATCATTCTGATGGGGAATGTCTGGAGGGAAACTTTACAGAAAAGGCGGTTTTAGAGAGTAGAACTGCAAAATATCACAGTTGGGTGGAAACCTAGTCTGTCCGAAACCTTTACTTTTCAGCAAGGGTGGGCATTTCATGCCACGGTTGGTGGGGACAATAAACGTCACCCAGTTGGAGCCACGACGACAGGGCGGGGGATTCATGAGTTGGTTCACTTGTGCAGAGCAAATGAAATGAACTGGGAAACTTACTTTTCATTACCACCACTTTTCTTTTGTTGCCTGTTGTTGCAAAGTCACAGAGTGACAGAGACACAGAGTGTCCCCATAACTAAAGTAAAAGCTGTCCTACCTGAGGCACTGGGCTGCTGCCAGAGAAGTGCTGACTGACATTATACCATGCATGATTTATGGGAATAAATCACAATATAATGGTGGTCTGAATACCTCACTTGACTTGTCACTATTATTATTGCTTGAAACAATTAGGTAATTCCTGGGTATTTGTAGGAACATGTCCCTACTGTCCCTCCCCAATTCTATGCACTTGCTAAATAAAAGAAACAAATAGGCAGAAAGCATTCTTGCAGAAAGCCCCAAAGAGTAACTTCTGTACAGCACTTCATTTAAAAAGGAGGTGGGGCAGACTTTTGTTTAAAGTTTTAGTAACAAATGGAATTACAAGGTTTTAATCACAAGCTCTTTTACTTTTCATTGGTTAAATAGCTGTAAAACCCACATACAGGCGGTTGACCAATGATGTTGATTTATGAAAAAATACAAATAAAAATGAAATATGGAGTTACAAGTTTTCTCCATCATAGCAACAAAATTAAATCTTAGGGCCCAATTTGGTTTATTTTATGAACAGCCATGTGTTTGATGATGCTAAAGCTGCACTAATCAATATTTTTATGTTAATGTCATGTAACGATGGATGAAATGATTATGTATCCCATGGCCCACATATGAAGCTGAAGGTGAAGATTGATTTTATTGTTACGTAGACAATCGTACAGAGTACAATGTACAGTGACATTAAGTCTCTGCATTTAAACCTTTATTCGAAGCAGAGGGCAGCTACTATTCAGTGCCCTCGTCAACCTCAGTTTTAAGCCAGAGCCTTGGTCAGGGCCGCTGACTGGAGAATCAATCTAACATGCATATTTTTGATGGTGGTGGAAACCAGAGCATCTGGACCAAACTCATGCAAGCATGGAGAGAACATGCAAACTCCACATGGAAAGGCTATGCTCAAATTGAGATTTAAACCAAGAGACAACATCAGAAGTCCTGATATCAACACTGCAAAATGTCAAACTTCCTGATATTAACACTGTAAAATATCAAGAACCCAAATATCAACACTCCAAATTACCAAGAACCCCAATATCAATATTGCAAAGTATATAGAACCCTTATATTAATACTCCAAAATAGCAGGAACCCCAGTCCCAACTCCCCAAGTCATCAAGAACCACAATATCATGACACCCATAATCAAGACAGACGCTTTTCTAAATCTGGCTTTTATCCAATGGCTGTGAAGAAAGCAGGGAAGGCTGTCTTCATGGGGCTCTGTCTGATCTGATCTGTCAATCAAACTGCGCACACAAAGGTCAAGCGCAGGTTAACCTGTCACCGTCTTTGTTACCCTCCTCCCGACGGGGAAGACTGCAAGTCACCACAAAGTCACAAGCTATGCGGAAAACATTTCACTTTACAAGTGTAACATCCTCATTTTTTTGGTGGGTTTAAAAAAAATAGGCTAAATAAAGACACTGTGAAAAGTGTGTCTGCGATAGCTGTCCCCAAAAGGAATGAAGTACTAATTGTGGGGTAAACAAAGACCACAAGAAGAGAAAGAGTGAAAATGAGCCCCCATCTACTTGATGATGATGTCTAAGTAAACTAATGGTAATCATGCGAGCCTAATGGGCTGGTTTGAATCAGAGGACCTCAGGGGGGAAAAGCTGGGTGAAGGTGGTAAGTGACACTGCTTCAAATACTGTCGAGGTGTCATTGAGCAAAGTGCTTAACCTCCTTCGACTCCGCTGGAGCAGGCTGGACAGCTTTCTGGCATGACCCGGTGTGAAGCAGTGCGTCGCTGTAAAAACACATTTACTCAGCACAGGCTCACTCTCTACCTTGAGGTAAGCTGACATTCTGATGGTGAAGCAGAAATTGGGTCTAAAAAAAAAACAAAAACATGAGATTCCAAATGAGCCTGAAGGCAACAAAGGACCTTTTATCTGTCGCAAATTGGGATGAACGACGGTGTTAGAAAGATCTACATGCAGAGCGTACGTGAGAAAGAGTGACAGATGAATGTCATCGATGTTCGGTGTGTCATGATGTCAATGCTCATCAACTCTCCATAGGACTGACATGCTAATTAGCATAATCACTTAAATGGCCACTTAGGCAATCCTCCACACATGTCAATCAAACTGTGATGGTAAATAAAAGAGCATACTACAGCGTACTCTCAGCAGAGGACAAGTGATGGGTCCAATGTGATGCTACACAGCAATCAAACCCATTAAAACGGATCATAAAAATCACTACTTTTCAGCATTGACCAACAACGACCGCCCAATCCAGTTACAAGATTAATTTATTGATCATTTTACAGCATATCTCATTCATAATGAAATGCTATTTGTAATTCCCTTTACGCTACTCACAAAAACAATATAAAATTATATACAGTAAATGGGTGAAAAGAATAATAAGCCATAAAAACAAGCAGAAAATGTGGAAATGCTGAAGATGAATTTAGGAGGCAGTGGATCACTCTGTATCACAGAAGTGTAGACTGGAGTGGCAAATTTGATGACTTCAGATTGGACTTGCAACCCAACTTAGACTTAAACACCAATGACTCATGACTTAACTTGGACTTGAGCCTCCTGGCTTGAAAATACTTTCTACCTTCCCCTCAGTCAAAAAGATTAAAAGTCTGATTTTCAAAAAGTGTGAATCCACAAATAAATTCATTTCCCCTTATTTCCTTAATCTGTGTTAACACTATGAATTCCTATCGGTCAACACTTAATTCCCCTGATTCATTTTGTTTGTTTGAGTCCAACAGCATCCAATCAATTTCCAGGACAGAACTGTGAAGAACTAACACTGTAAAAGCTCCAGGTGGAAAAAATAATTTACACCAAAGACAATGTTGTTCACGTACAAAAACTGAGAGTTGGTCAACAAAACTTAATTGCAGGGTGAAAATTCCAGATGGAGATGCGACAACTTCCACTTTTGGACAACACTGACGTCTGTTGTTAAAATGATAAGATGTTTTAGTCTATTCAGTCTAAAATATATTGCCAAAATTTAACACATTGACAAAGCTGATAGAAAACTTTAGTGAAAACGCTCCACCGTGAGTTGGAATGTTGCAACTTGCTGTTTAATCTACCATTTATAACATGCCAATGTTGTCCAAATTATCCAGTAGTTGCTGAAATATTGTGTATATCAGTGATTATGCTAATTATTTACATTTCCCAACACAAACGGGTTAGCATCAGGCAGTTGCATAAGGCTGGGGACCCATGTGTGACCTCTCTGACATAAAGCTTTAGGGTACTCAACATTTCAAATTGCTGGCAGGCAGACCATTTGATTAAGAACTCATTATGACTTGTTTAGGACTTGCAAATTAAAGTTGGACTTCAGCTATAACATGAACTGCCATCTCCAGAAGTTCTCTGATGTAGCCATTGTTGGATGTGTATCAGAGGGGAACGGACAGGAATACAGGTGGGTCCTGACTTTGTTAGCTGGTGTGAACTCAGCTTCCTTCATCAATGGCAGTAAAAAAAAAAAAAAAAGGAGTTAGTGATAGACATCCACAGGAAGACGCCCCAGACTGCACCAGTGAACATGTGGGTTTTGGACATTGAGATGGTTGGAGAGTACTAATACCCAGGTGTTCACCTCAACAACAAAGTGGACTGGACTACCAATGCGGATGTCCTGTACAAAAACCCTTCTACACAGTGGTCTGCTGGGGCTGTGGACGCACTGAGACTCAACAAGCTGGTCAAAAGGGCCAGGTCTGTCCTAGACTGTCCTCTGGATTCCATCGAGGAAGTGGGCGAGAGGAGGATGTTCGCCAAGTGGACATCAATCACGGACAACACCTCTCACCCCCTGCATGAGACTGTAGGTGCACTAAGCAGCTCCCTCAGCAGCAGACTGCTGCACCCACGGTGTAAGAAGGAACGCAACCACAGGTCCTTATCCTAGTGGCTGTCAAATTGTTTAATAACACTGTTCTTAAGTCTGTCACATCACTCATTACGCACAACAATCAGCTGATTTGCACTATTTTCTGTCTCGGGTTGTATAATGCATTTACTAATATTTACACATATGCTCTTACTCTGTTACACATTTCAAACTAAATATGCATATTATTATATACTACATGTTACATATCTTTTTATTTTTACACTAACCAATAATATCTTCATACTGTGAATCATTCTGTGAATCTTTGCTGCTTGAATTCTTATCTTACTTTACCTTACCTTACCTTACCTCATCTTACCTAATCTTATCCTTAAGACTTCAGACTTGACTTGGAACTTGACTTGGAACTTGACTTGGGACTTGGGTACAAAGCCTTGAAACTTACATTTGACTTGGGCCCACCTCTGGAAGTCATTTCTTAACTTCTTAACTATGGTTTGGAACTGCTGATCTAGAAAGGTAACATATGCCAGTCATTCCCAAAGACTGGGTTGGGACCCACAGGTGGGTCATAGGAGATTTTATTTGGGTCACCAAATAAATAAAAGACAATGGAAGAAATGCAGCGAATTTAGGATTTAAATTGTGTAGTGTTTTACTGATGAGAGTAAAAAATGAGAGCCTGTTAATTCTTTCAAAATGCACTTATTTTGTCTCATTTATGAAGCAAGCTAAAATGTCCCATATTTTTTTTTTTCTTGATGAGAAGAAATAAAACTAAAAAGATGGCCAGGATAATATATTCTGATGCCATAATGGCAGCAAATGTTTAATTATGCACAAATTAACTTCTTCTCACGATTTATTGCTAGGCCCTAAATTGGGTCACAGTTGTAAAAACAGGGTCCCCAGAAAAAAAAGTTTGGGAAACACTGACATATGCATAAATAATTACATATGCGGACGCAGGCTTTGTGGATGGGGTAACAAATGCATTACACAGCAACATCAACCATTCATGAATTGAGGATGGAGATCAGAGGATTGACCACAGAATACATGTTTTCTTTTGTGATTTTATAACCTGATTTTCAGCCATTTGCAGCTGAAATGCTCCACAAACTGAAAGTCAAAGCATCAACTGACTTCTATAAAAAAAATTCTCAGCATGCAGCCTTGCTTCGCATAGCTTATTGTTGCAGTGCAGCGATGTGACCATCCAATCACCCTGAAAAACAACAAGCTGTGAGTGTTGACCTTGACCAAATAACCATAGCTCAAGGGGCTCTCAGAAGCATCTCATAGTCTTCATTAGTTGTCATGGAAATGGCTCAGTAGTCATAGTCATGTCAGTAGACTTTCAAAGATGGTCTTTTGTGTCGGATGTGAAGGTCCTCCTATTGTTTCTTCAGTCATCAGTTGAATCATGGTCAATGACTTCGACCTTTTCGCAGTCGGTGCCATGATGCTGGTGTTGATGATCTAATGCTTTGATCTAGTGTTCACAAACAGCTGAGCCATCTCCATGACAACTGAACAATCTCCATCTCCACCAAATAGTAAACTAACCTTGAGTTGAGATCATCATGTTCTGTAATTGGAATGAATTCAGTGACCGTTTCCATGACTTTCACAACTAGAAATGACAGATTTGTACATGTGATTTGAATTGTCGATTGGATTTAGTTTGGAAGTTGTTGCCTGCACTAAGTTTACGATCAGTGTTTTGGCACAGTGAAGGGAGTGCTGCATTTTTACACCATATGGAAGAACTCCAGGTGGTCAAGTCTTGCAACATGCTTCATGTCAAAGTTGACTTTTTAGCTGTGACCAGGAGCCCTATAGTTTGCTCAGCTGGTTGGTTGGTTAGTTGGTCCATGGAAATTTCCCCAGTGTTTAGTGGTCACGGTCGTTGCCCTAGGAGGCTGGAATTTGGCATGGAGGTCAAGAATCTGTGTGTGAAAGTATGTATTTGTGTTAATGCCAATTGTCTAAAAGAGGAGATGGTAATGAGAGTGGCCTATCACAAAATGTGCATAACCTCCGAATGGATTCACATAAATCTTGTATTAAGACACTCCAGGTTTCAGCATTAATATTTGACAAATCTACTTGCCCAAAGTCAATTTTTTTCTGGCCCCTTCACAAATTGTTTTGTTTATTTATTATTTATTGCCACTTTGGTTGCCCTTGTAAAATTGTTTTATTTATTAGCAGTTATCAAATAACAGCAAAGACACAAAGATGCAACACAACCACACCAGTTTTTCCAAGTCCAAGGTGATGTCTTTCAATGCCTTATTTTGTCAGTCCCGAAGATATTCAGTTTAATATGATAACAGGTGGAGAAAAGCAGCAAATATAATATTTGAGAGGCTAAAAGCAACATTTTCAGCTATTTTTGCATGAAAAATTACTGCGATGATTAATTGATAATCATCATTTTATTTTTTTCACTTCTTTCCCAGTTTAGCAAGAGAATAGTCAGATTTTCTTGCCTGACTTGTCATTTTACTTTCTCCAGGCAAGCAGGCACTTATTTGTGGAGTCTTGCGCCCAGGCACACACAAAAAAGACACAATAATGACCACAGCTGCAACTTTCTAAGTATGAGATTGATTTATGCCATGGAGGTCAAGTGTTTGTGTGTGTGAATGGATTTATGTATGTATGTTGTTGCACCTATCGCTGATTTGCTCAGTGCTAATATTTTGTGAAATGGTTGGTCATGAGCCAAAGGACAGCTGATTAATTGTTCACACCAACTGGCAAAAACGGGGCGTGTCAGTCAGGATGATCAATAATAAAAAAGTGCGTCACTTCGAAACGGATTCCTGTAAAAAGTCTTGTACATAGATACAACTGCAACTTCCTATCTACTGAAACTGAAATACGCCATGGAGGTAAAATGTTTTGCAAATTCATGCTCGTTCTGTTTTAAACAAAGGCCGCAATCTCTCACAATCAAGTTCTGTAAATGCATATTGCTAGTAAATGGAATACATTTTCCCTAAATCTTTTGCAGATATGCTCAGAATGTATATTTTGTGACTTGGCAGAGACAGCACATTGATTAAGAATGTTTTCCTCATTATGTTAATAGAAAACATAATCCGCACAGAATTATGTTTCTCGCAAAACATATGTGCTGTAAGAACTCTGTCACAGATAAACATAATTTATAGGAGACGGCTCTGGCATATACTGCAGTGTAACTCCAGATTAACAAACATAGTCTTCTTTTTAAGGCAAAATAATTAATTAAGTGCTGTCAGTCTTTTTATCCACTTCCTGTCTACCTTCAGATATGGTTCCTCTTGAGAAAACAGCAAATATTTGGTGCCTTAATTAGCCCATGATGCTTCAGACAGCAGGATCCCTTCCTTTCTAATGTTCTAACCTGTTTTCTTGCAGACCTATCAATTAGGATTTTATATAACAAATCTCCTCTTTATTTTCAGTGAAAGCCTGGCATCATAACAGTGATTTTCAGACATAGTGCCTGTATTTATATAACAGGTGCTTTGCAATCTTTTCAAACACCATATTATCATAGAGGACTAAACTAGCTGAACGCTCTATAGACGATATTGCCACTGGTTGTCTAGACAACAAATGAATGCAAAGTGGAATAAGTTGTCGGATCGCCTGAAAAGGAACCCACATGCAGTTGGTGCTGAGAAAATGACATGAGCAAACTCAATACAGCATCCAGCAACAACAATCAGCAGCCTCAGCTCAGCTGCGGTCTGCAGCACCTTTCAAAGTGTAATTTACTCTTAACTCGGGAGCCACAGGCCAGATGTGCATGAAATGGATCATGCTGGTGCTCTGGACAGCGAGTTAAACGGTTATCTCTGCTGCTCTGCACTGTGATCCCTCTTGATGACTTCCAGATGGTCATCCTCCATCTTTAAGACTCTCTCTGTCCACAAGGGAAGCTGGGGTAATGAGGTCTTTGTCATTGGCATTAATGAAATATCACCTAGCAGACTGGAGGGAGCAAGGTGGCAGGAGAAGCGAGGTGGCGGGAGGATCTCAGTGAGGAAGCCAGCTGTAGGCTCGGGCAGTATCGAGGGATTATGGTATAGTAAGGTATTTAGAAATCCCAAAGATATGATTTT
The DNA here is from genome assembly GCF_056507025.1 of Lutjanus erythropterus. Taxonomy (NCBI): domain Eukaryota; kingdom Metazoa; phylum Chordata; class Actinopteri; order Lutjaniformes; family Lutjanidae; genus Lutjanus; species Lutjanus erythropterus. The sequence continues at coordinate 9,355,485 of NC_139327.1, forward strand.
TAATACCATGAAAAATATAGGCACTCCTCTTTATGTTAAACTGATAACAGAGATGCTGTAATGAGGAAATATACCGCTGTTGTGCCATGCACGGTACGCACCACCAGAGATTAGTCTCTATTGGCCTGGGCAATGTCTACCAATGATGTCATCGCCAGTTTATCACTGCAGTCAACACCACTTGTTACTGCTACTCTAATAGCAACTTCCAAATGTGTCAGGGTGCTCACACATGATCAGCGCTAAAACTGCTCTGCGCTGGCTGTGCGATTATTTTCTGGAGTTGCCAGATGTACACTAATTACTTTATTTGTGGGTATGGACAGAAGGGTATGAAAGGGTATGAAGGACTGATTGTGTAGTTGGCTGCGATTGACAGAGCTGCTACTGTATTGATCACATGACCAAGCCTCAGTGTGAAATGGTGTACATGGCATAGTTTTGCCAATCCATTTAGTATCCTGGCCGCTTACCAGGCTGTATTAGTATATACAATAGTTTTTGTTAAAATCCCAGTACAATATTGCTGTATTTTCCATCTGGCAGTCAGTAACACATGGCGAAATGTCAGCAGTCAGACAGATTTGCAATTAGGCATATAGTTTACAAACTTAACTCAATCTAAAGCTAAAGTTTCCTTGGCTGTTTATGTACGCTGCAGATATACCATCCAGTGCTGCGCCTTGCTTACGCAAGACTCTGTGCCCTGATTTCAATGTGAGCCAAGAGCAAATTCCTTATTATCCGAAGGCAGCTTCAATCAGCAGAGAAAACTCTGACTCCCATCACCAGGAGAAGGGAGCAGCCCAATCAACTCTCATATCCCTGACAGGCGAGTGCCAGACATACATCCTCGTGCCAAGTTTGAGAGGGTCTTCATTGCTGTATCACATGTCCATAACTTTGCCATGTTCAGCCACTGAAGCTTGAAATGAAATTAGCCTGCTAGCTATACTGAGGAACTTAAGCTAATAATGCCTACAGACACAGATCTAATCAACAAGGGTACAACATCAAGTTTAATGTATGTGGTCCGTACGATGATCACACCAACTGAACTGTGGGCCACAATGCAAATCAGTATACAAGATATAAGATATATGAGCAGATACATCATCCATCTACACCACTGTATTGGTAAACACTGAAGCTAAGCAAGAATTGAGCCTTTGCAATAGTGGTATTTATGCATATATGGAAAAAATCCAAAGAAGAGGAGGAGGATGTGTGGCCAGATATGTCGAGGGAAAAGGTGTCAATTTGATTTAGCCTGAGGTAATGTTACACATTTGTAGTGTGCTGAGTAGGCTTGCGCTAAAATAGCATACATAAATGTACACTCATGCATTCCTATTGGTTGGTTAGAAGACATATGTTCTCAGAATTTTTTTTAAAAAGTGCTAACCAGAACCAAAAAGACTTGTCCCCTTAGGAGATTCCAAGAGTTTTATTTAGAATCCACTCAGGGAGATCTACTCAAGCACTTTTTTATATTCCAAAGGTTTTATCTAGACCCTATTGAGGCGGTTCAACTGAGAACCTTTTTACATGGTACTTAATCACACACTTGTTCTCTCCTGACTAGATCCTAGCTTGTGTTGTATCAGCTCTCAGATGTACGTCGCTTTGGAAAAAAGCATCTGCTGAATGAAAGAGTAAGATTGTAAGATTATGTTCCAAAGAACCTTTGATGAAACAGATAATTTAAACAGTACTTGACATATCCTTTCTTCAAAAATGGTTCTTCAGAAGCAAAGGGTTCTGGGTTGAACCTCAGTCCTTCAAGATGAACCCTTTTGGAACCCTTATTTCTAAGAGTGTAGGTTGTGGCACCAGTCACATTGTCAGATATTTATTGTAATTATCCGACAAGGACCACAAAAATGGCCATCTTTAAACCTTTCTTATAATAGAACAGCCCAATATCGCACAGTGTAAACCTAGCTGAAAAAAAAACAATAACCAAACATCATGGTTTAAAGACACACTATCAGCAGCCTGCAGAAAAGGTTTACAGTATAAAAAGAGTTTTTCTTCTAAACACATTATACATATTAGATCATAGTTGCTGAAAACGTGTTAAGACCGATAACTATGGAGTACTGACTTGTGGAGTTAGACCATTAAACTGTTGTCCCATGCCATAGCCATGTTCCCCAAACACTTTATAGGGCCCATGAACCGACTCTGGAACAACACCACGTCCCCCTGCCCTTAGCCTCCCTAATGGTTGGTTACAAACATACCACTTCAGCTCACTTCAGTTCCAACAAACCGACACTGAAGAAAAAAATACCATCCTGTCATGGTACTCTGGCTCTGGTGGCTCAAACAAGTCCGAACGTGTCCAATAAAGGTTTCGGGTCATTTTTGAGACCTCTTTTTATATACTTAGCGATCTTTTTGGCTGGGTGGTTAATAACACATTTCTGTGGTGGTACAAACTCAGAACACACATTTATTGTTGTTTTACACAAGCTTTAGTAAGAAAATAATAAACTGGACATGGGTGTGTAACATTAGCCTCTTTTTATTTTCTCAATGTAACTTCGCAAACAACTCCTGCCTCATGGCGACTCTGAGGAGACACACTACCTCAAATAGAGAAGTCTTTTAATTTATGAGGGTAGAGGGCTCAGAGGGTTTTTGTATAACTTTATACACCCAAGTGAAATGTCAGGATGATATGAAGGTATAAAAAAATAGATATAACCCAAGCCTTGTCAGCTGGACACCTCAACCTACTGCATGTGGGTCTCTGGAAAATCTTGATAATTTAAAATGCATGGTGAATTGCTCACACATTAATCACACACATTCCTCCTAGTGTAGAATTAAGCTCAGAGTATAATTGGATCTCGAGAGAGCCTGGTGAGAGAAAAAAAATGACAATGTGAATGTGTTTTTGCAAGAATTCCCTATTGTATGCAAGTGATTGCATGTCTTAGTAATTGTGCTGGAGCACTTGCAGATGCGCGGACGGAAAGCACTTGACTCTGGCTTTGGGCTCAATAATAATTACAATAATTAAGAGTGAACAAACAGTGGTGATAACAGCTGTGGGAGAGGCTCTGCGGTTGAGTGGCTGTGAAGCTGGCTGCTTGTGGTCTGGGAGAGGTTTTCCAATTGGCACCGAATCAGAGGACAATCGCGCCTGGAGGCCCGTGCTCTCGCCGCCCTCATCGCCAGCACTCACCAAGAGCAAGCATTTGCCAAGATCTTAATCACAGCCGGCCAGAGCAATCAATACCAGAGTGGCCTTTAGGTGTTCGACATCCCCAAGAGGAAGTGACCATTACTTTCTAATAAAGAGATTGATGCCGGCAAAGTCGTCTTCATCGCCCTTTGGCGTTGGCTTGCTGACTGCGAGGTGTGTTAAGTGCACTTTTGCAGTGACACGTCCCCGGCTAGATGGAAAAACACACTCAATCGAGACACGCAGGCAGCAGCATTTTCACAAACATCTCATTTTGTCCTTTTGTCTCCGTACGAGAGCTGAATATGGAAAGAAAATGGATTTGAGACCATGCATCATGCAGAATCATATCCATGTAAACAACTGCATGGTCACCCTGAGCAACGGTAACAAAAAAAAAATCTCACTTGGACTCGCTAATTCACACAGGTCAAAGCAATATGAGGCATAAACGCAGCATATGAAGAAAGCACTTTATCTTCAGATGTCTTAATAATGTGGAGAGCTTGGGAACAGCTCAGTAATTATTAATGGCAATGGTGTGGGCATGTTTGTTTATTCATCTCAGCACTTTTTTTTTTTTTTTTTCGAATGGGAGACACACACACACTGATACAACAGCTGGTTTAAAAGAGCTGCCCACCCCCTCTACACACACAAACACACACTTTGCTTCCCTTGAGTAGAGGCACTTTAATAAACACATTTTTTGCTGCTCTATGGAGTTTTTTCAGTAAAGCTTTATAAAAGTGTCAGCTTAAGGCAGAAAGGTGCACACATCTAATTATTATGTGGTTATATTCTTTTTGTTGACAAAATCAAGCCTCTGCGAGTTCTCCTACGGGAGTGGAAAAAGGAGCTTACTGTGACTAATAACACATTAACTGAAGAAATATGCAAAGCCTTGTGGCAACCCAAACTTTTCTTTTTTTTTTTTTTTTTTTTTTAGGCAGAGGGGGTTTCATGCATATTCAAGACGAGAAAGTTACTGAAACATGTGTGAAAATTACTGTACTGAACAGTGAGTCAGGCATTTTGCATGCTTTTGTTTATGACAATATCATAAGGCTGTGTCTGTTAGCGCAGAGAGACAGACGGGCGGCACTAATCAGTTCAGTTCGGTTTAACGCACAGCAGGGCTGCAACTACAGATCTGTCAATTATTTTCTTGATTAATCAATTAGTTGTTTGGTCCATAACATGTCAAACGGTGAAAAGTGTTAATCAGTGTTTCCCAAAGCCCAAGATGACTTCCTCAAATTTTATGTTTTAATAAATCAGTATTATTCTTTAAAATTTTGAAAAAAGAATGACAACAACCATAAACATTTTTTGTGTTCAGAACTAATGAAGACATATGATTATATACAGCATATAAGGGATAATCAATGAGTAGGTGTGTGTCAAACAGTTTGAGGGCACGACACAGACCATGGTCATTTGCCAACAATATGAAATAAAAGCATCTGGTGTGGTTTGGTTAAAGTTTTGCACTCAGAATCCAAAGTTATGAAGCAAGAGTTTACCATTGTCATGATGCATCAGCTTTGTTGCTACATAATTGAAGAACAGTTTGCTTTCTTGTAACTACCAAAAGTTCACTTTTTCCCTTCAGAACCATGTCTTTTTCAGAATATTCCTATAAAAAGGCTGCTGTGGATCATATAGAAGATGCCGCTTCTTCTCAACCATGTTAATTAGTCTCTTGCTGTCCCTTTCAACTGCTTTGATGAGGGGAAACAGAAATGTCAAGGATGTCACATCGATCTTCACCAGATAAAATAGGTTGAAGGTGCGTGAAACGTGGCTGAAACCATTTTTCCAAGCAAGCAACACATACCTCAGCCTGCTTGCTCACTCTTTGCACCGCCCTCAATTAAGTTGCAAGGTGTTAGGTGTTAGGAAGTGGTGTGAGCTTTGACAGCTGTGCTCCAATGTTGCTATGGTTACAAGTTTGGTAGTGGATGAATCTCAAGTGGTGATTAAACTTGAGCTGAATCACATGTGCATCAAACAGTTTTAGCTCACACCTGCTGGTCAATCAGGAAAGAGTATTCACCCAGACCATGGTAATAAATAGGTTATTTGTTAAACTTTCACAGGGATGATGGTTTCAATCACTCGTGATGAGGGAAGCAACCAATAAATGAATGTTTTGGTTCTGTAGTTTTTATAGAAGCCTGCTCCCATTGTAGTTGTGTAGTTTATTTAATATTAAAAATCCAGGATAAAACTGACAGACAGCAAGACATTTTCAAATCTTTCTGCTACTTCAGCACCACGGACAGCGCCATGGATTTAACAATGTAGTGTGTGCAATATACATTACATACCTATTATATGCAATACTGTGGTATCCATATAGCACGGTTAGACTACTGATATATTTGAGAGTCATGGTCGGGGTCACAGATTCTAACTTCAGTCAGATAAAGAATGAATGAGTCAGGCAGACTACACTAACATTTTCAACTACTCTGAAATCTTTCTGCTACTAGACCAACCTCGTCTCCCTCAAGACTGTTTTTCATTTGGAATCAATAACTGGCTTATGGACACTCAAGAAGACTAGCTACTGTCAAAAGTTAGATGAAAAGGTGGTGTACAGGCTACGTATTTATACAGTTGGCAAATGTAAGTATCACTCCACACTGTGAAAAAAAATAGCTGAGACAACTAAAGATTTCAAGGCAACATACTTTGAGTTTTGAGCCCAAGCCAAACTCTTATGATCTGAAATAAACTTGTCGCCCTGTAATCTTCAGTTGAGATCATTTACTATTCTCCTTTAGATAAACATGAAGCCTTGAGCAAACTGTGAACCTGATTTCTCACTATTTTGGTTCCTGAAAAAGAAATGGTTTTAACTTAAAATATTAAAATTTTAACCACAGTTTACTTCCACTTAAATCACTTGAACTGTTCAAATACAATTTTGGGTGTGGGGTTTCTAAAACTCAAACATTTAAGTTTATCTAAAGAAGAAAAGTAAATATTCTCAACTGAAGATTAAAGGTTGACATTTTTTTAAGTTTATTTCAAAACATATGAGTTTGGCTTGGGCTCAAAACTCCTATTAATAGCAGCATGTTGCCGTGAAATTTTGAGTTGTCTCGACTTTTACATAAACCTGCAAAAAGGTTTGTTAACAAGGTGGTTGGTATGATCGCATGTGTGTTATACTGTGTTCTAACATACATACACACCAATGATGGATGCTTCATAGGAGTAATAATCATTACACATTAATAAACACATTTACTTATAGTTTGTTGTAAACCATTTATTAATTTCTTTATATGCTGCTTGTCAATGCTTGTCTCCTCCTGTTGACTCTGAGGGTATAGTGTCAGTATTCTGCAGCACTTTAAGCTCAGACGGATAAAATATTGCTTTGGTGCCGGTGCAGCAGTGTGTGGTGCAGCAGTGTGTGGTTTTTGACCTTGACTACAGTTCACATAACACACTGTGTGCTATTAATGCCTTCCCCTCACATGATATATCTGATTGTTTATCTTCCACGGCGGCTCAGTGAGGGCCGGGTCGGCGTCCCTGGAACCTGCTGCCCAGTTGCAGGAGAAATTATGAACTCCAAATGCAACGCGCCATCAAAACAAACCGAGATGAATAGACCTTAACTGCCCCTTGATCCAGTACTGAGCGCGCAATACTTCACACAAACAGCTCCTCTGTTTACTGTTAGGTGATGTAACGTCACCACAGGTAGGCTCATAATGTCACCGTTGCTTAGTCAGGCTCTGACAGTCAAACAGAGTGTGGAAATGAAACATATGCAGAGATTTCAGTCTCTTACATTACAGTCAAACTGATATACAGAATAAGGAGAGAGGGGAAGGAGAGTGAAAATTGCAGTTGCAGCGTATGGATGATTCTGCATTTTTTATCATTTTCATATCATCTTATCACAGAGTGCTGCAGGGATGATGCATTTTTGTAGGCCAGCACAGAAGTTAGTATAGCCTTGGCCCCCCCTTTCAAAAAGCCAGTGGGATTTTTCGACTGGATTTTGGATTAGAGCAGAAGATAAGCTCTGGGGCCATAGGCGGGTTTACCATATGGCATAGGGGGGTCAACTGCCTGGGGCCCCATCTACTGAAGAGCCTCATGAATTTCTCTCAACTTTTCTTATTTATAGAACATTTTTTCTTTTTTTTCATGTTGTATTATTTGTTTGTTTTTGTCCTATTTCTTCTTTTATATCTTGGTCTACTTTGTATAATCTCATTTGCTGTTTATGTACTGTTCTGTACTCATTTGATTGCACAATAAAAAGATTTTTATTTTTTTTTCTAATCCTAAAAAAGCTGAAGGACAGAAATGTATTGACACTATCTGATGAATATATGTTATTTATCTCCCCCTTGGAGTTCATTTATTTATTTATTATTTGGTTTATGCTTCTTTGATTTGTTGTTAAATGTGTTTAAAATGATACACCTATTCTTTATTTGAAGATGTTGAATAATGGCTGGAAAAAGGTTATATATACCACAGCTATAGTGTTCAGGTCAACTGAAGTGAGTATTTCAACATAACATATTTCCTTGATCTCTGATGACACATCATGCTCATTTTATGTTTTATTACAGTGAATATATTACAGATTTCAGCTTTAATTAATGTGTTCATCACTTTACTGTCATAGGTGCAGCTGATTTTGACTTTTTAAAGAGTATGTTGCTGGGTAGTTTAATCTTAATTTTAATATAGTAATGGAGCATAATTTACTATTATTTCTATTTTAGATTGTTTATTTAGATTTTGTGTTTTATTTAACATTCAACATCATCTACTGCAACTGCAGTTTCACAACAGTGAAGAATCATCTGCCACTTTAATTAAATACTGTGACATGCTCTGGCTCGCCTGTCTCAGCAAGTTATGGCCGTTTTTGACTTTACTGCTAAAGGTGGATGCAAGCACAATAAAAAAAAAAGAGGTGTCAGCTCGAGGGCTGCAACAGCTCCACGCCTCCGGGTCAAGGTCATGGATTCATTTTTGCCTCGTGGCTTGCCTCAGCGCTCCGGATTGTCTTTTCCGCTCCGGCTTAAACTGTTGCATTTTTCGGTAGATTGGTGACAACTGGGCAAAACGCGGACATATGCACCCAAACAGCAGTCACAAACCCAGAAACCCCTGTGAACACTGGAAGTAAAAAAAAAGAAAAAAGGAAAGAAGTGCCAAATGAGAAACTGGGAATGAGATGATAGTAGGAGCATGGCAGCAGAGCACCCCAGACCACACACACACACACACACACACACACACACACACAAACCTCGACACTTCTAGGTTAGCCATCAATTCTTCTCTCCTATCTAAAGATGATACAGCTGCTGTGTTACTTGCATCTTGTGCAGTGGCAGAGGGGTCATTGAGATTAAATGCCAGCCTCAAACCTGCCTCTTAGTTGATGAGGCCTGTCAAGGCGGTGGGAGTGTGAGGGATTGTGCTGAAATAGAAGCACAAGTGTGTCAGATCCCCTCAGCCTGCCAACAAATACCATGGCTTTGTAGTGTGGAGTCAGGGCAGATGTTCCTCCAGCACTCTGGGCTCCTCAGCAGCGCTGGATGGTGCTGGTGCTCAGTACGATTAAGTGGTTAATTAAAATGGAAAGTATTCTGGTTAAGGGGCTTTGAATCAACAAGCATCTTTAATCAATCTTGATTGGTGCAATATGTTCCCACTGACTTTCACTCTGACTTGTACCCACAAATTGCAGGGCTTATTTAACAATTCTACATATTCCTTGACTTTTTTTATAAATTAATTTGATTTTACTGATTAAAAAAAGCTGCTGCCACACCTTGACTTTTGGTTCAGTTTTGGATGGTTAAGGCTTAGGTTAAACTGATTGAGCACTGATTGGGTGCATGATTTAGTACAAAAATTACAGTGACTAAGAAAGCGGCATTTGGTTTTTGCATAAATTAAATCATTTCTGGTGCGATCATGCAGGTCTGAGGCACAGTTAAGGGTAGGCTGTAATGTTCATGTTAGGTTGTTGATTTTTTTTGGTAACAGTTTACAATAATAGTACATTAATGTACAATTACACATTTAAGTTAAGTGATATGTCTAGCAATCATTTCCTGTTGGTGTTCATGTTAACCAATGCATTAATTTATACTTTATTTTAAGTGGAGTGTATTGGTTATGTGTTTCCTGTAAAACAGGCAGGTAGGGAGGGACTTGTTGCAGACATTGCCTGGTATTTTTTACAGTCACTGTTTGTTACACCCAGCTGCCATGCAGCTAAAGCAGTCCATGGATGTAACGCTATGAGGGAGAACGGTCCTGTCCTATTAGCTAACTCTTCCAAGACTGAGAGCTCCCTGAGAACACATCCAGACTAGAGCTGAACCAGCACACCAAGACCAACGGAGGCCAGTTTGATGACAGGGAACAGACGACTAACGCAGGGTTTGGCTCCTGACACACCAGGGCTGAATCAGATCTAACCAAGCTAATGGCAGTTAGCAGTTTGCTAACTTACTGTACGAAAGGCTCCCTGTGCAGTGACATCGCTGCTCCTCCTCGTCATCTGAGTGCGGGTCTACTCACCCCATTCAGATCAGTCTCCAGTGATAAGTGTTGTTCAGAGTTTTTCTTTATTCGCTATTCGTGTGCCTTGCCTGAATTGCCGGGTGCGTCCCTGAGGATAAGTATGTACACAAATATAGTTGATTTAGTTGATATTTAGTGTTGGGAAGCTGCACAGTGTGTGCTAGTGCCCACATGCTAGCATTAGCAATTAACATGCTAGCAGTTAGCATGCTAATAGTAGTGCTAAACAGATATTATATGCAACTGTATTGTTTCAACATTTTGATTAATAATGGAAATGAATGCACCCTCATTTATCTTTGTTGTGTTCACAGTACATGTGTCTTATTCCATCTATATAGGTGTAATTTGAGCATGTTATGTATGCTATAAGTGTGGTGCTGTGCTATGTCTCTCAGCCAAACATGTACTCTGTTGAAGAAATAGGAAAATAGTGGCTATATTAATACAGAGACAATGTTATACTGTCTTTATTATTTGCTGCAGACCATACACACACAAGAACACATTCAACTGTACACACTGGAAAATAAAGAAGGCTAAACAACACTCACCATCCAAGTCCAGCAGTACAGTTTTACCTGGTTATCACCAACACTTACTTCAGCAACAAGTAAAGCCATCTTTCCATGAAGAAACTCTGTACACAACCTCAGTGCTATATTCCCTCGGTCTCACAGGCTGTATTTGTCCCAGTGATCAGACATGTTTACAGCTGAGTGTGGTTCTTTTGGCCGCTAATGGCAGCTAACAGTTATGGTTAGCTACTTTCACGACATGTAAGACAGCGCTATCTGTCTACCAGGTTAGCTAAAGGTGAAGCAGAGGACATCAGAACCAGGAAATATTTTCTCCATAAAATATGATCCAGCTTCACCAAAATCAGTGAATAAGTTTCTAAAGTTGTGCTTTTGCACAGGGAGGCCCTCAAAAACACTGCCAGAAAGAATACAGAGCACGCCCCTGAGTGCAGGATGAGTCATCAACTTGTTTTGAATTGTTTTCAAGCCAAAGACAAACTCTGACATAACATAAAAATACCAAGATAATACTAGATACTACTGATGTACAGCACAAGACACGTGATAAAACACTCAAATATCATTTTTGACTTCATGGGAATTTTAATAGCTTTTAAGAATAATTATTATATTTGAATAACAGAATAATTAATATTAGTTAATACAGTAGGAAGCATTTAAGCATTAACTAACAGTTAATTATTACAACCATAAGCATTAAGTAACTGTTAAATACTTTAAGTGTTAAAGGTCTTGTTAACATTTATTAAGGGCTAATGCTAATGCTAATAAAGGTATTAAGTAATATTACTATGGTTGTTGAATTTGCTACTTAACATTATGAGAAAACTGCTTCATGCTTGTTAAATTAAGGGTAATTATTGTCCACTTATTAATTAATGCTGTTTGTTGTCTTTATTTAAAGGTTGAAAACATGCATCCAATGCATCAGATGCAGGTAACAGACATTTGTTTACACTTAATTAATGCTTATTAATTGTTAGTTAATGCTTATGACTGTATTAAGTATAATTTTAATAGCATCTCTAACTATTAAATAATGTATAAATTAATACTCTAGTCAACAAGAACACAATTAGTAAATGATTACATATTCGTTAACTTTTAATTAACTGTTAGTCAATGCTGTTAATGAATGTACTACCGACTTTTTTAGCTAAACCAAAACACCAACAGCTTCTGTCAAACCGTAACAAATTTGGATGAAGAATTATGGTATGAAATGCTAAAAATGAAACAGCTTAATTCCACCGTGACACAAGATTGATTATGTGTTGAAATCTGGGGCATGGTTCCTATATACTTTGAGAGGGTCACGCTCCCTCCACAATACTTAAAGATTGTCATTCCTCCCCCACTTTTTGCTGTGTCAGCCAGCTGTCATCATATACCCCCCCTCCGAACACCCCCAGAAATAATCCTCTTGCTCAGTCAAGCAGTGAAGGGCACCCGGACACCTCTAGACAGTCAGTCCGGATGCACATATGTAGTGCATTACTTTACTGCCTGTATGAGTGTGTGTGTGCAGATATGTGTATGTGTGCCATTGCCCTTCTCTATACCCTGCAGAATGGAAGTTTTGGAGAGTTTCCCAGTCAGTAGTGGGCCAACACCAGGTCCTCATTTTCAACCTTGTATTCATACATTTAAAAAGGACCAGTGTGTATGACTGAATGGCATCTAGTGGTGAGGTTGTAGATTGCAAGCAACGGTTGTGTAAAGAGAACCTACAGTGGCTGCAAAACATGAAAGACCCTCTCTAGAGCCAGTGTTTGCCTTGTCTGTTCAAGGCTTCTGTAGAAACATGGCGGTGCAACGTGACGGCCTCCGAGAAAAAGGACCTGCTTCCTCTATAGATAGACAGGAATCATTCAAGGTAACAATTCTTGATTTCAGATGATTACAAAACATACTTAATAATATTATATTCGATTTCTGCAAGATTCTGCCAATACATGACTATAAATCTACTTTTAATTTGCCAAGAAAGCAAGGGAATCTGTCTTACTTGATTTTAGAAATTAACAAAACTAACAGTCTGCAGTCTGTGAGGCTGGACCAGACACAGCTGTGCTTTGAGCTAAATGCTAACATGCATGCTGAGGTGCTTACAGTGACGGTGCTAACATAATAAGCTGAGACTGATACGAATGTTTTAGCATTGAATTAGCTTTGCAGGTATTTGATCATAAACTGATGTCTTGGACAAACTGAAATATTTACCTGATGATGGTCATTAGATGAAACATTAAGGGATCACTGAAGTCAGAGGATTTTTCCTCTAGGAACCTAAATATGTGACTGAGCTATTTCAGTCTGGACCACAAATGTCAATCTCACTGAGCTCATTTACACCTGGTATAAACATGCTTCTTGGGTGATCCAGTCACATGCAGACAGCTCTGATCAAGCCACAAATGAGACAAGAATTTGGTTGGAAAAAAGATGCCGCTGAAGCGCATCTGTACAAAAAACAACTTTATCACCGATTTTGGTGAAAGTGCACTACTTTTTATGGAGAAAATATTTTCTGGTTTTCCTTTTGATGTCCTCCGGTGGTTCAGCCTCAACCGTTGCTGATTTACAGAGCTTCTTGCGCTGCGTTCAAGACAATGTCGTAGGTCAGAGTTTCCCAGTTGAAGTTTCAAACTTCTGACCTCAAAGCGCTCTAGGAGCACGATGCCAAAAGTAAACAAAATAATGGCTGACCCTGGCAAATTGATCTGTTTCTTTGTCAAGTCTACACTCAACTGAGCCCTCAGCAGTGCAGCCTTCTTGCAGAAACAACACAGAGGAGGAAAAATTACACCATTAGACATTTAATTTCATGGCACTTAATAACAGCGGTGGCATATTCTGACATCGGTTTACATGAAGAACAGATTTTTACTATATGGTAATATATAGTATTATTTAAGGCTTCCATGAGTGCTGCCATTGTTGTGTGACATCAGACGGCTCTTCTATCATGTCGGACAAGTCAGAGTTGATTAATTTATTGCATTTATTTTGTATTTTTCAAAAAAAGTACATACTTTGACTTATGCATGCTGCCCAGGACACATTTGCATTCACACTACAAAAGATATGTGGTCAAATGCGTCCCAGACAACCTCGTCAAGTGGTTTAAATGATCGCATCACAACACGTCTTGGTGGTAGTTTGCACTTGTATTTCATAGGGCTGTGTATTGGCAAGAATCTAGTGATATGATACGTATCACAATACATGGGTTACAATACAATATACTGTGATATATTGTGATACTGTGAGCAAGGTGGTATATTGCTAGTTTTTTATTCGAATTTTAGGAAAACTGTCATACTATGAGTCTAAAGAACACAACCATACACCTGATACTTCAGTTCAAAATAGCTAGATAAGAACACTGCTATTTAGTGGTCGTGGGTTTAAACACCAAACAACATTAACCTCCACCACAAAGTTTTGCATGCATCAAAATATCTTGATAGAATTATTTAAGAATCAATACAGTACCACGAAACATGCCGCAAAACCTTTATATTTTCAACCTTTTTTTTTTACACCTTAGTATTTAGCACTGTCCACTTGTGATCTGATAAACCAAGACACATGTTAAGGCCAGGTGTGAACAGGCTCATTGTGGCTTTAAGCAAAAGTCAGGGTATCACGAGTCAGTAGGATTCATGCTGTGGGGATCATGAATGTCTGTAGGAAATTTCATGGCATATTTTAGTGGAACTGAGTGACTGACAGACCAATATTGCCATCCATTATACAATTAATTGCATGATGTTGGTTTGTTGATTTGTTTACTATTCTTGCAATCACATCCCACTCAATCAGCTGCAGCTCTGAGCTCAGACTGTCTTTCCTGATACATGTATGGACGGGAAATAACAGCCACTTTAATTCTGTTATTTATATGCAGGCTGGTCATCAAATTCATATTTCCAAAGTATATTGCACAGTAACCTATGTTCGTCCGTTGGTCCATCACCAGAATGTCCACAAAGAAGATGAGTGTTTCAATTTAAAACAATAACCTTCAAATTAAAACTTGCAGCATTATTTGCGCATTAATACAGTTTATGACTCCCCCCAGCTTCCTTGACATTTAGATTCTAAAATTGAAAGTGCAGTTTTATTGCTACCAGATGTTATCAATGGAGCCAAAACAAGAGAAAGGGCATCGCCTGGATTGGTGACATTTTCTTTCAAACTATTCAAAGTTGATTAAAGAAGGGCCCAGCTCCTGCTGATAGTGCTGTCGGTAAAAATATATGAGAGCTGTCCTTTATGTAATTGAATTAGCATCCGGAAAACAAATCTGGTTTATGATTTCAGTCGCACATAAAGCTGTTTCTATTCTGCATACATACATATGATGAGATTGGAAGTTAAAGGGACAGTTCACATATTTTACCTGTAGTGCTATTTATCTATCTAGATAGTTTTGGTGTGAGTTTCAGAGTTTTGGAGGCATTGACTGTAGAGATGTCTGCCTTCTCTGCAATACAATGCACCAAAGCACCCGAAAATTACATTTGAAAAACTGACTTACAAAAAAAATGACTCTTTTCAGAAGTTATAATCCAAGCACTCAAGATAATCCACACACCTTGTTGTGAGCAGCTTCATGTAGGAACTATTTTCTTTCTAGCAAACTACATCCGCCAACTGTCTGTATCACTGCACAGAAGGAAGCATTCATCTACTCATGGACAACTGGCTCATTGTTATGGCAGCTTAGAATATTAACATAAAAGGCAACTTAAATTAACATAAAAGCACTTGTCTTTGATCTTTGTCTGTCTGTAATTATCACCATAGTTATGTAATAAAATAATAAAAAATAAAATAATAACAAAAAAATAATAATGATAATGGTAATAATATTAAAAACTTCAAACTTATACAGTGCTGTACTATGTGTATACTATACATATTATATCATTATACACTGTACAGTATAATACACAATTACGCTCTGTAGTCTGGCTCAATGTCCCGCCTACAGCACAGCACATCTGATTGGTTAGAAGTCATGATCAATCAGCAGACACACTGTGTCACAGACGGGGTGAGACAGAGCTGCATCGGTGAGCAGAGAGGAGCTGTGGAGAAGTTAAGACAGCTGATATCATCAAAGTTTCAATAAACATCACAGTTTTATGATCTGTTTCTTTGGTGATAGCAGAGTTACATCAGTGAAAAAAGTTACGGTCTTGATTTCACTCAAGGCGATGTGACGGCTTTTAAATCAGAGATGTGCTGCACATCTCTGAGTGCACATCGAATCTTCAAACTTAACATCCACAACAAGTGGACACAAAACCTTTGGATAGAAAAAATACTCACAGTAAAACATCTGTCTAAATGAAAATGCACGATACATTTATGCTGCCTACAGGCATTAGACTCGGACGTCGCTTTGAGGTGGAGGCCTATCTTGGACAGGACGGCTTTGGTTTTATATCCCAATGCTGCAACGTTCAAACAGGTGAGAGGGTGGCCATCAAGGTTAACAAAAGTACCCCCAATGTTGTTTGTACCGCCAGAACAGAAATTGCCATTCTGAGGTGGCTACGTTGTTTGGATCCAGACACTTGTAATATTATCAAGTGGAACGGATTTTTCTTTGACAAGGAGCAAATATGTCTCAACTTCGAACTCCTTGATCAAAGCCTACGTGATTACTTACACGAGCATAATTACGGGGGACTTCCTATGACAGAGCTGAGACCAATTGTTCATCAGCTGACAACAGCCTTTTACCACCTGCACTCAATGGGAATTGCTCATGCGGACCTCAAACCAGACAATATTATGATTGTGGATCGTCAACAGCAGCCATTGAAGGTCAAGCTGATTGACTTTGGCCTGGCGCTGCCATAATCAGAATTCCAACCTGGTCTCAATATGGGGACCACCTGGTACAAGGCGCCAGAATTAATACTCCTTTTTGGGAGGCTATAGACGTGGTCTCTGGGCGTAACAATTGCAGAACTGTCAACAGGAAGACCCCTCTACGCTTGGGACACAGACTATGATGTTCTAAACTTCATAATAAAGACTCAAGGCCAGCCAGAGGATGAGGTGCTGGACCTGGGAAGCCGTACTCCCTTGTATTTCAAATCAGAAAACAACAGCCAGCAGCGCTGGAGATTCAAGATGCGAGAGGAGTTTGCAGAGGACACAGGCTACTATGGCATGGAATCGGAGGACTTTCTTAGCTGTCTTGATGAACTGGAGCAGCACATGGTGTGGGACACAGAGAGCCAGAGTGAGTGAGAGTGAGTAATTAAAAGGATGCTGACCCTGAACGCTGACGATCACATCACACCCCAGGAGGCTTTGCAGCATCCTTTCTTTGCTCAAAGCGTCCCACAGAGCTCCCACACTGCCGACTTGGACAATATTGAAGAAGCTGAAGATGTTGAAGAAGTTCAAGACAGTGAAGAGGAAACCCCTGACCCCAGTCAGCAGGGCTCTGGGAATCTGAGCACAGGCTCAGAAAACTACAGTGGTGCACCAGACAATGTTCACTGCAGGTTTGAGAGCTCCCCTGCTGACACCAGACCCCCAAGAAGGAACAGCGGAACACAGTGGCCAATCTTCATCAGATGAGACAGTAGAAAGGGAGAATTTTCATTGCAGGATTAAGCACCCTCTTTCCAACACCTGCAAAGAGCTACCAGAAGAAGGAAAACCAGAACCCAGTCAACAATGTTCTGGCTATCATACAGCAGGACCAACCAACAGACACTGCAGTGTCGAGGGCCCCCCTCCTGACATCTGGATTGAAATACCCGACCCTGTAGAAGCATCGGAACCCAGTCAACAATATTCTGGCTATCATAACGTTCATCCACCTGGATCAGAAAAGGACAGGATGTCCAGCCTAAGACCAGTGCTGACAGATGGTTATGGTGTCTTGTCAGATGGACTTCGGACACCGTCTATTACTACCTCCTCCTGCATGGCTGAGCGGCCACAAACCACCAATCCCCAAAGTAGGCCTCCACCCCCCCTTCCCCCTTAATCCAACAGATCACAACTTTCAGAGCCACCACCACCCCAGTGCTTACTCATGGTGGGAAGTGACTTGACTAGCACTGTCACCTTACAGCAAGTCTCTTTAACTACTTTCCGTCAGTTATGCTGGCTCACCAATTGTTACCACATTCAACAATTATTTACCCTTTTCGCTTTGATATTGAAAATAAATTGGCTTCACAAATCAATCGTGGCAAAGACCTAAAAAACTTTTCTTTCCTCAAGATGAATGCCATCAATAGACCTTTCTCACAGTGGGCATTTTGTGTTCCATTTAGGTGTCTATGAGCCACATCTGACAAGTCAAACTGTCCACTGTGAGAGACGTTCAGCCACACGGAAGCTCAGTGTTTTATCACTGGGGCCTCACACAGCAGTGGTCAGGGTTGGACTCCCAGCCTCAATCTATGCTGTATGGAGTTTCTATACTCCACCGTGTTGGCGTGGGTTTTCTCCGGGTGCTCCGGTTTTCTCCCATAACAAAAAAAAACCAACAAAAAAATCAAATAAAAACTAACTCTAACCAGCCCCTTCAGGTCTTGCATCGCATGCAACTGCGACAATTAAAACACCATCTACCACTTTTTCACTGGCCCCTTAGAAATGAATGAAATCCCTTCACATGGCAGACATCAACCCCTTTTTCACTGTGCCACCCTTCTTCACATCATGAGCAACTGCCATGATTAAATGACCATCTATCTATCTCCCCCCGACTTCTTTTAACATCTTGATACACACCACATTCATTCAAGCTCAGTGTTTTATCACTGTGGCCTCACACAGCAGTGGTCAGGGTTGGACTCCCAGCCTCAATCTATGTTGTATGGAGTTTCTACACTCCACCGTGTTGGCGTGGGTTTTCTCCGGGTGCTCCGGTTTTCTCCCATAACAAAAAAAATAAAAAAAATAAAATAAAATGAAATAAATAAATAAATAAATAAATAAAATAAAATTTTTAAAAAAAATTAAAAAATGTTTCTTGTATGTTGTGTTTTAAATAGTGATAAATACTAAGCTCAAGTTGACTCTAAAAAGAAATGTTGGCTTGTGTGCATTAAAGCTGACAAACCCCTGGGCTGAGCATGCTGCTCATTAGCTGAACTCTTTTTAAGATTCTTTGTCTGATAATTCCATTTTATGGCAACTTTTTCCCACAGGAGTTTCTGACACTGAGTCATGGTCTCACAGACAGAACATGCATGTGCAGCTGCAGTAGTACACTAGTAGAACAGCCAGTAGGAACACCTGTTTGAGAAGACCTGTGACTGGTTTAAATCTACCGTCTAAAGCAGGCGTCCCTAACTGGCGGACCGTGGTCTGAGTCTGGACCCACACGCCGTCCTATATGGACCCGGACCTATAACCAATAAATTATTAAGAGATTTTAAATTTTGATGGGATGCTTCTATTTTAACTGGCGTGACTTTTCTAGTCTTTCCGACGCTGGTTTAGCTGATCAGGAAACAAACAGACCAACTGCAGAGAAGCTGTGTGTGGAGGAGACTGTTGTTAATGACGGAGTTTATTACAACAGAAAC
This sequence comes from Lutjanus erythropterus, assembly GCF_056507025.1. Classification (NCBI taxonomy): domain Eukaryota; kingdom Metazoa; phylum Chordata; class Actinopteri; order Lutjaniformes; family Lutjanidae; genus Lutjanus; species Lutjanus erythropterus. The sequence continues at coordinate 9,374,393 of NC_139327.1, forward strand.
TAACGTGATGGTTAATGACATCAACACCAACCAGATGCACTTATAAAATTAAACAATTGTATAAAGAGGCCTAAACGTAAAACAGGAGAGTCTGTGTTTCTCTGTGAGAAACTTTCAGATCTTCTCACAGCAGAGTGAACAGGTGAGGGAGGAGAGGAGGACAGACTGATCACTAATCAATCACTGATTAAACTGATTATTAGACTGATTAAAAAATAAAAATGACAAAATTGGTGACAAACCAAACCTGGGTGTCCACACAAATAAAGTATTTGTGTAAAACACCGCAGAGTGAAACATTGTGCTGTTTACAGACAGTCTGCTGTCTGTAGTTTGACAGAGAGACAGAGAGGGTCGTGTCTAGAAGGGAACCCTAGACCTGCAAAAGATCGCGCGAGTTTGATTATTTTAGTAGAAATAACGAACACAAATCTCGCGAGAGTTGTGCAAATAAAGAGTTACCTTCTAGACACGACCAAAAAAGGTGCAAAAAATGAAAATCATGTCGTGGTGTCAATGTTTTTAATGTGGCGGGCCGCCATAAATAAAACACTATTCACTGATCCACAGAGAGTCACTGAAACACTGATCACTGACCTGCTGTGATGGAAAAAATACTCACATTCTTTATTTAGGTATTTTTACATTGTGGTGTTAGTGTTTTTACTTAATTACAATTTAAATATTTTGCATGTTATTGTTTCCTTTTTTGAAAAATCAACATTTTTATTGCTGTTGTTGTACTTTAATGGTATTCTTATTGTTATTTTTTGATGACTAAATACAGACCTGCAAACTCATAAGAGGAGAAAAAGGAGTCATGCTGGTAAACCAGAAATCTGTCCTCTGGGGGTCTGGGAGAGTCTGTCCTGCTCCAGAAGAAAAATGTTGTGATTTTAACATGTTAACAAAACATTCTGGTTTTGTATATTACCATTTTTCTTAAATAAAACAAAAGTAATGTAATAGAAAAAAATGCAGAACACACAATATTTCTTATCTGATTACTTGATTAATCGGCAGAATAATCAATAGATTATGCTTTAACTTTACTGGTTTGACCCACTTGAGATCAAATTGTTCTGTATGTGGCCCCTGAACCAAAATGAGTTTGACACCCCTGATATACACGTTGATACAACTACGACACTACTTCAGTATATATCACTGTAAATCATAACACAAGTTAGACATTATGATGTTCCAGACCTTTGCTTTAGGAAATTTTCTCTAACTGGACCTCTTTGAATTTTAGTTGAATACTCCTGGAGTAGAGCCATATTTTGCTCATTGAACTGCGCTTTCTGGCTGTCTGACAGCAAGATAAGGCAGAGAAAATATTCTAAATAGAGCGCGCACTAAAGCTGATATTGATATATTTAGATGGACCTTTTTTAAGTGGCAGAAATACCTTTTGTTGCGAACCACAGCAGCTCATTGCTCAGCTTCCCTTCTGCTGCCCTTCTCTGCTTCTCCATACTGGGGACACGGTGACTGTTTCTTTAAATTATGATTGTAATGCTCCAGCAGAAAATCTTCAGTTTTTAGATAAGCTATTTTATAAACAACAATGACGAGGTCAGGGGTGAGAAGAAGGCGACAGCAGCCAGACAATGCTCACGTACCCCTCGTACGCTCAGATAAGTGTCAGCAAATAAATAAGAGCTGAGCAGAGATTAAGAGCAGACAGCAGGTTTTTATTGGAAAGATAAACTAAACAACAGGCTACAGTAATTGCCTGATTCACTGCCACAGCTGATTGGCTGCTCTACTTTTGACACACTATAGTGCTTTATGGTTGGCTGTGGTAGCTATCTTAATGCTCAGATGTATTCTCTTTAGTCATCTTTAATGGGCTCTAAATTTATCTGCGCTGTGTGGTGTCCTTGGGTGTTCACACGCCATCTGGGTGAAGCAACGCAGTCTGCTGCAAATGACATTTCCTTTTTTTTTTTTTTAAAAAAAAAAAGAAAAAGTAAATAAAAGAAATCAACACTAGCTTATCCAACTGTTACACTTTTACACCTTCACAGCTTAATTTATTTCCTTAACAAGGCGACTGTAAACATGCCATACTCTAAAAATGATGCAGTGTCCCTTGGGGCCCTGCAGTAACAAATGTTAGCCCATAATTATAACGTCCCTGTCAGGTCATTCAGTGTGATTCTGTTGAAATAAGGATTATATATCAATTTATATAAATGAATAAACTGATGCTGCATTTCCTCCTGTGTGCCAGAACTGTGTTTTCTCATTTTAAAAGCCTCACTTAACAGAACACTCATAGAAATTGGGGTTCCAAAAAGGTTCTTCCTAAACAGATACGGTTCTACCCAGAACCATTTGGTTTCGAAGAACCCTTTTTTGAAGAAAAGGTTCTTTGTAAGTATAAAGATTCCATTAAGAACCTTTTTTATCCAAAGAGCCTTTTTTTTTTGAAAGAAAGAGTTCATTAAGGATTGTTGAAATCCTTAAACATTTTCATGAAGGGTTCTTCATAGTATGGGTTCTTGATTGAATCCCCTGGGTGGGTTCTGGATAAAAAAGGGTTCTCAGAAGAGCCTCCTAGGTTGGTTCTATAAAACCTTGAGAATATAGAAGGGTTCTCAGTAGAACCTCCTGGATGGGTCACAGATAAAATCTTTGGAATATTGAAGGGTTCCCAGTAAAACCTCCTGGATCAGTTCTAGATAAAACCTTTGGAATATTAAAAGGGTTCTCAGTAGAACCTCCTGGGTGGGTTCTAGATAAAACCTTTGGAATATAAAATGGTTCTCAGTAGAACTCCGTGGGTGGCTTCTAAATAAAACCTTTGGAATATAAAAAGGTTCTCACCAGAACCCTCTGGGTGGGTTCTCGATAAAATATTTGGAATAGAAATGGGCTCTTGGAAGAACCTCCTGGATGGTTTCTTGTTAGGACCCAGAAGGTGGAAAGTTTCTTATAGAATCCCTAGAGAGGGTTCTGGGTGGAACCATTACACTATAGGAAGGTTCTCTGTAGAACCTCTCATAGAAGGTTCTGCATGAAAACTTTCTGAAATGGTTCTATGTATAACCCTTTGTGCTGGGTTTCAAGTAGAACCCTCTGAAAAGGTTTCAAATGGAACCATTATAAAAGTTTCTACAAGCAACCAAAAATGGTTCTCCTATAGGGACAAGCCAAAGAAGCCCTTATGGTTCTAGCTAGGACTTTTATTTCTAAGAACATATAATGGATCGTTCTCCTTATGTTTATGCTAAAACTGAACTGCATTATTAGTCTAACAGCACTGTGTTAAATATGTATGAACAAATGAATAAACATCCAGACAAGAGTCCATTAATTCCACTGTACCTGTGTTAATGAACCAAACTCTTGTCTCTTCAGCAGGACACAACACACAGTACTCGAAGTAGAAACCAGGTTTGAAACAAAAAAAAACTGTTTAAAATTCTACTGATACGCGCACAAACACTCCCACCCTCCTCTTCACGCTCCTCTCTGTCTGCCCTGGTTACTACAGACAGTGTTTGTGCACATGAAGAGCAGAGCTGTGACCCAACTCAAGTGTAGCTGCTGTAAGCCAATACTTATGTAATATGTAACATGTAGTGTGTGATATACTGGTAGTGCTCAAAAGATTTTATGCTTCAGTCAGAGGAGTAAATATTAGTTCTCACATGAAAACAGTAAATAATGAGGCTACTGAAACGAAAGTCTGTTTTTAGATTCATTACATAATGCAACTATTTTGCATCTCTTTTTAACTCTGTAACTCCTGACACATCAAATAACTGCCAAAATATTACAGCCTATTTGACAGATAATAAAAAATAAATAATTAAATAAAATAAAATTAAAATAAAAGATAAGTTGAGCATTCATTAAATCTCATTAATCACAATAGTTTTTATTTTAGAAACAAAACAAATATTATTTATTTATTATTATAAACTTATAACATTTCACTTATTTTGGTTCTCTTTTTTTCCCCACGCTGGATCATTTTTATGTCACACTGTGGTGGCCAAAAACATTATAATCAATATAATCTGAATTGGTCGATGTAACGTACGAGCCAAGGAATTGATTTAATTAAAAACAATTAAAACTACAGTTTTTACCACGTGCTAAGTTGCTAATAATTGTTTGCAACATCCATGTGAGTATAATGAGAGCAGGTTGCATTTATGTGTCTCAGTTTCCACTCTAAATTTATCTTAAGATGACTTTTTATTTAGTTTATTTAACAGTGTATTTGTGATTGTGGTGAAATAATGCAGGTAGCATCATAAAAGTCAATATAATAATGAGTGAGGGATTCACAAAGAAATTATCTTATATCTCTTTTGTGTCAAATCTGATACACACATTTTCAACATGATTTTACTATAAAATAGGGCACAGAATATTAAGGATTATAGGATTTTTTACTAAATTAAATATTCATATTGAAATATTAGTAACAGTATAATGTATTCTTACTGTAACTTTTTCAAAATTAGCAAAGATTTCCCTGTCAAAAATATACAAATCACTATGTGAAGGCAGCCATGTTGGATTTTGCACTCAAAGCCTGGCTGCCTACATGACTGCTGCACACAACAGGATTTTCAGTAGTTAAAATCGTGGTAACTCTGCACATAGTTTTAGTCTTCATTAAAAGACACATAAACCAAAATAAAGCATCTGATTCATTTTCAAGCCCATGTTCAGTCAATGCCAGAAGCCTTTTTTTTTTATAAAACGGATAGTTCTGGTCCTTATTTATGATTGGCTGAGCCATGTTCAGAGCTCTTGTAAAAAAAAAAAACTCTGAATGAAAACCTGTAACCTTCACATTACATCAGGATTCCTGCACCAAACAAATGAGTGGCTAAAAGAGATAAAGAAAGAAAGAAAAAAGAGAAAAGAGACAAGACACTGAAATGAATGAGGAGCTGAAAAAGTAGAAACAAAGGCAGGACTGTTAAACAAACTAGTTGGGGATAACGTGTTATCAAGGAACGCAAGTATTCAGATTACTTTTTTGTTGTAACAAATAACATAAGCCATTCGTTTTTCAATTCAAGTGCTCAATTATTGAGTGAAGTTTTTGTAAAGGCAATCTGTTACAACTTTCACAACTGCAAGAAGTAGCGCTGCTCGCAACTGTCACCCGAAGAAACTGAGAATGACCTTTTGCCTTTACAGACAGAGCAGACACTGGAATTGCTGAATCTTTCTTCAAGCCAATACTCCAACACCATCGACCGTGCCTGCTGAGAGGTTTTTAGCCTGGGAAATCTTGTTAGATGAACCGACTATCTGAAAAACTTCCCCTGCATTGTGAAAGAGTAAACTGGACAGAACATTGGCTTGGTGAGTCTGCATGATTTGAAAAGCCAAGACACAACAAGCTGTAACAGACAAAGCAGGCGACTTTTTTACTTTTACACTTTGAGTGCATTTCAGGGCCTAAACTTTTTACTTTTATTTGCGTAAAGAAGTTGAATCAGTACTTCTGCTTTTACCAGAGTCTTTTTTTGCGCAATGCTGTCATTCAATGAATGCACAAAAAAAAAGGAAAAACACAAATAAGCCTGACATGCATGGAGGAGAAATCATGTTAGTGACAAATTGTATCTACAATCTTCCCGGTGCCAATCTACAACAAGAGAAGACACTGGAGCAAGTATATCCTTCTTCTTGCACCATGCAATTAAAAAACATCTTGCAGAACAACGCTGCAGAAGCAAAGAGGAGTGCTAACATAATGGAAGACCATTTCAGCGTTTTCACAGTTAATGGCAAAACCCAGATAAATGCTGACAATCATCCTGGTCTTAAGCATGCTTTCCACTGCGTCTGTGTGTTGCTTTGCAACCGTTCTGCAAAATGTCACTTAAGAACTATAGCTTGGAGGAAGAATGATTGTTTGTTACTGATTACATTTTTGCATTTTTCTTTGCTGTGTGTTTATTTTATGAAATCTTGCCAGGCATGTGTAGTAAAGGTGTTAAAAAAGCAATGGACGATGAGTTAAGTGGTTGCCTGCCAAACTCCATTAGCATTTTTCTTAATTTAACATTTCTAAACATCATTGCCTTCTATAAAATCATTAATGATTTATTACAACTCACAAACAGACACATACTCAATCATCAAAAAAATCTGCATTAATTTGAACTCTGATTAATATTAAATGGACACTCAAAACACATATTCTGGTCCAGAATGGAGATTTCAAAGGCATCACAGCTGTAGCCTTCATGTCGAGTGAAGGGAGTATTTTGACTTGTGTTTCCTTGATCTCTAATGACTCATTGTGGTCATTTTATGATTTATTACAGTAAATATACTACAGATTTCTCCTTTAAGCATGCTGTAATCGGCATGTGTTGTAACTGAGCATAATTCTTCATTTTGCATTCTGCCTGGCAGAAACTGAAAGCTGTCCATTAATGCATTAGGGTTGTGGTCGTGAGAAAATAATAAAATTTGCATGACCTGGCCAGATGATTTCATCTTACTTACTTCATACAATGTTTTCATGACTTGAAATATCCAAATGCAAATCTTAAACAATCAATGACTGATCAATGGAGCTGCTGCACCATAACTATAACAGTTTGGGGAGCAAATCTGTGTTTTTGCACCCCCACTTTTTTTTTTACTTTGCTATGTGTATTAAGATTTTTAGCTATGCCAAGGCAAAATCAAACATCACAAATAAAACCCAAAATGCTCTGCAATCAATCATCTGTCAGGTAGTCATGACACCCACTCTGAGCTGAATAAAGACCAAACAGGAACGAGCAAACTGGGTAGTTACTTTGGTAACGGCCAAAAAAGCTCCTCAAATACAGTCACACACACACGATAGATGGTGAATTCGCAGTGTTATGAGTCAGCATTGAATTCAGCATGTATCTGATCTACCAACCAGCACTTATTTTAGTGAGACATAATTTCTGAAACTGTTCGCCTCTCAATCTCATGGTCTTCTCCCTCTAAAACAGTGCAACTAACGGAGGCTGCTCACAAGTTGAGGAAAAAAAAATCCAAAATGTACAGTTTGTATAGAAATGCAGTTTGTTTTACTGACCTGCACTGATGCCGAATTAACAAGAACACAGTTAACATTTAACAGCTTTTATCTTGTGTTTCTGGAGTGATGTGTTTTTATAGACATGTCAGGAACTGTTTATATGTCATATTTCTTAAAGGGAGTTTGGTGCAATATTTTCTCCAGACCTTCCTGTCCTCTTACACTGCCAATTCAAACTGATAATATGTATATTTTTTAACATTTTGTCACCACTACAGAAACACAAGATAACTGGTAAAGTATAAGAAGGTTGTCTGATACTGATTGTTGTCAGTTCCTAGTTTGATTAATGGTTTAATAATATATGCACTGATTACTGACAGTGGCTGATCAGGCTAATTATCAGCTAATTGTACTCAGTATCTAAAACCAGTAAACAGTAAATGGTTGCCTTTTGAGAGCAAATATCTAAAAGTACACAACAAAACCTAATATTTACATATATATAACAGTGCAATGTACACTGAGGTGTTATTTAAATGAAAAATGTCCTGCCATACTTAACATACCTGGTCATACTAATTATGCATCGAATCACATGATGACATTTCCTGATCTGGCTGGCTTTTGATTATGCAATCAAAAACGGAGAATCCACAGCACATATGGAAAAAGACAGTCGAAGAGAAAAATAAATCAACAAGAATAAAACTGTGCTGTATTCTTCTAATAACTCACCCTAATAACAACCCTTGACGGCTCCAGGCTTTTATTTATTTATCTTACGTCACCGCAATTTGCTGAAATTATCTGTAATTATTACCTTGCGGTAACTTTCTGTGGATTTGAAGGCGACTTGGCGGCCTTAAATTATGTGGTAGGAAATGTTGAGCAGCGAGAGGCCACAGCAACGCCTCCTCTTTAGCTCTCTGCCTAATCACCGAGACCCTCGACAGCAGAGCATAGAGACGCTCGGCTTTAACAAGCTCCGACTGTAACATTTGCAGCTTTCACTTAAAAAGGCTTGTCATCAAGGATATTCTCCCAGACAAAACATATCTCAGCATAATCGCTCCCTAAACAAAATGTGACAACACCGAGTCTTCTGTTTCATTTGCGTCCCTTCTCTGGCTTCCTTTTACCCTGTTACAGATTGCATATGACATGCAGCCCCCTCCATTACCACACATACAGAGACACGCACAATCCAAAACAATTACAGCAGAGGCGGGTTGGGAAAATTGCCATGCTGAAAGGAAAACAAAGTAAAAGCAACCAGTTTGATCAAATTTTGACTGTAGACATTATTGTGATGCATCTACAGGACTGGCTTCTTTTTTCTTAACAACACACCTCAGATTTGCAGGGAAATGCCAAATTTTGACTAAAACTGGACAGGGATTCATTTTTAATCCCAATTAAGCTATGGTTTAATTTTAAGTTATGTTGCACCTTTTCAACTATCTCCAAAATTAAGAAAGATAACATTAAACCTCACTTTAAACCTTTGGTAAGTTTTTACTCTAAACCAAGATGAAATAATTCTGTGGCACCAAAACTTTAAAGTCAAACTTAAACTATTGACTTTAAACTAACACTCGAAGGGGTTTAAATTATAAAATGGCAGCTTTTGGAAGATGGATTGAGCAAAATAACAGTTTCCAGTTGATTTTTATGATGCGTCTCTTTCTTTTCCTCCAGTTGATCCTTTAAAACAGTCCAACACTTCTTTTGTCCTTCACTGTGCTGTTGTCAATGATTTGACTTTACCGCTCCAATAATTTGGCCAACAGGTTTTCCTCTGTGAAGAAATCAGAGCTTCTCTCGAGTCATCATCATCATCATCAGCAGCAGCAGCAGTAGCAGTAGGCTAACTTATTGGCTACCCAGAAACAATGTTAAGTTTTGTCAACTTTTTAGCTAACTAGCAAATAATGTAACATTTTGTTAACCACTTAACTAGCTAACAACGTAACATTTTGTTAATTTTTATCTGGCTAACAAACAATGTAATGTTTTGTAAATTTTTTTTTAGCTAATTATCAAACAATGTAATATATTGTTACCTTATTAGCTAACTAACTATGTAACCTTTGCTAATCATTAAATAGCTAGCAAACAATGTAACTTGTTGACTTTTTTAGCTAGCTAAAAATGTAAACTTTTGTTAATTTTTAACAAGCTGATAAAAGATGTTGTTGTCAACTTTTTAGCTAACTAAAAAACAATGTAACATTTTGTTAACCTCATAGCTAGCTAACAACATAACATTTTACTAATCTTTTTCTAGCTAGCAAACAATGTAACATTTTGTTAACTTCTTAGTTGTAATAATGTAAAATTTTTCTGATCTATATCTAACTAGTAAACAATATAACTTTTTATTAACTTTATAGCTAGCTAAAAATGTAAGACTTTGCAAATTTTTATCTCACTAGCAAACGACATAATGTTTTGTTTATTTTTTAGCAAACAATGTAAAATTTAGTTAATTTTTATCTAACTAATGAATAATGTTCTATCTCTGGTTTCCCACTTATAATCTCAGGTTTTTCCAGCCTTATCAAAATCACAAACAAAACAAAAACGAAACACTAATAACACAAAAAATGTGCTAAAAAAAGAAAATAATTACAATTAATAATTAAAGTAAACGAATAACTAGCAAAGGAAAATACTACCAATCCAATTTAAATAAAGCAAACAAATAGAACAATACTAATTATTATTAATAAAACAACAACTAAATACTAACAATAAACCAATAACTGGTCCACTGAACATTAAATGAATGTTTGTTTGTGTAACCCAGTTTAAGGCTGTCTAGGAGGAGGAGGACATTCCTAACCGCCTTCATTTCTCCTTATCTTATTGGTATATAGTTCTATATAGGGAATAACCTTAACCCTAACCCATGAAGGAGCAGTAATATGATTGCATCCTGTGATTGGCAGTCAGTCCGTACTGTAAAACACAAGCATGAGCCCAGGAACATCCTTTACAAACAGGCTGAGAGCTGCAAAAAAAAGCCCAGATATGCATGTAGGGCTGATAAACTGGGGGAACTTTTACTACAGCATGTAATTAAATTCTTCCAGTGAAAAATAAAGATAAGGATTCCATTAGCCCCTTAAAACATTCCGGGATAATGAATTTTTGTGGTTGATGGAGCACCTCATGTGGGACAGGTGGGATTTACTCCCAGGCTCGGCTTGGCAGTGCGGCAGACAGGCGCTGCACCCAACCGCGGGAGCCAGCGACGACATTTGATGCACCATTGGCACCAGAGGCAAATGAGATTACGGCGGGGGGAATGGAATTGACTCTCTCCTTGACAGATTTACAGATCCCCACTGGATAGAATACAGGCGAAAAGGCTGTAAAACCCATCATCTGTGGGGTGAATTACACACGGCTTGGAACAACTTGTTTGGTTTAGGAAATCCACACACCCGCCTCCGTTGATTTACCTGCACCCACTGCCCCCCTCGCTCCTCACCCACCCTCCTGGGGAGCGTGCATGGGTGGTGGTGTTTCTGCTCCAGCTGTGATTCGGGGATCTCATCTTTTCATCAGTTTGTTAAATGGCTGTGCCGAGCTGTCCTTGGCCTTTGATCTATTAGCTGCTTACAATAGAATAATTCCACACTGTATTAATAACAGGACCTGGAAGAGCATCGATTTCTCTGTTGGCCAAACAGATACAATCTGAATATGAGCGTGTAAGACCGCTGGCGGCTCCCGGTCCCAGAGCAATAACACGTGGAGGTCAAATAAAGCTGCACAGTCGATTCCACAATAAAAGCCTCTTCACTCCACTTTGGGAATTCTGAGACAAACTATAAAGACGCCCTATCAAATATTTATCTCTCAGCTCATGTTGCAGTCAATCCATCACCTTGATCTCTGTTATATTGATACACACATCCACACTTCTGCTTTCAAAAGGCAGGCTGTGTACTGAAACTGAGGTTGGACTGATGTCAAAATTTTCTAACCAACATGATACTGAGCTAAATACCAGATCAGTCCAGTAATGCCGGATTTTACCACTATGTGTCAAATACAAGCCCATGGCTGTGCTCGGAATCACATGCTAGCATGCTGCCTACTACATACTCAATCAGTATATACTGCATACTTTAAATCAGGGATACTCAACTTTCTTTGCCTGGGTAAGTAAATAAACCAGGCCAGGCTGTTTTTTTCCGTTTGAAATTGGTCACCATTCACTTACACTGGGCCACATGCAAGAACATTTTCATACGAACACGCCACGTGAGATTCAATAAACGCTTGTAACTTCAGTAAACTGTGTATATTCTCCACCTGCGCGTATTTGAGTGCACGTGCACGAGATTTGGAAATTACCATAATTAACGCCTCATTAATAATAATAATATGGCTGTGCTTCCTGCCTCACATGCCGGGAAGTGTTCATTCATGAAAATGGCATCAAAGAAAAAAGAAGAACTTTACGAGTTTGGACTTTGACGTCCTGCTTTCAGAGATCCATAAAGGAAAATATGTCATTTTAACAGTGTAATGAAAATAACAGTGTGGAATCAAAAGACCTGCTAAAGCAAAGAAATGGGAAAACTGAGTGCTGTTAATGCCATGTTACTTGAGGGTCAGCCTGTCACTGAAATAAAAGAAGAAATGTCTCATTATGCAGGTGGTTTTGGAGGAAAAAAAAACAACTTGCCACAGCCACAGTAAGGAGCAATCAATGACTGCAACCAGAGAAAGTGGCATAAGGGTGAGTAGATAATAACTGAATTTTCATTTTTGGGTGAACTGTCCCTTTAAGCAATTTGTCCCCTGTGCATCACATGACTATCACAATCAAAAAGAGGTTTGGTGCTCTGACTGGACTGACAAACTACCTCGCCAACACAGCAAACAGATGTGATAAGCGTTAGCAACATAGCATAGTTAGCATCTAACTGACCCAACCTGAATTAAAACATCCAGTTTGTATAGAGAAGAAGCTGAGCTCCAGCTGGGCACAAATGCAAAATTCCAGTCCCACTTCTCTGTCAGCACACAGCTCCACACAAATGATTTCAGCTGCATTCGCAGCCCAGTCAGTGTAGATCATAAAACGTCAACATGTTGTACAGTGGCAGATTTGCAGTTATGGGATAATATGTCTTTAAGGATCTGGGACTGCATTCACAAGCATTTTAAGAAAAACTCTCAGAGAGCCGAAAAATGTCTAGCAAAGAGCCGTAGCTTAGGAGTGATTCAAGAAAACTCTCTCTGTTTTATCTTTGTGAGGAGGTGTAGCTATGACTCATGCTTTTAATGTGAATGAATGGATGTGATTGATTCATCTGGAAAAGACACAAAACAGAAAAGAAATACACTCTTCGTGAAAATGGGCACAGATTGGACAGTAAAATCAACAGAATTTAGTCTCTATTAAGAAATGGTATAATTATGAATTCTATTTCACAACATCTGTGTTGAATAAATTTCAAGCCAGACTTTAAAGCTAGTCACGACAAAGTTAAAAACGTTGTTGTACTTGCCCAGCAGCCTTTTCACACGCTGACAGTTATTATATTTGTTCATTATTATTTAACATGCTGGTAAATTTAGTACTTAATGTATTTGATATTAACAGGGGACGCCCGTTGTGTCCATGAATGCTGTTTAATTTTCTTTTGTAAAAAACTTTTTAAACTTGCTGCATAATTATAGTTAATTATTGTTGTTGTTATTATTATTATTATTCTTATTGTGAGCCCAGAGGGGTGTAACTACGAAGTGAGATTAATGGGTTAGCGAGGTATGTTGAGTCTGTCATGTTAGAAATAAGGCATTAAGATGGCATTCAGTCGATCAGTAATTTTCTGACAGCATTCTTCGTCTTCTGCCTAATTTGCAGCAACAGTGATGCTTTTTGAGGTAATATATTTTGCATATTTTCCACAGCTCTTAATTATAACAGCTTGATCATTTTGACTGAAGTGGGCGGCTCGCGATCACTTTATTTTGTGCAGAAGGAGAGTCAAAATGACGCAACAAGCGCTCCTTTTTATGTGAGCGCACAGAGAGCCTAAAGAAGACGGCCTCGGTTAACAAAGGAAGTTGATAAACCACCGTCGTGATACCCTTTTATCTCTGACTGGGGGTTCAGGTTTTGTCGAGCCAGATCATGCAAAGAACGCGTGGCTTGAGCTTCCTTCTTATTATAGCCCTCATCTCTAATGAGATCGATGGTTGAAGAATACTTCTCCTTCTTCTGTGTTTTTCTGCCACTTTCTCCTCTGTTTAAGAAACTCTTCAGCCTGCTAAAAGTCCTTCACCCTGCTCCTAACAGTCTCTTGGAGATCTTTTAACTTTTATCTTTACTAGAATCAACTCTTAACTTTATTTATTGATTTATTTACTTATTTATTAATTTAACAGGGACAGTGCACAGCTACTAGCTATAAGCTAATTTTCATCTGTAGTCTCTGGGCAGGAAACAGAGAATAATGTCTCTGATAAGAGACTAAAGAGATTATAGACTAAAAAGATTATATAAGAACATAATTACAAGATAGGACATATTCATGAAACAACACAGTTAAGATATTTCATGATATTAGATCAAGTGTTTGAGTTTATGTGTGATGTTCACATGACTGTGTTGATTTTAGCCATGATTTCATCTTGAATTTAAAACCAACAAAGCTGTTGCGCTCTCTTATTTCACTTGGTGCTGAGTTCCAGTAGTTTAAGGGGAAATTCTTAGCAAACATCATAAATTACAGAAGGATACTTTTTTCTTTTTTAGGAATTTCATCTCGAGGAGACTTTGTGAATCCACCCCCTGATTCTGTATGATCATCACATCTGCTCCACGCACAAGAACCAACTGATCTCAAACTTATGATACATTAATTACCAAAATCACAGAACTGCAGCGTGAAGCATGTTTATTACCTTGATCTTTTGATAAAAGGAGAAAAAAAAAAGTTCTATTAATTGAATTAATTGAACAAAATGTGAAAGAAACACCGTCACAAAAACATCCAGGAGTGCATTATTCATGACATTGATTAAAAAATGTTTTGCCTCAGTTTTTTTTTTTTTTTTTTTTTTTCAGGCGAACTGAATGCTTAAATGAGTGCGAGCTTTTTTCATCAAAGATACTGACGGGGGGTGTTAGGTACAGAGGAAGCAGCAGCAGTAATCAACAAAACAATGACAGATTGTTGTCATTGTCTATGACTATGGGATTCATAATAATTCACAGAATGCATAATTCATAATGCATGCACTCATTACAATTATACTATTTCAATCAAATTCCCTTGATTCAGGGGATTTCCAACAAAGGGCCACATGCTTTTGGAAATGTTGTCCCGCCTAAACAAATTTCAGATATGAAAGAACAATCTTTTTTTTTTTTTTATAATAATAATAATACTGGAATTAAATCAACTAATTAAATGTTGCGACGGCCAACTTCGCCACAAAAGCTGCGTTTCTGAGCAAGTGTGGCAATCTTATACGTATTTAGATTTAAAAACTGACCTGCTTTGAGTATGGATTGGATTATCTGGTGCTGAATGTATAAGACTAAATTTAAATATCACTCGCCTGGTAATAATTAGAAATGTTATCTTGTAGTTATTTTTAGCCACGAACAAGAGAAATGCCCATAATCCTCCAGCATGCTCCAACACTCATCTTAAGCTCTGAAGTTTTGAGACAAAAACAATACATCCAATATCTGAAAGACAGACTAATTAAGAACAATAAAAAAATATATGTAAATTATTGTGCATGACTTGTAAATAAAAGATAAACATACATAAACAACAGCTTACCTGGCCTTAACTATGTTAAATAGGTCACATGACGTAACTCACCTGACATTACAGGCGTGATATACCTTTAAAATGGTCACACTTTAGTTAGGTTTAGGCACAAACTACTTAGGTTTTGGAAAAGATTGTTGTTTGAGTTTAAATAACTAGGGTAGGGCGATCAGATTTTGCAGGCCTCTCTGACTCTTAGAACAGATTCTTCAAATATCTTAGAATTCAACATTTTACAGGATCTCTTTTAAAGAAGAATGAGATCCGTTTGAAATTGTCAGAGTTGGAAAATACATTGGTCTCTGTCATGTCTCTCAAGGGTGTAATCTCAAAGGTATGTCACTCTGACTCCTATGTGCAGGGTTGGGGGGGTTACTTTAAAAATGTAATCCAATACAGTCACTAATTACATGTTAAAATATGTAGTCAGTAACTTAATCCAAGTATCACAGCGTTTTTAGGGCGGCAACTAATGATTATTTTCATCATCATCGATTAATCGGTTTGTTATTTTCTCAATTAACCAATGAGATCTTTGTTCTATGAAAAAATCCAACTCAAATTTTTTTATTCTAATGTCAGAAACCAGAGAATATTCACATTTAAGAAGCTGAATTAAGCTGACTAATGGATCATCAAAATAGATGCAGATTAATTTAATGGTTGATTAATAATAGATTCACTGTTGCTAAGAGTTTTAAGTTCGTTGTTATGTTGTGTTTATAATTCTTTTAATAATTTTTGGCTAAAAAGTGTGTCTTGCTGTGATGATCTGCTCTGCAGGTCCCCTCAGCTGACATGTGGTTATCACAGATATCTGCTCGTCTCCCTCTGGAGAAACTGACTTATTGATCTCAGTAATAAATTGGACAGATTCTGGCGACTTTGGACACCCCTGCACTCTTTCCTTCAGAAACTCTGACTCATGTATTCCTGGAAGGCGATAATTGATTTTTTTTCCATCTGTTGGTGCTACCATACAATTTATTTACTTACTGCAATACTTTTTCACAGTTTATGTCAATAAATATACTCTCTAGTTTAACTTTAAAGAAAAAATACTACAGCATTTGTCCTTGTTGGGGTGAGATTTTTCTCTTTTGCATTTATATTATGTTATACTTACGGTTTTATTTTTTGTTGTGTTGTTTATGTTGGATGGATCTGTTTGTTTGTTTATATGTTATATTTGAAAACCAATTGAAAAACAACTTAAAAAAACTAATTACACATGATGAAAGTGATGTCACTCATGCAATGACATAACACATGTGACACATGTAATTTATACTGTAAAACGGTTGCAGTTTGGTTAGAATTAGGCAATAAAACTCCTTGGTTACTTTTATAGAGTTAAGTAAAAGATCCTGGTTTGGGTTGACATAACTACATTACGTGAGGTTGGTCGCACAACAAATGTGACATCTATAATAACATTTTAAATTACTCAAAACCTTATAAAGCTCTACATTTTACTTTTTGATCCACACAGGACTCAAACCTCGGTTTCCTGAGTGAAAATCCTGTGCTTGTCACACTTTTAACTGGACTGTAAGTGTGCCATACCGATGCCACAACATACCTGACAATCCTTTCCAGTACAGTATTGTGGAATGTTAACATGATCTCAGTTCCCACACCAAACAGTCTGAGTCTGCAGAGAAGCTGAAGTCTCTGAGCAGCCAGACTACAATGGCTACAGCTCTGTGGTTGGTCTATATTCCTCCAACTAGAGGATCCATTGTTTAAAAATTGATAGAGTCTGACACCATACAGGTTTTCCATATGTGGATTTCTCCAAGAAGAAGAACACCAATCTTACTTTAAATCAGGGGTTCCCAAAGTTTTAGATGCACATCAGACAAAGGACCCTCGGTGTAAGAGGAATATTTTATTTGTTGTCTTAGTTTTGAAGTCTTTAGAGTCAGTTAATCAATTAAAACAGCCAACCCTATTTCTTCCTTTGTTGTTGTTCCAGCATCCAAAAAAGTTAAAAATATTCTATTTCTTCTTTTCCTGTGGACCTCCTATAACCCTCTTAAGGACCCGTTGTTCCCCCAACCCCAGAAAAACTGCTGCTTTAAGTAATTTAATTCCTTAGTTTTGACTATTAATTGCCTTTGAATTAAATTAACCTTGCACATATGTACTGCACTTCTGTAGTGCCCAAGGGAATAAATTTAGTCAGAGCAGGCAGAGCAGCTGCACAGGGGCCCGTGGGGTGGGGAGAAGGCCCTGCAGCAATGTCTTGAGCAGAGAACAGCTCCTTTTGAATGACTCAGACTCCCATCTCAGAATAAACTTGTTTTCAAACAGGGAATTCAAATGGTGCCATATGTATGTAACCGGACACAGCAGGAGGTTTGTTACAGAGAACCATCTGGAAAGTCCTCCTTAGAAACTGTTTGGAAAAGGGCAGGCACTTTCAAAAGGTGATTGGATGAACCATCTGTCTATCACATCTAATAAAGGCTAACTTTACATCAAATCGGATCAACAACCCACATGACATAGTAGGAGAGTTTCTTTGGGAGGCAGTTGAATTAGTGAGATCATATGAGAATCCTTCAGTTCCATGTAACAACCCGTCTAGCGTGTCTGGTCGCCACTTGGTAAATCAAACTCCTGCCAAAGACGGTCGGGAGAAGAGTGAAACATCTCTTCCATGGAGAAAAGCCTTCAGTGCCTTTCTTTTCTCTTCTTTCAATGAAGAAATACTCTCCAGTTCTGATAAAAACTGATGCTATCACAGCATCTACGCTAGCCTCTTCAGCAGCCGCCATTGTTTGTTTGAGTCGTCACGCCTAAAACCACGCCTGTAGATGCCAGTTGTCCCTCCTAGGATGCTGATTGGCTGCACCACTTTTGGTGTGGACACAAACAAATAACCTGAAGCCCTGGAAAGCTCTGGTACAGGCAAATGTTCGTCATGGTTTTCTTTCCTTTTTTATAAAATAGTCAGTTGCAATCTATAACAAAATGATGGTATGTGCTTATTCTACATAAACTATAAAAACACTACTCAGTTGAATGAGCTGTGTACATCTAGACTGTAGTTTAGTCTTTCTGCCTTCTTTCCACTCACATGCTCACTTTGCCTGCTGTCCATTGTGTTATCAGCTGTTCTATCAGCTGGTTACCTCTATCCAATAGCACAGTGACACACCATCGTGAGCCTATCATCTTGCTGCCATCCCTCTTTGCCTGTAGTCCTTCCTGAGGCTGGTTTTCGCCCCATCCACTGCCGAGTCTTTCATTCATCAGCCTCATCAGTCCCAGGGTCGTCAGCTACCACCACCACCACCAGTGTCTGGACTCCATGGGGGGGATTTATCTTGCTGCTGCACGGGGCAGGCGCCCTCGATTACAAAATCTCCCTGCAGAGTCTAAGCGGCAAAGACCCTCTGTCAAGCCTAATAATCACATATCATAAAAATATATTTGAACTTCATTTACTTGTCTCTCTTGGTTGAAATATTCATACACCGAAGGCAGAGGCTGCCGTGCAAGGTGTTCATCAGAGGGAGTAAATAATGTTCATTCACTCGCACACTCACAGCCTTTGGGAGCAATTTGTGATGTCTTGCCCAAGGACACTTTGACATGTGAACTGGACGACCTGGGGATCGAACAGCTGATCATCTGATTAATGGACAACTCACTCTACCACTGAGCCACAGCTGCCCCTGACAAGAATAACCCAAAATTCCTTGAAATCACTTTTTTTTTTGGTCTTATATCAAGACTAGACATCATGACTGTTTAACCTTTTAACAGGCTGCATGATTGATCCATTTGCAATCAAATTGTAAAAAGTTTCCAAGAGTTTCCAATGATGATTATATCCACTCAGCAGAAATGTTGTAAAAAGATCTTGTGGTCAAAAAGCTGAGAAAAAAACAAAAGTTGACTGGTATGAGGCTGCTCTTCAGATATGATGATATGCAAGTAATTTTAGTGCCTAAACCTAACCAAACTGTGACTGTTTCATAGTTTGGTCATAGTCAGTTTGGTTTTAAAAAGGTTCTCTGATTTTGTCAGATATAGTCAGAAAAGGGAAATTTGTGCTTGAGTATCAGACGCCAAGGGGTCTTGATAAATCATCAGTATGTGGCAAGTTTGGATTAGAATGTGTTGCCAAATCTGTGCCTGCTGCAGCATTTTGGGTTGTTTTAAAAGTAACTAAGTACATTACATAGTGTATTGAATAATTAAGTGCGAGTAAAAGTACAGTACCAAAATAAATTAATTACAGTTAATATAGTATTTGTAATTAGTTACTTCCATCCCCAGTTACTATAAGAAAATGTTTTTTTCATGTATTTATTTATTTTAATATACAGATTGAAGATTTAATATTTTTAATATATTTTACTCTCTCTTTTACTGTTTTACATGAAAAAGTTTAGTTAAAAAATAAAAGCCTAATTCTTGCTCGGTCATACCCAGAATCACCCCAAATTCTCCGAGATGTGATGTATTGACCTCCTGATTCAGTCTTCTGAGACAAAAAAAAGAAAAAAGAAAAGAAAACAGAAAAGTTGCTATGTGCGAAGTCACGCATAATACAATCAGTAACACAGTTTCACCAGAGAAACTTTTTTTTGCCAACGTATTAGTTCGTGTGCCTGTTAAAGAGTTAAAAACCTGTATCAAGTGAACTGCGCTGACAGCCAAATGAATCACATCTGAATAAAAAATAAACTTTAAATAAGCAAAATTAATAGGGCATTGTGGCATCAAATTTAATATACAGCATTGGTTATGTTTCACTGACCTGCTGGCCTCTGGTTCTTTATACCAAAGAGAAGCTGCCAAAGATAAAGTCTGGTTGTTTCTCTTTGGAGAGTTTGTTCAAGCTGTTACAGTTCACGCTCCTCTCTTCTACAGTCTCTTAATAGTCTTCAAATCACTGCCTGAAAATAGTGTGGGCAGCCAAAGTCTACATTCTTGTAGTGTCGTCTAATGCGGCCGCTTCTGCATTTGTTTGTTCTTTCTTAACTTTCTTCTATGTGCCCTGAACTGCTGTGCTTCATCTAAGAGCTTCTCTTCCCGTCTCAAAGAGCAGTTTGCCTCTGAGGTCAGAGGTTTTCTCCTCGGCTTGTCAGAAGAGCCGGTTGTAGAAGTGGTTGCGAGCGAGTTTCCACCCTTCCAGTGGCAGCCACTGCCACGAATTTAGACTGATTTAACTCCATTTACAGTGCAAGGACAACACCGTTTCAGCTTTTGTGCCATTAAAGATATAGAATTACTCAGAGCAACAAACAGTTAGATGTATTTTAACCTATTTTTAACATTATAATAACAGATTTCTACCTAGAAACACCACAAACCAGGAAACCAGGACAAAAATAAAACCAAAAAAAGATGGATGTAGGGATGTAATTTATAATAAGACAAACATTCAGTGAGTTATGCTGAAGCTGCTGATACAAAAAGTGGTACAACCGTCCCTGGTCTCCCCTACTTTATTTTTAATTGAGTTTAATTAATTAATTATTTGTATTTTAATGTCGGGAAATTGGAAACCACTTGTGAAATTTTATTGACAGAGACAATGATAGTTGTTAAGCAACCAAGGTTCATCTCCAACTGTGCAAAAACAAACAATATAACAGTGGCAATTTCTGTGTGGTCAGTATGACGACCTATGGCCAAACAGGTAAAAATGATCACATTTTCTTTGCCTTTTGTGTAATTTCTATTTAAAAAAACATTTTAAATGAAATACAGGCACTTTTAGGAAAAGTCAGGAACCAGCAGCATTGTATTTTTTAATTCAACAAAGTTTTGCACTTAGAAATTTGAAAACTGTCAAACTGACTGCACCTCAGGTGTTCTGTTGTTATTAAGATATTTCTGTGGTGTGACAAACTCAGAACACATATTTATCGTTGTTTTACATGATCTTTAACAGATTTGGCAGAATTTCCGCGACATTCAACCGAGCAACATGCAGCGACGGAGAAAAAAAGAGGTTTTGTAGGAGCTAAATAGGCTGCCTTTCCAAGCAATCAGCATGTTTGTTTACAGTGGGCCTATGAACAATGATTTAGTCATTTTTGAAATGGCATAAGTGGCCACTTTAACTAGTAGACAGCTCTTGTGTATGGCAAAATCAAGTCATAATTGGATATTTTTCATGAAAGCATGATAAAAGAAAGTTATATATTTATTGAAGTTAAAAGCAAATCACATAAAAAGGTGTGTGCTCAACATCAGACATGAAACAATAGGCACAATACAGCTCTTTCACACTGTAGAGTGCTTCCAATGGGCTGTCCTGCCATTAAACAAACACATAATTACAGGTCTGATACATCAACAGAGCTGCTACCAATTTCCTGTCATTACTTCATTGATCCACGGCTCTCTAGCTCAACATGAACTTCACATTTAACCACCTTTCCAGAATTGATCCGAGCCACAGAGCTGTCAGCGATCACCTCTCATATGAAGGCATTTACCCATAAACAAATACCACCCCCCCCCCACTCCGCAATGATGGCGCTGATGATTGCCAAGCAATAGCTGTATTAAAGCGCAATCTAACCTTTTTTTAAACTGAGAGCTTTGAATAAATAAAGCAGATGCTGCATAATGAGCAGGTTTGCATTGACGGGGGAAATGAACACTGAGCTCTCAGACAGCGATCGAGGAAGATGGACGGATGCATTTTACTCTCACTGGGAAAATATTGATTCTTCCTTAAACCTCATATATAAATATTCTACCAAAGCCAAAAGAAAAAAAAGATATTGTGTGTGCAAATCTTAGTCCAAAATAATATGTGAGATAGCAGTAATTTTGATATTGTCAAGGGGACAATTTTGTCATTTGTCAACATTGTCAAGGAAGTGAGAATAACAGCAATATTGTGGAATACAGAGCGTGTGCAGGCTGAGGGAAAGTTATCTTGTTGCTATGAAATTACAAGTGTGGAGAAGACTGGGGCAGAGCTGGGGGACAGAGCTGACGGACAGCTGCTGAGAGCCAGGGAGCTTTTGGGGGAGAGAGCCGGGGACAGACCGGAGCTCCTAGCGGAAGAAACACAGCAGTCACACTGATTTTACACTGATGCCGACTCCTTTACCGGCAAGAGGAAAACTCAAGTTTGTTTTTTTAAACTTTTGGGATTAAAAAGTGGATTTAAGGTCGCCCTTGCTTCCCAACCTGTCTGCAGCAGCGACCCACGGAGGAGCTGACCGCGTTGGACTGTTTACTGTAAGCTAATTAGCCTCTCTGTCCATGCTGACTGCCGACCGGAGGAGAAATGTATTTTAAACTTTTTTTGTGGACGTACAGCGAGAAGAGATACAAGAGGGACAAAAAGAAAGAACTGGCTTTTTTAGTGAGCGCCCTCAGAGGCTGAAACACAAACGCACAAATGAAGGGGAATTGGATTAGAATAGCACACCCCACTTTTAACTGTATAATTACTAGAATGTGTACCTTGGCTTACACACATAAAAAGTTCTGGGAAAAGACTCTTTTATTTTAAGATGTTTACCACTCTGACTCTAAGCCAGTTCTGTAGAATGGGCTGTATTTTTATCATTGCAAGAAGTGCATCTCATGCCGCGAGTTAACCATAACCGTTAGCGCCCTGATCGAAAAGCAGTCAGACTAATTAAAGCTGTTCTGTTGAATGGGCCCTTTCGGTGAGGAAGGTGTCGATCATGAACACAGCAGTGGGGGTTTGGAGACCAGAGAGACAGACTTATCCTGACAGGGAGCTATAGTCCCAGCTAACACGAGAGACTACAACAAAGGCCCAGCCAAACGTTCCAGTCAAATATTTGTGACAGTGGCACTTAAGTCGGGGTCTGGCATGCAGAACAGCAGAGATGGAGCTGTACCAGGAGAGCTGCGGTCTGTTATAATTCAAATGGGTCTAACACTTGAGAAAGAAAAGAGAAAAGAGACTTTGTCACCATTCACACAGTCAGTTATTAAGTGCAGATTGTAGCAATTTCCCCACAGAAACAGGCCCTTTCAGGTGTCAAAGGGAAGGAGCTAAATGCAGTAAAGGGGCATTAGTCTTAGAAATAAGGACAAACTAATGAGGGTTCGTCAAATACCACTGCAGTCCCTTATAAAAGACCTTGCTATGAAGGTTTGAAGGTGTAATGTTCCCTTGGGATAGTTCTGTCAAATACTCACGTGGACATAGAAAATGAGGTTGCCATCACTGGGATGAATTAGGCCAGCTTAAAAAAATGAGTTACAAATTGGAGAAGAAACGGTCATAAACTTATTGTGACCTGCAGATAAGTTGTGTGAGGCAGACTAAAGCTGCAGTACGTTACTGTACTTCATTTTCCTGTTTTAAATGCAGGGTTGGGTAGTAATGGATTACATGTAATTGGGATTACGTAACCAGATTACAAAAAATAAGTGTCAGAACAATGTATAATTAGATTGTAGTTACATTGACAGGGACTGCTTGATTCTATTTTTCATTACTTCTGTCTTTAAACTCTGGCATCTGATAACTAATGATCACTCAACTAATAAAAAGTGCATCTGACATACAAGGTTTCTTAAACAGGTGCTCCACAAAAACAGAACCATTTGCAAAAATGCATTTTATAAAATGTTTGGAGATGTTCAAACAGAAAAGAGAATATTTGTGGCCATGTGCAGCTTTTTACGTAAAGTGCAATATTTTCAAAGTTTGATTTTGAAGAAACCAAAAACATATTCAAAAATATTCTGATTAGGTTACATATTTTGTAATGTAATGGATTACAATTTGCCATGTACTTTGTATTCAGTAACTGACTACATTTCAAAGTAATATGGCCCAACCCTGTTTAATTACAGTGTTGTGCAAGTTTGTGCGTTTCACAAGTGCTCGCTCAAAGTTCAGTTCACAACATGGACATATATAAAATATCACAGAGAGTCACAGAGCCACTGTGAGTCTCAGTGTGGTGGCCCTCGCCATCGCCATCTTGCCTCACTTTTGGCTAATCCAAAACTGAGCAAAGAGGTGGACTGTGAGTGGAGCTGGGTTGACTAAACAAAGTGGCTACCTAACAGCTAGCCACCTGTGCAGACACCAACATGTCACTCAAAGCAGGCGCATCCTTAATTTTGCAGAACTTTAAGGCTTGATATAATTTAAACGGGTAAGTTGTATAGAAATTCAGTCCTGTAAATTAGGAAATTAGCTATAGAGAGCAAAACCGATACAGCAGGCTGTAAACAGGTTTATTTCTGCTCTTAAATTGGGCATTTTACCATGGGGGTCTATTGCGACTGTTGAAGACAGCCTCAAGTGGCCATGAATTTTGAAGTCAGTTCATAGTCTCAAAAGAAAGTCCTTTACGAAATGTTGTGAGCTTTTGCTGCAAGCTCTCATGGTCTTACCCTTTGTAATAAATGTGTTTGTGATTATTGCTCATATTTACCCAGACTGGTTGAATGCTTCAGCTCAGTTTGGCTGTGGCTGATGTGCATAAAGATTTGTATTTCCATTGGAATCTGTACTGAATTTGTTCATAAAACTCCTTCAAATATTTATATGAACTTACTTTAGCAGTCACAGCTGTGACTGAATTGCAAGTTGCACTAACCATCCTATACTGACAGTTCATTAGTTGCAAACAGATGCGTTCAGTTCACTGTGCACTAAAAACACGAGTATGTTCAGGAACAGGAACTTTATTGGACATGTCCAGGCATGTCTGAGCCACCAGAGCCAGAGGTTGGTGACAGGATGACATTTTTTTCTTCTGTGTCAGGTTGTTGGAACTGAAGTGAGCTGAAGTGAACTGCCAGGCTGATTTGGACTGAGAGAGTCACTGAAGGTGCCATTGAAACTAATCGTATGAGGGTGTGGGTTGGGGCAATGTCATTAGTGTGTCAGTTCGTGAGGCTAATATAGTGTTGGGGGACCATGGCTCCATCATGTCCCCGGGCCATGTTTCAGAACCACAGAAATGGTGAACAACAGTTTAACAGTCTAACTCCACACCTCAGTGCTACATAGTACCCAGTCTTTTCACATTTTCAGCAACTGTTTTCTAGCATGTATGTGTTTAGATGTAAAACACACTTTTCTTTTACACAGACTTTAAAATCAACGATTTTTTCAACATAATTAAGATATGTCTCAGTGCCTTGACAGACAGTCTTTCCATTTAATTTGCATTTCTGCAATGAGATAGAACTCATGTCCTCAAAGACTTGAATGCTGCAATGACTAAAATGCTCAGTGGTAAACTTAATCCCCATTTTGTCTATAGCTTACATTATTGCACTACTTGTCAAAAGAGCAGCACAGTTAGACTACTAATTTACAAATTTGTATTGCAAGAGTGACAGACAGACTGGTCTATTGTACTGCAGAAGGTTGCTGCTGAATGCAGCAGAATAAATTATTATGAAACCAACATATGCCATATATTTGTTCAGTATTTGTGGTCCTCGGATATTCTCTCCTCTGTTTTGTAATGCAAAATAGATCCCAAATAATCCCTGTGCCTCTCTTCATTCTCACCTACCTCCTTCATATTAATTAACTCAGCAAACAAGAATTGACTAGACAAACACAGACAGGCCTCTTAGCAAAATGGCAAATACCAGGGACTTGCACACATGCACAATTTTGCCCTCGTAAAGTGAGGCAAAGTGCTGGATATGTAAGAGCAAATCAGATCAATCTTCATTAAAAATGCCTTTTCAGGTTTGTGCCCAAAGTGGCATCTCGAGAGGGCATCTTTAGATCACCGCAGAGGAGCTTGAGCAGGTGAGCCTTAATGCGTGTCTCTATGTTTAAAGTTCAAACAAAGCATCGGAGTCCCCGCTGACCTCCCGCTGGATTCCGCTATATTCTGATAAATCACAGACCCTCCCAATGAGATGCTCTCCTTGGATTTTCAAAGAACAGAAGGTAAATGCTGATGTGCAGAGTTGTACCGGTGTGCTTATTGCACGGCTCGTGTCAAGGCCGGGCATTTTCCCTAAACAGCAGAATGGCTTCGAGCTGAATGTGAGAGCACCAAGGCCTCGGAGCTAAAAGCATAAATGCTGGCACAACACTGCTGCATTACATTGTGTCAAAAAGGTATGACCTATCAACAACAATGCGAATGAGTGTCCGTTTCTATAAGCAGACAGCAATGTTGGCAAATACTAATAATGTGAGCATACAGGCCCCTGAGCAATGGAGCATCTGCACTCTTGAGGAAGACTTGAGGAAGCAAACGTGTGCTTTTGCAAACCCACTTTTGAATTCAGCTTTGCTATTTTATTTGGGGTGAAATCTTTGCCACAACAGCAAAGAAACATAAAATCAAACATGCTTAATATTATCAGAAGTTATGTGCACTCTCTCCAGAGACAAACCAGGTAGTGACATAACAGCAGAATAAACTGTCACGTTCACATGATAGATGGAGAAATATCAGTGTTATGAGTCACAAAAGATAAAATATATGTTCTGGCGTAACGTAACTGGCCACCAAATATGACACCTGAAGAAAAACCAAGAATAGCACATCATATAATTCCCATGGCTTTGTTTTATTAGTTCTGATTACTTAAAAAAACGTAAATATTGTTTGGTAATATCAAACATAGACAATTAAAACTTAAAAACATTTTTACATGACCCTTAAGATGTGACCCTGTGTGACAGGAAAAGGAGAAAGTTGACCGATGTACCAAGTTTGCTCAACTGTTATAAGACCACAGAGCGAAAAGGGGGCAGGACTTATGAAAGATGAACTGTAGTGAGAAGAATTCACCTTTGTAATGGTTTGCCTCACGAGTCCAATCCAAAAAGTAAAGTTTGTGTGAAAACACAGTTTATCTTTGTGGATGATATTGACTGACAAGAAGACTGTTGACATATGATGCCCTTTTTCTTGTGTTTCTGTGGTTATATAATCTACACCCGTTAAACTAGGTCAGATAAATAATGAATATCACATAATTTAAATCCCATTGCTTTGTTTTATTCGTTCTGATTACTTTTTAAAAAATAATCATAAATATTGTGTGGCAATATCAAAGAGAACTGAAGCTTAAAAACATTGAATCTATTTTTCATGACCTCTCAAGGTCCACCTGCAGGGCCTTCATGGCCCACACTTTGGGAATTACTGTATAAATGGAATAATACTGTGTGTATTGATTCATTGGTCACGATGGAAGACTCTATATTGGCGGTAAATGGCACTTTCAGGTGTAGCATCCCCCTGATTATGAGGATTTTAATGTTTTCTCTTGAATATTTAGTCCCGGTAGTAAGACAAGACAAAATGCAAGTGCTGCAGATTTTGTATTGCTCGTAAATGAAAGCTAAATGGTTTGTGACACCCTCCTCCACAACAAAACAACCTCCTTCCCTTCCCTACCAGAAACAACCTCTAATTTCATACTACAGTCCACCATATTGCGTCAGGGGCCACTGGGGTCAGCAGTGTCTGTCTCGCTCTGTTGCCTGTTGTTGATAAGCAGCTTCAAATATCTCCAGCAGGGAGAAATGTTACCCTTGCTTTTTCCTGTTTCTGCTCGAATTGATCTGGCGGCACAAGTTGGCAGGATGATCAAGTGGCTCGTTAAGCAGAAGAGGAATTAGGTCTGAGTGTGTCAGATAGGAGAAAGTCGCGGCTGCCCCCGGGGCGTCTGTGTGGTTTCCCATCGCATGACACCTGTGCTTTGGAAAGGAGCTGTGCCTTGTACCCCCGCCCCCCCCCGCTACCCGCCGGGACATCTTTTCTCAAAGGCAACTGGGACAACGAGCGAGCATTCAATGGATATTGTGAGGAAAATTGAGCTCTGCACCTAAAGACATATACGCTTGGAAAAAAGGTCAATTTTTGCATGAGAAAATATGCAGAAGTCCTAGAGGGAGAAAAGATTCACTTATACACTGTAAAAATAAAGTATTTGTTTTAACTTAAAAGAGTTAGTGTTCAGGGTGCTTTAACATTTTAAGTTGCCCGGATTTGAAAAAAAGTTGTGTCAATCTTGTAATGATTCATGAAACAAGGACAACATGTGAAACTGCTCCCAGTGAATTTATTACATTTTGAGAATATAATTCAATACTACACTGCAAAAAATGTATTTCATTCATAGTCGACATAATGTTTTAAATGAGTCTTGTTCATCCGTCTGCTTTAGTGATTGCAGTCTACGTGGATTAAAACAACTTGAAATGACCCCGTTCCCTTACCTTGCTTTTCTTATTTCAGTAAAAGCACATCAATTTGGTTTCTCTTGGTACTGTGCGTCTGATGTCATCCCTTTCCCAGATTTTTGCCCTGCAGTTGAACCACCACTTTTTCTTGGTGACTCAGAACAAAAGTAAGTTTAATTCAAGATAAAATTATATCTTGTGATCAAATATTGCCAGATACATGGTCCATGTGCATTGTTTTAATTGTGTTCCCATAAACTTACTGAACCAAACTAGCTATACTTAGGGCTAACATTAGTAATTATATTAATTAGTAAACTAAAATAACACACGACATGTTACTATTTTTTTTTTCCTGAAACCATACTATTAGGTTGTTAAGGAGCAGTATTGTACTTTTGAGTAAAGCAAATAATTGAGTTGGAAAAAATTAAGGTTATTATTGCAAACTGTTGATTTGATAACAATCTGGGCCGCGTTTCCCAGAGCCTTCGTAGGGCTATGTGAGTCGTAACTCTGGGAAACACCCTGGGAGACCTTAAAATAAGAACATCTGACTTAAAGCCACTGCTCAAAGCTCAAACTTGTCAAAAAATACTTCATTCATTTATACCAATTGAAGTAATCTCTTTAAGTCGACCCAATAATTCTATTTATCCACTGTAACCTTCATCATGGTTTGCATTATTATGAAGAAGTAACAGACCTATCTTAAAGGAACTTATCTTAAAAGAGACACAACGGAAGTTTTCAGCATATGTTTTCTCTGAAGTACAAAAAAGAAGAGTAACAGGAGAATTTTAAGTCTGAATGCATGCTGGGAAAACTGCTTGGAGGCTGACTGTGTTTCTTTAGAAACTTCAATGCGCTGATTGAACTCTGGACTGTAGATTGATTCAGCTCATCATTTCAAGATTTAAAACTTGAAGAAGTTTTTATAAGTGTTTTGGAAATAAATACAGTGTTTTTACAGTGCAGAGGCACTGTAGCCATGAACCTTGGCTCCTTCTCCGTCTGTTTCCCAGCTAACTCTTAAGGGTTAAAAGAAAAGCAGAAAAATACGAAGGGGAGGGGGGATTAATACAAGATTAATACCGAGCTACACAGCAGGTCACAGGTCTCCAGCATCCTCTGTAAGACTCATAGAACTCGATTTCGAGGAGAGAACTCGTCTGCAGGTACTCCCGTTCAGAAGGCAACATCCATTATTTCTCCTCCCGCCGTTATTGGTAACATTAACTGTATGGTCTGTACTCATCTGCTATCTCCCAACACAGATACTGAAACAAATTCTCCCGGCAATAAAAACATCAGTAGGACTTTCTCTTTTCTAAGTGCAACAATTGCCAGGGCGATAGCACCACTGTGTTAGGAGTGAAATAAACAGACATCAGTGTTAGTGAAGAAATGCTGTATGGGAGAGCTACCTCGCCAAGCAGTCTCCACTGAATATTTGGAGAATAATTACTCTGTTCACTTTTCGAGCATCAGGGCCAGAGCTGCGCTGTAAATACACTTGCTACATAATTGCCCGTCTTGAAAAGGAATATTTCTGAAGTATTTGGCAAATAAACACAATGGTCTCTCTTTGAAGCGGGCCCTACTTGGCGTTAACTGTGACACACATAGGCTCGCGCGAGAGGGAAAAGACGTGGCCAGACAGCGAGGACAACAATCCCAGAGTGTTCTTCCAGCTATCTGCCCTCAGATACGGACACAGAGGCAGGGGATGGCCAGCAGAGTCTGGTGCACAGCCATCCGCGCTCTCTGACAGCCTGTCTGATGTCGGCCCAAGATCCACAAAGGGTGAAGAGGCCCTCAGCAGATGGGGGAAATCTAGCTCTTGGAGTGCAAATGCTGCTTGAAGCAACCCAAGTTTTACAGAAGTTATACAACTCATTAACTCACCTAAAAGAGCTTAAACACCAAGACAATCTAGATCAGCATTTTCCAAACTTAGGATGGTGACCCAAATTGGTTCATGGACACATTTTTAATGTGTTGCCACGTGACCCTTCACTAAGCCCCGTCCTCCTCAGTTACTGTTGCTACACCTGTCGAGCAATTGTTGAAACACAACTCAGATTCCACAGACAAGAACACCTCTCATTTCTAGCTGATGATTGTGGATTTTGTTGGCTAAAATTATGACTCTTGCTTGCAGATTTCATAAGTGTAATTAGCTAATGCAAGCTAATGCTAATGCTTTAACTCCTTGAGTCAACTGAGAAGTCCATCTCCAAATGACTTTTTAACATTTCCATCAGACACATTTTAAAACAAGAAACCTGTAAAAGTGTATTAAATGTACAAGATAAAAGCTGGGATAAGAGCTAAGCTAACCTGGTTCAGACCTATTACAGCAAGCCAGAGAGATGCATCATTATCAGCCCAGTTTGATTCTGCACCCACACACCTTCCTCCTCTAACCCCTGTATAACAAATGCAAATGCAGTGTTATCAAACACGTTTGGCCGGAGCTAACGTTACTGCAGCTAGTAAGCAAGTGTTAGCAACACGCTAACGGTGGCATCTTGTTCTAGAACAGATAAAGGCAACGTTTAATCCATTTCCCATGCTTGTGCCTGAAAAACTGAGTAGTGCTCATCTTAGAGTCCCATGCACAGCACTTCAACATGCAGAGAAATGCAAAGCTTGACAGGCCTGTGGCACTTTAGTTACGGTTGCTAATGTATGATTGGACAGATGCTATTCACAGGAGGGACTGGTGGAGTGAAATGCATACCGCATTTCTTCAAATAATGACCGGGGCCTTTATTTACCTGAACTGCAGCAGACTTGTATTAGAGGAAGGTATTTACTTGTAATTTCCTCTGTTTGATGAGAGTAATTACTCATAATGTGGCGAGGCAGAGCAGAATGAAAGACAAGAAATTGCTCTTAGCAAACACCAACCCTAGTGACATTCAAAACAGGAGACAAGAACTGTAAAACATAGTAGCAGACGGGGTCAAGAAATATAACAGCCACCTCACTAATGGCTATCACTCTAAACCAGCACAAAAATGACAACCAAGCCACTTTACAATCACTAACACCCACTAACATCTGGCCTATGTCTTCATGGACTATGACTTTTTTTTGTAGTACTGTGACAATACATGCCATGATATTACATAGTTAATTATTTCATTTTACCATTTTTGTTTTATTTTGACTGTTAGTGACTCTGCATTTTTTTGTATCAAAGAAATAAAAGAAGAAGAAGGCATACTTTATTAATCCCTGAGGGGAAATTACATTTTTCACTCTGCTGTAATTAAGAACATACATAAACAGGCCCGAAATACACACACATGCACGAACAGGACCTACAGACATGCATTGGAGAGATGTCAGAGCGAGGGGGCTGCACACATACATATATATACATATAGTCAGGCACCCTGAGGAGCTGGGGGCTTGGTGCTTTGCTCAAGGGCACCTCAGCAGTGCCCAGGAGGTGACCTGGCACTTCCCCAGCTACCAGTCCACACTCCGTACTTTGGTCCATGTGGGACTTGAACTTGTGACCCTTTGGTTCCTAAGCTTCTGCCGCGCAATTTGTACATATATATAGTTCAAGCATTTCTTGCCAATTCATTTTCTGCATGCTTATGTCAAGGAAAAATACAGTTGCAAATTTTATGTATTTTCTTCTTCTTTCTTTTCCTTTCCTTAAACTTTAACCTTTGATCTTTACTAGGGCACAAAATGCACATTTTTCTCCTCTGATCCTTCATTTTCAGTTTTATTCTTGTTTACTTTCTCTTTTATTTCATTTTAAGTTTGAGTCTCAGTATTCAATCAAACAAAAAAATGTACACAGGACATTTATTACTCAATAGATGACACTTTTTCAAGTTACAATTGTTCTTGATTTTTTGATAACTGTGGTATTATTGTAAAGTGAGTCTTTGGTATCATTACATCCCTACTTGGCTGCGATTTCCTCATGAGTTGAACCACAGTTATGGGCTTGCCAGAATGTGTACTAATAATACTGTACCAATGGAGAAACTGCTTATATTTCCTCCAGCATTCGAATGCAGCCACAGGGCATAATGAGGGATTCTTCCCCAGCACCTCAGGAGAGACTCAATAACAGCAATTTGTAATAGATATGTTAGATTGTTTTGTAAGGTTAAGTGTTTACTGTTGTCTAAATGCCACTATTACTCATGCTAGTGTTTGCTAGAGTGTTAGAAAAAACCTAGCCAATGTCCTGTGGGTGCACCAGTGGGAGCGTATCCTACATCTGATTTTAATGTCCTATTTAAAATCAGTGACAGATTTAGGCCAAAATTCTATCACCTTTGCACACTCCTGTGATAAAGGTTTTTAGAAGAAGTTTTTTTTTCAGCCAACATTGCTTTACATTAGAGAACAAAACAAAGCAACTTATTATTTACTATTTATTTATCATTTATATCTTCAGAACAGCAATTTCCGTGCAATAATTCAGCAGTTTAATAATTATTTACTAGTGCAATACACTGGTTACACTGACATCTTTACTGCATTTATTTATTTATAGTGTGCATTTCAGCAACCCTATACTCTTACTCTTGCATTTAACACACGTATTATATCCTCCATCTTCACCATTGTTGATTTTTTACACTGTTGTAGATGTACATGTACTGACATTTTCTCATTGTTAAAATACTTACTTTTATTTATTTTTTCTTATACTTTCTATATGCCCATATATACTTATTTTCTTGAATGGGAGCAACTGTAAACCAGCAAATTTCCCCCTTGAGATCAATAAAATATATCTGATCTGATTCTGACGTGATTCTGAATATTAAGTTCCATATGAAGTACATGGACAACTGAGCCTTTCAACTGTGTTTCTTTTTGATTTAAACATTTGATTGACCTTTGTTCACTTAATTTCACTTAACAAATGTAGAAATGTACAGTGGCTACTTTGATTAATTTCAATTTATGCGTTTCAGTTCTCATTCATTTAGCTCAGCACATGGCCACATGCGGTTGCTGAATGGCCCCTATTCTTTGTCTGGCAGAGTATTATCCTGTGGACCTGTCCTCATAATTAAAGCTGCGAGAAAGCCTGATAATGGTGCAATGAATTAATAACTTTAAATAACCCACTGGAACTTGATATGCCATTTGAAATGGCCCTGAGAATGATTTTTTTTAAAGGTTACTAGAGAGTTCAGACATAGAAAATTAGAATATGCAGCAGAATCCAACAGTTCACTGAATGAGGTCCACTGTATGCTCTGTAGTCTGAAAATTCATAATAATAGAAGTTATGCCTTTGCCTTTGTGTATAGTGTATTCCCACATTACTTACACAATAGGCTGAATATAATAACTCTTGCACACTGGCACAACAGGAAGAGTCAAAAACAAATTTAATATTTAATTCTAAACCATATTCTCCTCAGGATTCAGCCAGCATGGCAGACAATATGCCAGCTCTTTTTTTTTGTGCTACTAGCTAACAAATATAAATTTCACTGCATGGGGTAGGCACTTAATCTTAGTAGATGGGAAATGATGAGAGCCAAATGAGCCATTATACTGTATAATGGTTGTAACCATGAGCATATCAACATCATGGCTGCTCAGATTATCTGCCTGACAAGGACTAATGGAACGGTTCAAGGGCAGTGCAATTAAAAAGATATTATCATGAGCTTCAGGTATATAAGTCAAATCTGAATGAGCATGCAAAGTATGCAAATATGACTGTGCTAAGCATTTATTAAAAAAACATTGCGGAATAAGAAATAGAAATATGTAGCGGAATTGCAGCAATTATTCTCCACCAAATATCCTAAGATGTTATTTAAAGCTACCAACTCACTAAATTAGTCATTACCAAAGACTTGAAATTCCTCCGAAACCAATAAACTCAACCCATTATGCATTAAATGAGGGAGAGAAAGAAGGGAAAAAGCGATTTAGTCCGTCCATAATTTGGCATACATGTGGCGAACTATCAAGGATACATTTCAATCCCCGGAGCGTACACATCGTCAGTAGTCATTACAGGGCGAATTTCCTGGGAGAGGTCACACATGTTGCAGAGATAACAAGCTCTCCTCGCTGTCCCCAGCAGTAATAATGCATAAACCACAGAGCATCTACCTCTGGGTACCGCAACTGATACCCGACACTGGGCTTTTTATTTCCAGCTTTAGAGGAGAAAAAGACACTGCAATCCTTGTTTGACAAGGAAAGCAGCTTAGGCTGTCAAAGCTCCACGGCATCACACGCATAACATCCATCTTTTATTACTCGCAGTCGCAGGGAAGGAGAAGACTTTGTGTTACTTCTCAATACACTAAATACATGCTCCTTTTCCCATAACCTTGGCCCAATTTATTTCTTTCTCCCTGCTTTGCTGGCTCCTGGCATTTCAGATGGGGTGAGCCGGGTCACGGTAGTGCTCAATTAAAAATATGAAGTCATGTGCAATCTCTCTGCAATCGATCCAAAAACAAAGTCAGCCCAAGGTGACGTCCGACGCCCCCCAAGTTGTGTTTCATAATCACGCTGGTCTTTTTCTGAGCTGATAACAGCTCCTTCCAAGTCAGTGAGCTGGCTTGATCTCTGACAGAACCCTCAGTAACGGGGGCACCCCTTTACAACAGTTGTTAAAGTGACCGTTCGCCTCGATATCACAAATACATATTTTTCCTCAGGCCTGCAGTGCCATTTATCCATCTACCACTTTCATGCATGGATTATGACAACTTTTATTTTCCCTAATAAGTGTTTTTATTCCTCTTTAGGCATGAAAAACAAACAAACTAAAAAACCCAACTGAACTTCTTTTTTTAAAAAAACAAAATTTTCAAGCAGTTTTTCACATCTGCTCAGGTGGACAGTAGGCGTTTGAGTTGAGTTTATTTTATAATTGTATTATTTTTATTTATAATGCAGTTAAACCAAAGTTGTTACATATTCAATCTTGATGTTTTATTATGCACTGAACTGAGCTCTACAATACATAAAGACACTAACTGTAACAAATAACACACAAAATATAGTTTTTGTTGCAAAAACTGCTAATTCCATTCTAATAACATAAATCAATTTATTTACAGGCAATGTATTTTTAAGTGGAAGTAACAGTATGAATGGTAGTTAAAACAGAGCCAGTGATGCATGATGTCTAATTTGGTTTGCAAATGATTAATCATAATTTCCTCCAAACAAAAAAATCAATACTTGGGATTTTTTACAGCTCATTTCACAGCTCATTACTTGATGTCAAAATATTTTATTTACCTGCAAGGGTCTCCTACTATAGAAGGACCGGCAAGATATTCCTGAGCTGCTCAGTGGTTCTGGCCTTCTGTCGACCATCTTGGTTTTAAGAAAATTATGTTGCAATTACAACGACTTGCCAGTGGTTGGCGGTGTGTGAGATGATGTAGTAGCGTCCACTGTGTTGGCTGGTGTGCAACTATACCATCAAAACTCATGCATATATTTCTTTTATGAGCTGCCCACTGTAATGACCACGATTCATGTAAGAGCTCGGTCTGAGTTGCAGATTTTTTTTTTTTTTGAGATATCAGTCGTGGAGATCTCAAGGTAAGGTATTTGACTTGTGCTGCTTAAAGCACAAAAACTCAACAGTGTCTTTCCAGAAGTCATGACCCGGTTACTCAAGATCATCCACACACCTTGTTGTGAGCAGTTTCATTTAGGAACTACTTTCTTTCTGGTAGAAGGAAAGTAGTTCCGGGAGATACTACTGCAGAAAGAAAGGTGTTCCTACATGAAACTGCTCACAACAAAGTCTGTGGATTATCTTAAGTAACAGTGTCATGATTTCTGGAAAGAGATGCTGTTTTTTAAATGTAATTTACTGGGGCTTCAAGCAGAACAAGCTGAGTGCCTTTTAGTCCAATTAAATTTGATTGAAAGCAGTGCTCTCAGTGACTGATGCCTCCCAAAGACTGCTTATAAAATAGCACTACAGGCCAGGCATAACATGCATTTTTGATTTTGGGGTGAACTGTCCCTTTAAAATCCATTTAACCTTCGCGTCTATTGCGTTTAAGTTTCTTTTTCTTCATTTTTAGTCTTTTGGACGTGCACTTCTGGACTTGTATATTTTTGCTCTACATTACTTGAAAACGATTTGAAGTCCGTTGCATAGCGGGCTTTTTTGAGGGTTTCTTTTGAAGAGATCAAAGAAAAATATGTCATCAGCATGAGAGACGTGGACCGGTGCACGTTGCAGGGTGGCTGGGCGCGGTAAGCCTCGGATTCCTGATGGATCACAGGAGCCGAGGTGAAGCGCTTGTCCCCTCCAGACACATCTAACACCACAGCCACTGCCTCAGTCGCTAATTGAATTTGATGTTCCTTACTCGGTAAAGGTTTCCCGCCACTGATAGATACCAGTCCAGCCTCTTCCTCTGCCATCTAAACTCAGAGCGGGAGCCCATTTACATGAAACAGATCCCCCTATACATGGTTATTAGACGATCCGCAGAGTGAAGGTGGGTGAGTCAAGGTGACAGAGAGACAGAATTACAAATTCAAGGTGCATAGCAACACAGGCGGCCATTTCGCAGATGAAGAACTTCTTGTATGTCAGAAAGTCATCAGGGGCTGTTGCTGCTGCTGCTGTGGCGATGGATCGCTGAACGCAGCCATGCAGAGGAAAGTCACCTGCACTAAGTAACAAGTCCAGGAGCTTCAAAGGTCATTGGGAC
This sequence comes from Lutjanus erythropterus, assembly GCF_056507025.1. Classification (NCBI taxonomy): domain Eukaryota; kingdom Metazoa; phylum Chordata; class Actinopteri; order Lutjaniformes; family Lutjanidae; genus Lutjanus; species Lutjanus erythropterus. The sequence goes on from NC_139327.1 coordinate 9,411,092, forward strand.
GGAGTGGCACACTAGTGAGGACAGATGGATGTGATGCTGAGGTTTATTGCTTTATCATTAAAGCAAAGAAAAAAGAAACTTACCGCTGGAAAGCAGTTAAAAATGGTTGCACTTTATTGACAGTACACTAATAAGACTTAACAAGCTGTACTTTGTATTAAATAAGATAAAAACTAGAAATAATGTGTTTTATTAGACAGTAGTTATACCAAAATTAGACACCGTACACCTAACGGTACACTAATAAGAGTTAACAAGCCATACTCTGTAACAAATAACACAAAACTAGACATAATTTGTTTAATTATACAGCAGTTACACCCTAATTAGACACCACATACCTAGCAGTAAACTAATGAGACCTAACCAGCCATACTTTGTATCAAACTAGACAAATATGTTCTTCGCTCTAAAGTAACAGACTCTTATTAGATTTCAATAGAGGGACACATTACAACAACATTACGACAAAACTGCACTATAAACTAAATTAAATACACCCTTATTAGATTTAATTAAAGGGTAATTAAGGCACATTACAACAGAACTGTACTGCAAACTAAAGTGTATTAATTACATCCGCATTAGACTTAATAAGAGGTAATGAAGGACATATTATAACTGAACTGCACTGCAAACTAAAGTGTATTACTTATAACATTATTAGATTTAATTATAGGGTAATTAGGGTATAACAGCACAACTGTACTGTAAACTAAAGTGTACTATTTCCCAATGTTAGTGCCATATTAGACTGTATTATTAGTGTAATTAGGGAGAGATTAGAATGGAACTGTACTGTAAACTAAACCGTGTATTTTCCCACTGTTAGACCCTAAGCAGACTTTCATATATCGTAATTAGGGAGACACTTCAACAAAACTTTACTGTTAACTAAAGTATTATGTTTCCCACTGTCAGACAAAATTGTACTATCAGCTAAAGTGAAAATGCATATCTGCTTTTTGCACACTGTTTTTTCACACACTTTACTTGGTAGATCTTGTTCACTTTAGTTCACAGTACAGTTCTGTTGTAATGTGTCCCAAATTACCATCTTAGAAAGTCTAATAAGGGTCTAACAGTGGGGAAATAATATTAGAACAGAACTGTACCGTAAACTTAAGTATGTGTCCCTAATCACCTTTACTTTATTAGTAAAGACTTGGATAATGGTCTAATAAGGCTCTAATATATGATAAAGATCATATTATTTCTAGTTTTTGTCAATTTTGATAAAAAGTACAGCTTAATAATGTATTATAAAATAAAATACAGTCTAAAATAATGTAATTATGACATTCTGTGATAAGTGAAAACACACTGAATCTCATGCAGTTTCCTGAATTTGAAATCTGCCCTCTGTAATATATCTCTTAGAGCATTGGATGCTGCGAGTCTTGTTGGTAAAATGCAGCACAGCAGTGCACTGTGAACTCTCGTGTTGTCTCATATTCAACTTTTGGCTTTGGAATCAGGATAATGTCTCACTTCTCCTTTCCAAAATCGCTGGATTAACATATTAATACTCCATGACATTTGCTCTTTCTCCTGTTTTGCCAATAGCGGATCATTTTGTTCCACCATTCAACCGTAATTACTGTGAAATCATTCTGTTACATGAAAGAAAGAGCCCTGAGGCATGGCGCCTTTGTTCAGCATTTACATAACAGCTCCTCATTACAATCTCCAACTGTAAATCAGAAATTCCTCATGTCTACACAGACCACAGCCACTGAGGAATTCATCAATACCCTGTAGCTTGTTGTGCTTAGAATTCTGATTTCAAACAAATATTCAATTATGAAATGAGACACACCATATGGCACAGTGGGCTGCAGACGGTCCCCATAATGCTGCTGCCTATGATCCACACAACATGTTATATCACGAATCCTCACTATGGACCACTTAGTTTCTCCGAGCTAATATTGGCTCATTTTAACCTCTTTTATTGTAAAGAGGTCAAACAATGATTGGCCACCGAACTGGTTTGCTCTAGACTTTCCTGTGTTGTCGCACGCTCTTGATCTGTTTAACTGGTCTTGACAAGCAGACACAGATTAGCGGTGGACCAGTTTCTTTGAAGGCAGAAAACTGGATTTACCAACAATGGCTCAGGCTGTTGCCAAAGATCCTCAACGGCCACCGACCAAGCTTTGGTTGTGGTTTCACCGCTGCAGGCTACGAGTATCAAAGCCACAATTTCTTTTGGAAGTGGTAACACTGTACTCACCGAGTCAGAAGCAAAGGCAAAAAAGGAAAGGTTCTGCAAACCTTGACATCACTTACCTGAAAGAAAAAAGAAAGCAAATGGTTAAATTATTACCAAAACCCCTTAAATCATGGTTCTGTACACACATTTTCTCTGATTTTGTAATGTGAGTATTACAAACTGTGTCTTGTTTTAGCCTGGTATGGTTTGGAATTCCCTCGATATTGGATGATTCATCGCCTCAAGATTTACATCCAGTGCCAGTGTTCGGTGCCAATGCTGGAAAAAAATGTGTCCTTAATGTATCAAGGTGCAAAAGTAAGGTCAAGTAGTGAATGGATGTGTAGCACGTCAGGCTTTCGTCCAAGTGACCAGAGTTCACACCCCATCACAGACCCACAAACTACATTTTCCTTTTTATTAACTGTAACTACAGCCATTCCCTGACCTTAAAGGGACAGTTCACTCAAACTCAAAAATCCATATTTTTCCTCTTACCCGTGATATTAACTATCTACAGTTTTTTTTGGTGTGAATTGCAGAGTTTGGAGAGTTCTCTCCAATATAATATGGCACTGGGCTTGTGGTGCTCAGAGTACCCAAGAAATAAATTTGAGAAACTTTACGCCAGTGTGTCTTTCCAAAGATCGTGACCTGCTCGCTCAAGATTATCCACAGACCTTGTTGTGAGCAGTTTCAAATACAATAGGAACTACTTTTTCTGTAGTAGATTCTACCAGTCTTTCTAATAAAAAGGAAATAGTTCCTACATGAAACTGCTCAAGACAAGGTTATTGGATTATCTGGAGTAACTGGGTCATGATTTTTGGAAAGAGACACTGGTTTTGAGTTTTTCAAAATGTTTTTTTTTTTTTTTTTCAAGTGCTGTGAGCACCACAAGCTGAGTGCTATCTAGTACCATTAAGTTGGAGAGAAGGCAGACATCTATACCACCAATATCTCCAAAAACTCTGTAATGAAATAAACTTAAATTTGCCATTGCCACAATTTTTCCTTCATGTTCAAGCGGCTACATGGACCTTTTGATGCCTCTGTGGATGAAAAACCACATAACCACAAAATATGTTATCAATATAAAATTCTCCAGATAAAAATCTCCTCCTACTTCTCTTTGACATAACACTCACTGTGACTTTGCCCAGGAAAATGTAAGGCTCTTCCAGTCTGCATAAGGTAAATTGTTTCATCTGATTTCAAGGAGAATGCGACCCAGTGGCAGCCATTAAGAACAACTTTATAGAAATAGCCAATCTTCTCGCAAATGGTTTTGTTTGCTTATGTGGGTCATATAGAGGCATCAGTATTAAACTGTGACCATTTCATAGCCAGTTAATAACTCCTTGTGGTGCGTTTAACCATGCATATTTGCCATTTGTCAACCCCGTCTTTTGAAAAATTACATTTATATGTTTCTAAATTGTTAAATAAATAAAGAAGTTGTCACAGGCAGGGTTTTATTGAGTGAAAAGTGAGTTTAATAAAGTGAATGAGGCGCATCATTCATCTGCCATGGGATTTGCAGTAAGATGGGTGGGATGGATAGTAGGTGTACAAAGTGCAGAATATTGACATGAGGGTTTGCATCCTGGGATAATGTGTGGTGAGGTTTAGGCAACAAAACAACTTTAGCTAAGGTTAGGGGAAAATCACAGTTTTGGTTAAATCATGTTGTGTTTCGTGATTCAAGTCACTGCTGACCTCGTCTGTATCACAGCAGACCACCATCTTTCCCTAACAAGTGCTGTGAGAACCTGAACCAGGGTTCTGCAACCTGCAGCCCCTGAGCCACATGTGGCTCCTCTGCAACCTCTTCAGTGGCTTTGATAAAAAATTATATGGAAATGAATAACACTTTTTCTCATTTTGATTTTCAGTAATCGTTGTTGTAGGGCTAAAGTAGGGTTCCAAATAAACACTATTTAAATCGATCACTGGTGACATTAACAATCAATGAATTGATTAATTATTATTTTTAAAAAAATACACATTTTGCTTAAACCAACAATACAAATGCTTTTTTAAAATTTCGTCTGACAACATTACATTGTCTATGAAACATATAAAGATTTAAAGGCCTACATATTTACATATATTTACCTGCATATACTTGAATATCAGCTAACATGTGGAGCGTGCTTATCAAAATAATCTTCATTATATTTCAAATCTTTATTTGATAGTAGGCTCATGACTGATTCATTGATCACTGGTTAATTGTTATCATTCCTGATCTAAAGTATCTTACATTTTCCAATTGTAAAACTGTGCAGTCTATAGCTGCATGATAGCCTTCGTCTACATCTCAGTACTTTTTCCGCTAATTTTTTTCCCGCTTGTCTTGAACCAAAAAAAAGCCTGGGATTTTCCTCTGAGACTTTTCTCTAATAGTTGTGGATCCAGATTAATTTTTTATTCTTTGTTTGGTCAAAAGTGGCTTTTTGTATACTAAAGTTGCTGACTCCTGCCCTAAACATTACCATAAAAAGGTTTAATAATTCTACAGTCAATTTGAGTGGATACTATATTTTTGACTGAACATTTTACTCTTACATTCAGCATCAACATTCTTGCAACTTGCTATTAATTAACAGCATTCACCATTCTTTCAAAATGTATTTGCCGTTTGAAATTAGTTATGAATAAACGTAATTTCAGGGTTGTATTCGCAGAGAATTTAAAAAAATGTTGGCATTGGATGTAACTGAGGGTTTTGCTGATTTGTCCAGTGTCAGTGTTCCTCTTTGGTGATAGGGTTGTCTGATTGTCTGCCTGCTGATATTTCTCGCCCCCTTGGGTTTTTGTTGCAGTGTCATTGTGTTCCCAGTGCTCAACATTTTGCCTTGTGAGTATCACAACCCAAATAATGGCTAAAATGTGTCCTTTAAAACGAGCAACATCAATATTGATTTTTGGAAAATGTTACTAAATTATTTTGATAAGGTACTGTAAGGAGAATTTAGACTTGAACTTGCCATATGAAAACTCAGACTGGCAGGGAAACACAGAAATACAGTTCCTCTTTGCCCTCACTGCAACACACAAAGAGACAGAGCACACACACACACACACAAAACACATTTCTGCAGCTCACAGTCGGCACTGGTGCCGGACGTCTCGGTTCCATACAGTGTTTGTGACAGTGACATGACAGCATTCTTTTATGACTCCCTTATATTCCCCTACAGTGACAGCGGGGGAATGGAGAGAGCTGCCAGGAATCATGGAGAGGACTCCCTGTCAAGCGTTACCCTGAGGCTTCCCCTCCCTCATGTCAAGATAGATAACCACTAGAACCTCATGGGAAGCAGAGAGAGAGAGATCGAAAGAGAGAGACAGATGGAGAAAAACACAGACAGACAAAAAAAGTGCAACAGAAAAGAAAAAAAAAGCCTGCTTTCCATGAAAGCCAGATTATGTCATTTCCTCAAGATGAGATATTGTGCCCTAAATGTCATTTCCCATGCAAAAATGAATAAAAATAAGATGGAAATTTGGAGATAAGAGTGTTGTATTTGCATCCCGTCTTTGTGGTGCTAGCGACAGTTAATGGTAACTTTTTAATAGCTGTCAGCATGTCCTTGACTGTGTATTGAGAATTATATCCCCTGCCATATAAATAAAGGCTTTAATCTTTTAAGTGAATGAGAAACTCTAATGGAGGGAAATTCAATGGTTGTAGTAAACCCATGTCCCTGAATGTATTGGCAAAGTCTTAAAAAAAGACATTTTATTACTTTACTGAAGACTTTACAGAAAACCTCTGATAGAGTTTCTTTTTTGCGTGAACAAAGCATTACTTACACATTTTTGGTTAAAATTTATTCTTTAAGGATTTATAAATATGAAATATATGTAACTCATGAAATGTTTCGGTTTGCTTGAATTTTTTAAATTTCTAAACTTGCTCTGTGCCCAAGAAGACCCTTGTCCCAGACAATGGAAATGTTGACCCTTCAGAGATGACATGATTTACACATGATTTAATCAGGTATAAAAATGGTTAGCTTTATCCTAAGGAACACTGTCTCACTTCCCGATTTCAAAAAAGGTGGGAAAACTGCTCAAGAACTGGTAAACTTTCTATTTTTCAACAAAGTCATTAAATAATATAATGCAAACTCCGTAGTCCTTCTAAATCAAAGCTAAATAAGAATTATGGTTTAAAAATGTGTATTTTGATTAGCAGTAAGAGAATAAAAAAAATAGTCACTAGGAGGCTGGCCAGCTACAAGGTTTAATAGCCAAGAGTTTTAGCGTTAAAAATATGTTTGCTAACACAGGAGTAAAACTCTAAACCCCTTCAAAATATGGTTTTGTTCCAATTCCCAAGAATGAGTGAAATATGTCTTCATTTATGGTCACAAGCACATAAACAGTAACCAGACATCATCCTTAGAAACTGTTTAGAAAAGGACAGGTAATTAAAAAAAAAAAAAAAAAAAAAAAAAACACTTGGCAGGTGACTGGATGACCCCTCTGTCCAACTCATGTAACACACTTTTATCAATCACATCAAACCTGCCAAAATGGATTGTCGCCTGTTCTTATGTTCTGGCAAATCCAGCTGCCTCGCAAGGTAACATAAACTGTTATTACAACATTTGCATTCTGTGTTTAACGATCAAAGTCAGCTGCATGCCAAACGGTGGTAAGAAAAAAGAAACTTGTCCATAATTGTTTTTAAAATAAACAAAATATGCAAAAGACAGGGAGAGGATGGTTTAACCCAAAATTTAAGAGAGGATTACAGAATTGCACAAATACACCAATTCCATTCAGCATTACTGCTGGCAAATGTTTGCAGATATTTGTTTGGCCATTATCAGGCAACCAAACTATCAATTTCAGTTACATTACCCTGAGCACCAAAGAGCCATCTGAATATCACATGGAAAAACAGGAACTATCCATTCAGTTTGCCTCTGTCCTCGTTGCCAAACAGCAAACGGGTCAATAACCCATCATTATAGAGCTTCACACTTCGCTGGCTGCAAATTGACTGCCTGAAGGATTAAGGAGAAAGGCGATGATGCCAATGCTGGAGATGAGACAACATTGCTCATCTTCTCTACCTACTAAAAAAACCCAGGGTGCTCTGAAAATACTGGAGTTTGGCTAAAGAAGGAGAAGGCAGCGTGACAGGACATAATCCTGTCACCCAAGGTATTGTTGGCGTAATGGGAGGGCATAGACTTACTTGGATCGATGTCCAGTCAATGTACACCAGAAAGTAGAGCAAAGTAATAAGTGGATTAAGGTCGCTTTTGAATTGTGGGTTTCAATTGTCCTTGATAACATTTTTATACATTTTCTTGTGTGTTTGGTATGTGAGCACACTTTATGAGGAATACATTATAATACTTTACAAAAGATTAGTTGTAAGGTGCTTACAGCAAACACTGTGAGGCTGCTTTCAATGACCTACATGTTTTTACATTTACATGAGATCTCTTGACTCTTTACTGTTCTTCATATGTTTTTCATACTTTCTCTTTGCTAGGTTCATATCTATTACAAATGCTAAATAAATTTTTTATTTTATGTTAGGGGCAGTCTCTGGTGGTGTCCTTTTAGCTTAGTGCCAAGCCTAGCCTAGCCTATTAGATTAGCCTCTATTTACCCACATGTAATACAACCTTGCTAATAGGGATGTTCTTGAAGACTAATTCCCGCATACAAGAACTCCAAGGTGGTCAACAAAAAAAGTAAATTACAGTATGCAAATCATATAGGTCAAAAATTACAGATGGACAACAACTTTTGGAGTGGCACAAAGAACCTTTATTCCAAGTTTCCAACTCCAAGATTAGGACATGGGACTTGACTTGGAACTTGTCAGAATTGATTTGGGACTTGACTCTGGACTTTTCAGTCTTGATCTGACCCTGACTTGAGTTATGACTTGAATTTATTGAAGGATACCCCCTTGAGATGTAGCATCTCATTTTCGAGGGGGTCCTATAAGCACAAATACAGTAAAAGAAAAGAGCATACAAACAAAACAGCCTTACATAACAAACATACACAATAAATACATAAACATTAATAAACATCTTGCTCACCCTCTCCACAACCCACCCATACCCCTACCCAAAGCTAATGCACAAGAGAACTGAAATTAGATATCATGACCAAAAGCAATCATATCAACGCTGAGGAATTTTCAGTTACTAGAAATTAAAAACATGAGCAGGTTGATTTTAGAAGAGAATATAACAAAGTCCTGAAGCAGCATAAAGAGGTAATAGATCTAAAAAAAAAAAAAAAAGAGGAAGATTATTCCAATCAGATGGAGCTTTGTGTTGACTTGAGCTGGAACTTGTAAGTATTGACTTAAGGCTTGACTCAAGACTTGTCAGTATTGAGTAGGGACTTTTCAGTCTTGACTGAGAACTTGACTTGCAACTTCTCACTATGAACTTGGGACTTGCCTGTCTTGATGTAGTGCTTGACTTGAGACTTGACTTGGGGTCGGTAAGTTACGAGGGTTTGTGTTTTGTCTGTTGTGTCTTTGCAAATAGTGGCTAGAGCAGTTAGAACAGATTCTCTCTGTTAACATTACATTGAAATGTTAGGCATTCCAGATAACTTCAGTAACAGGCTTGATAGCAGGACTGTTAGTGATAGTGCTAGCATAGTCTGATGCAGAGTTTAGTTCTGTTGAGCGGTGTAGGAAGGCTTGTAACCAGTTATGTGGCATAGCTAGTCTGCATTCACCTCTCCCAACGGCAATCCTGTAAACCTTTCCAGCCCTGTCGGTTGCCCTGTTGGCCTGTGTGCCTCATTTATCCCAGCAGACAGGATGAAACAATGCATGCTAGTAATAGGGGACTCCATTACCCAGTAAGCTAGATTAGCATTGCCAGTCTGTTCACTGCATAGCTGGAGCCGGAGTTTCCAACACAGAGGCTGATTGTAAGAATCAGGGAACACAAGCACACAACATCAGTAGCTTAAGCAACATCAAAATCCACATCAGAATCCGAAACATACGGATGAAGCAGAGATTCACAAAAGCAAGCTCAGCAAGGACATTTAGATTTAAAGATGAGACTGCATCAACTGATTGTCTCTGGTACCCATGATGGATAATGATGAGATGCACAGTAGTCTGACTTAATTGAATTGCTGGCTTGTTTTTGTAGTGAAAGTTACTGGAATAGAATAAGTGTCTTTTCCTATTATGCCCACTTCCTGTGGAACAACCTTTCTGTTGACATCACACAGTCAGACTCATATGAGGCCTTTAAATCCAGACTTATAGTTCATCTTTTTGCCTTAACTTTCTGTTTGTTTGCTTAATCTTTGATTACATCAGGTCTTGCTCAACGCACAGCAACTTAAGAAAACACATAAACATAGACAAAGACCAATTAAGAAAGCATCTTAATCAAATTGACAACACATGCACAGCATTTAGAAGAGACGCTGCAAACACAAACAACACAGCCTAATATAGAAACACACAAAGTAAACACCAAGTGTTTGCCAAAGACACTAAAGAGTGCTGATCGCGGCTTGGACACGCTGTGGTTTGTGGCTCAGGAAGTTGCTGAAGTCAGGTTTGTGTGTCATCTGTTCATTGTTTTTCTGTCTTTATTTCTCTGTTTCTTTCCCCTCTCACTCTCTTTGTCCTCTTCGTCCTCGTCCTCGTCCTCTCTCCTCACTCAGGCGTCTCTGTGCCGCACCATCAGCTGTGCTGAGACCTCTCCAACACCTGGCTGTCGGTGCCTCGTTCCAGATGTTTTGGATCTGGATCTTTGTCCTCCAGGAGGTTCAGCCTCTCCTCTTGTCTCTTTGTTTTTGTATTTTTATCTTTTTTTCTCCTCTCTGTGTGAGCAGCGTATGCCCTTCCTATCTGTTAACAATCTATCTAACATTTTGTCATCCTGATTATCCAGACTGAATGCAAATCATATGTTACCCATTTTTAAAAACGGGGACAAATCATAAGAAAAAATACTCCAATTCCACTTCAGTTTTTTTGGTTAAAATGTATTGTTTAAGTATATATATTTGGTTTATATTTTCATAATTATGAAACGTGCCAGAAAACAAATTCTTTGACAAAAACATGATTTAATCAGGCATAAAAAGGGTTAGCTATACCCTAAGGACCCCTGTCTCACTTGCTGGTTTAAAAGAGGTGGGAATACTGCTCAAGCACTGGTAAGCTTTCTATTTTTGGACAAATTTGTTAAATAATATTGGTATCAGATGTGTCTCAACCATAACATGCCAACTCTGAAGCCCTTCTAAATCAAAGCTAAATAAGAATTAGGGTTTAAAAATGTGTATTTTGATTAGCTTTCGGAGAACTCTGAGCAACTTTAAAAAAAATAAAATGGCTCCTTACTACAACTACGCTGTGAATATAATAAATCGAACATGACAAGATGTCAGATTTTCCATCTGACGGCGTTGACTTGCAACATCGCAGATCAAAGCATATATGTCAAACCAATCATATGTTAATTCCAGAGGAAATTTAATTCAAAGCAGTGGAACTAATTGTATGAAATGTTAATTTGACTAGTTTATCCGACATATCAAGGGTTCACAAAAACATATATTTCCATTTAGATTTACTTTGCCAAACCTTGTTTTTTGTGTACTCCAGTGAATATACTGTGCTATATTGATATTGAAAAAATATTCTTATTAATATTGTATGTTAATTTCATTAAATTAGCCTTTTTCTAGTTTGATCATGTATAAAATAAGATGTCTATGTTGAAACATCAGCTGTTAGCAGCTTCAGTCATGAGAAATCAGTATCTTTCCTTACAGAATAGTCTCAGCGGATCCTTGACTGTAATACCAGCATTATGATTCCATATAACTCAAAGTACAGTCCTCATATGTGTTCATGATTACAGAAAATGTGTTCATTACATCGTGGAATGAAGAGGCAGCCCAACATCACAGACAGGGTCAAAGAGCAGCTGACAGCTGTTGATCTCTGTGCAACCGTATGATTACAAATCCTAAACTCCTCCTTTTCTGTCATTTTTCTCTTTCTTTGCACAGATCCAAAGAAAAGTGTTGATGTGGGGGAGGGGGGAGTTGGAAGAAGCAGAAATATTTCATTTGGGAGAGAAAATGTGAAAGAAAAGTAATGTCAGTCAGCATATCCCTCGGGAAGTCGGAGGGAGTGGCAGCGGTTGGAGGCAGACGGGAGCTGTTTCTGATTCGCTGATACGGTTTTATTATCTCTTTGAGTCCCGAACAAGGTGCTGGCTGGCTGACTGGGCTGCTTGGCGGTATAGCCGGGGCTGATGGGGCTAATGGAATTCGAATGCCGGGGCCTCATCTCTCAGTTGTGATGGCTGGTTGACAGGTCCTGATGGATCGCTGGAGCTGAAGGCTCGCCTGACAGTCACGCTCGGCTGATGAATTGTGAAATGAGACAGACATACAAAAGCTGTGGGCAGCCCAGACCTGGAGTGACCCCCCCCTCTCCATCCCCCACCCTCCCCCTCCTCCCTGGTCAACCGGTATGACAGTGAGCGCTGCGACGCTCGCATCCATCTTCCAACCTGACTGAGGTAATGTGGGCGGCTCTGCTGGGCGCCATGGAGACACATCGCCCAGCCTTGGGACCTGGCCAAGTTTTGAAGTCTTTTAATGACGGACTGTGGGCATCTATCACCCTGACATTTCTCCTGAATGTAGTGCTTGCAGTGTATCCCCCTAAAGAAACCTCTGACAGGAGTGTATTATCTGTTTCACACAAGCATCTACATCAGGAGCTGAGCCAAAATGGCTCCAGTTCTCGCAGTTGAGAAAACTGAGGCAGAAGCAGGGAGTCAAGTCACAAATTTAATTACTTTAGACTTGACTGAACAAATCAAAAAGTACTTGCAACTTGACTTGGACTGTACTGCCCGGGTTTTTTGACTTGAAAATACTCTATACCTTCTCCCAAGCCCAAAGACTATAAAGTTATTTTAAAAGTGTGAATCTACCAATGAATTCATTTCCTTTAATTTCCTGAATCAGCTAACATTAATGCTAATTCTGAAAGTGTGCAGAGAACTTGAGGGTGAGACTATCATTTAAAGGTTTTATGTTGAAGAGCTCATTATGACTAGAAACTCCAAAATTAGGACTTGTACAGTCTTGACTTTGGATTTGTCAGTTTTGATTTTGTACTTCAGTCAAGACCTTCCTATCTTGAGTTAGTATTTGACTTGATTCGGGTCTTGTTACTGTTGACTTGGGACTTGCCTGTCTTGACTTGGGACTTGATTCAGGACTTTCCAGTTTGAAGATAGGACTTGACTTGAGACTTGTACAGTCTTGACTTAGGACATGAATCTGGACTTTCTTGTCTTGAGTTAGGACTTGACTTGGCGCTCATCAATCATGACTTGTGACTTGACTTGGGACTTAAAAAATCTTGAGACTTGTGACCTGCAAAACAATGACTTGGCGCCTCCTCTGGTTAGAGGAATCATCATTTAGCGGCAACAGATGATCTCAAAGCAGAACCCAACATGACGGCTCGGTAATGAATCTTACGAGGCCTAAATTGATTGAGAAGAAAAACATTGGACGAGGAGACAGAGAGGACTCAAACATGATAGTTATTAAAACACAGAGGCAGAGAGCGAGTCCACCAGAGGGCTGTCTACAGCAATAATTACAGAGTCTCCCATCATAATCATAAAAGACATAATTTAACAGTTTGATGGTGTTGTTTTTATTAGCCAATCTGAGCAGATGGCAGCTGAAGCATCCGGGATGTTTTTTCAGGCTGAGGGCCGAGGATTAATGGAAATAAGCAGAGAGCTGGGGGATGTCAAGAAAACTGCTGCCTGTGGACATTAAAATGACTTATTGCATGTTTATATGACTGCATATTTCTTCCTGTTTAATTATGGCTCTCCTTCCTTCCTCCTGCCTCTCTGTGTTAATCAGCACGCTGACACCTTTGGATATTTACCTGACCTGGTCAAATTTCTCAAGGAGCTCAGGTAACGCTGCACCTTTCTGATGTTAAGAGCTCTCCTGAGTGTTTACCATGTCTCGCCATCTCTCCTTCACATGTGGCATTTATTTTAACTGCTTCCCCGAGTCCTTCCCTCGCAACTAATTGATATCCGATGTTTTAGGCATAATTTTCCTCGTGTGATTTCTATGAGGCTGTGATGATGATCAAGTCTTCTATTATCCTCTAGAGAGGTTGATATCAAAGAGTGCAGAGTTATAAGTAAACAAGATGAATGGGAGCACTCAAACGTTGCCTACCTGCCTTCGGAGCAGTTGAGTTTTATGAAGCTTTTTTCGTGAAGTGAAACCCCAAGGTTTATTCTCACATCATCAACATCAGGCAAGAATAGATGTTTTGAAGTTAACCTTGATTTCGTGTTTTTTTTTTTTCTTCTTTTTCTCTCCTCAGTCTGAAGTGAATGCGCGCTGAGATAAAATAAAATCCATCATAAATTGAGCTTCATTTTGTGCTAAAAAATTTGGCAGCGCTTCTGCAAAAGTCAAACCACTGATGCAACATCTTTAACCTCTCTGTTTTCTTGCAGATTTACACATCCATGAATAAATACATTAATGCCTAATGTTTGGCCTTTAGGTTAAATTCTTAACAAGAAATCGTGTCCAGTAAATATGTGTGCATGCAGATTATGAGTAGACATATTTTTTATGAGAGATAATGTAATTCTAAACGTATTTTGCAGATGCTAATTTGTCAGAGCTGCAAAAGTTAATAAATCATTTGTCAAATAATTTGATAATCAATTAATCGGTGGGAGTAATTTCTTCAGAAAAAAAGTAAAATGCCATGGCAGGTTAGCAAATCTAGTGAATCACTTGCCAGATCTCACAAGTGTAAAAAAAAAATAAACACAGTTTTTGCAGAGTCCAACCTTCTGATGGTAGTAATCCTTCTGCCATCACCTTCCACTGCTGCCTGAGAGTGTGGCTTCAGTGCCATGAAGCTCATGGATTGAAAATGGATTGGTGGAGCAACCTTTAAGTTGAAATGCCATGGTAGCTGCTATACATTAGCCCCGTGGGGCCAGCAGTTGCCAATTCCAATGCTGAGCTTGTTGTTACAAATGTGGCTACAGACAGGGCAGCACAGCCTGGCTGTAATTTAGACTTTTATTTGTGTGATTTTCATTAGGTTCTTAGATGCAAAGTATCTGCTGTAACATGTACACACTCACTCACTCATATGAGTCCATCTCTGGGAGAAGGAGGTGGGATTGTCTTCCCATTTTTGATATGTAAGAATGTGTGTTGCTTCAAATCTTTGATATACTATCCTTGTAAATTAATGTAGACAGATGAAACATAACAATTAAGTCTTTATTGTGTGATAGTTTGTGGGGCTTATATAGTGTTGAGGGACACATGGCTCTGGCACATCACCGAGCCTTGTTTCAGGTCTGTCCAAAAAATCCAGAGAAATCATAACAGTTTAACAGTTTAACTCCACAAATAAGTACCACATTGTTCTTAGTCTTTTGACATGTTTTCAGCAACTATTTTCACACATATATAATATGTTTAGAAGAAAAACTCCCTTTTTCCTGCTATGACAACTGGTACTGTTCTGTTTTGTCTTTGTGATCAGACAGACAAAATGAACACAGAGTCGGGACAGAAGGCTCAAGCCATATGTGCATCTCAAATGACCCTTAAGTTTTACTAGCATAATTATGTTTTATACATTATCTTTTTTTTATGAAATTAGCAGTTGCTTGACTCAATGTAGGTTGTTTGCCTGAAAATATTACATATGTATGTAAAAAAAAAAAAAACCTCTGAGGAAAAGAGTGAAAAGTGAAAAATGACAAGTCTCCCTGACTGATGCTCTGTTCATGATTCATGGTCAAGGTTTTTGATCCGCGCTTGAAAGATGAGTTTTACCCACATTTAACTTCTTGGAAGAGGAGTCAGCCTCCACTCAAACACTACGTGCGATTTCATAAGGACAGGGAAATAGAAAGTTGCAGCAGTTTTGGCCGCTGACCTCAGTGATCATAAAATGGCAAAAAGCACCGTGTTCTTTAAATGAAAGGAAATGAGTAAATGAAGCCACAAAACAAAAGCCCACTGAGCTCCGGCATTACAAAATCATTGGTTTCCCCCACCGGAGGGCGTACTCATTTTTGTGAGATTAATGAGATCACAGGTGCGCAGTAATCCACAGTTTTACAACGCACACACACCATTAGAAATGTGTTTATCCAAGGATCCAGCATGTAGTACAGGCAGCCGCTACACCGACCTTTCTGTGCTGAGCAGAAAGAAAATTCCTTGACACTGAATGTTTTCCAGAGGAATTCAGATTCCGCCTTTGCATCATGATGTTATCACACCAAATTGATCTACCACAGCAGCAGCTAGTGAATCGGTTACCTTGAGGTGTCATCCACGCTCTGAGCCCACGATATAGAACAGCTGTGATCCGTGTGAGGCATCAGGAGCCGAGCGGCAGCAGAGTCTGGTTTAAACGGAAGGAGGCGACTAAAAAAACAGGTGGGCTGTCATTTGCTCACATTTATAGGTTGAGTGCCTTGATCTCGCCTGAACTGCTCTTTCATCAACATGTAGCTTTCATCTGATAAAACACGGCTGTAGATCTTGTTCTCTGTCAGCAAATCTTCAACAGCGTTCAAGTTAGCTGAGTAAATGAAAAGAGGGAAGAATTCCTCACTTGAGCTGATGAAAATTTCATGAAATATACAGGAAAAGGGAAATACAAGAAGGCAACTGGGAAACATGGCTGTTTCTGATCAAACCTACTATAACCCTTCATCTGCATAACAGCAAAACGATTTTTTTTTTTTTTTTTTACCTTTTTTATACATCTTTTGTTGTTTTTGTGTTGGTACTTTTTTCCATCATTTATGTCTCATTATGTCTTTTACATAGGTTTTGTATTGTTATATTTTTATCTTGTTACATCTTTTTTGTAGTTTTGTCTTGTAATGTCATTTTTGTCTTATGTGATTTTGACTTGTTGCTCCTTTTACATCATTTATGTCTTGTTAGGTATTTTAGATAATTTTTGTCTCTTTTACCCCGTTTTTGTCTTATCTCTTATTACGATTGTTATGTCTTTGAGTTAGGACCTGACTTGGGACTTCTAAATAACGATTTGGTACTTAAATCATGACTTGTTGGTTTTGACTTTAGACTTAACTCGGAACTTGTCAGTGTTGATTTGGGACTTCAATTGAGACATCCATGTCTTAAGCAAGGTCTTGACTTGGGATTCGTGGGTATTGATTTGGGATTTGTCTCGGGACCTGTCAATCTTGACTTGGGACTTTACAGTTTAAAGATAAGACTTGACTTCGGACTTGAATTTCCTCTTCTGAGTTAGGAACGTACTTGTCAGTCTTATCTCTTGTCACGCTTGTTATGTCTTTTATGTTGTGTTTGTCCTGTTACATCTTTGACATCGGTTTTATCTTGTTATGTTTATGTCTTTTGTTGTTAAAATCGATTTTGTCTTGCCACATTTTATACGTCATTTTTACATTGGTTTGGTCTTGTTCTCTCTTTTATACAAATTTTGTCTTGTTAAGTCTTTGATGTAGTTTTGTATTGTTATGTCGTCTTTTACATCCATTTCATCCTGCTGCAATTTTAACATTGTTTTTGTCTTGTAACATCTTTTACACTTTTTTTTATCTTCCTACATCTTTTCTGTTATTTTATTCTTGTTACATCTTTTATGTAGTTTTTCACATTTGTACATCTGTCATCATCATGTGCACTGATGGACACACCAAGGAATTGTCTTTTCTGTGTGTTACTGACCCATATATTTAGGTTGAAATCAGTCTTAATGTTAGGAAGGCAGCATGCAATGATGCAAAATAACAATAATCAATAATTCCTCTCAAAAGCATTAAAACTAGAAAGTACAGATATTTGTTAAGTAAAAAGTTGTCAGAAAAATATATACACAAGACAAGTACAGATCCCTGTCAGTAAGTATTTGTACTTAGTTGCTTCCCACTTCTGGTGATTGTCATACCTCATCTGTCAGCAAAATTTCTGGGAACAGGATTTGTTATTTGCTACAACTCATCCAGACTGCCTGTCCTGGTTTCACAGCTGCTCTCACCTGATCAACCCCGTGTGCAAATAAGGAAGGACAAATCTGCATCGATGTCTGATGAGGACAGGACTGGGATGGGACGGGACGGGACGGTGGGAGAATGATATCTTTATAAGAGGATTTGTCAGAGAGGGTTTCTTCAGTACGAGGACAGGAGAGGCTGCAAAGACACATGCCCTCCATCCAGGCACAATTAATGAGGATCATCTGCTCTCAAAAAGTCCGGGGACAAGGATGAGGACATTTAATACCCGAGAAGGAAAGGGAGAGTTTAAAGGCTCTGATGATGAGTCATGCCTGGGGAAGAGGGCACGCACACTCACCTACCAACAACCCTTCGACACACACTGCAGACAGATCAGAGAACATGAGGAAATGAGGAAGAGCTCTGAGTCTTTTCCAAAAAAAATCCCTTAGGCGCTCACCCAAAACCTGAGGAAAATTACTTGAGAGGTTGCAGAGTTCAGAGCCATTTATAGAATCCCTAAAATTAGAATGTTTACATGCCCACTAGAAACCTGATCATAATTTGGGACATGACATATTTTTTAACACTTCGTTGTTCTTATTCTGTACACATGATGAAAATACTGTCACAGTTTATGGTGCAGGTATGTCTGACTTCTCCAAAACTGGATGCTCACTGAGGCATAATAGGGTCATTGGGTCATGGAGGTTGAGGAAGAGGTTCAGATGAAAATAAAGCTGGCTTTAGGGGAGAGAAAACGAGAAAGCTAAAAGCTTTCCGGCCCATTTTGCATGCAGTTTTGAGACTTCGGCTCATAAGCTCCTGTCAACTGTCGCACAAAGTGTCCAGATTCTGTATCAGACCAGCCTGTAAAAGTAACAGCTGTGCAACATCAGTCAGACTTTCCTCTGCACTGAAAACTGATGAAAAGTTATTGAAGATGAGTCTTGCTGCATGTCTGCAAATCTGCATCATGAGATCGCTGACAATATCTGAATTTGATTATTATAATGCAAGATCTAAACTGAGATGTGGACTCGAGTCACATTGGACACGTAAACATTTACAAATTTGATGACTGCAGACTGGGCTTGAAAAAGACTTGAAATTCGATTTGAAAATACTTGATACCATCCCCCAAGCCCAAAGATGAAAAAGTCTGTTATATAAAAACTGTGAATCCACAAATCACTTAATTCTCTCTCATGTCCTGAATCAACTAACATTAACACTATTTATTCCCAGCCAGCTTACACTTAATTCTCCAGATCCACCTTGGTTAAACCAGTCCAACAGCATCCAATCAAATTACAGGAGAGAACCATGAAGAACGTTGCGTAACAATACATGACTACAATCCAGTTGGAAAAAAATGACACCAGAGATAACTTTGTTCACAAACAAAAACTGCAGTGTGCAACACAAAAACAAACAAACTGCAGTATGAAAAACCTGCAGGTCGAAAATTACAGGTGGAGATGCAACAACTTGCGACTTCATTCAACATTTGAAGCTGTACAAAGATGGGTAAGTTAAAGCTACTTTGGAAGGGACAGTTCACCCTAAAATACACCTACAACATACACATTTTCCCCTTGGCTTGTAGTGCTATCTATCCATCTAGATTTTTTAGGGTGAGATGCAAAGTTTTGGAGATATCGGTCATAGAGATGTCTGCCTTCTCTCCAAGATAATGGGACTAAATGGCTCTCAGCTTGTGGTGCTCAAAGCGAGAAATAAGTACATTTGAAGTCCATCTACACACTTTGCTGTGAGTAGAAACCACTACTACTAAACAACTTTAGAATTTACAGGAAATACTTTTTTATTCTGGAAAGAAAGTAGTTCCTACACAAAACTAGGCCTGTGGATTATCTTGAGTAACTGGGTCATGATTTTTGCAAAGGCTGGTTTTAAAATTTTCTAATGTATTTCTTTGGTGCTCAGCTCACACCAAAAGTATCCAGATGGATAAATAGCACTACAGGACAGGGCACAATATGTGTTTTTGATTTTGGAGTGAAGTGTTCCTTTAATATAGTTAGCAGGCTAATGCTTAGCTAACATTACAGCACGGTAAAAGCTAAGTAACTTTGTAAAGAAATGAGTCTGGCAACAGAGTTACATAATGACTTGTTTAGGACTTCAAACTGAAAGTTTAGCACTTGGGACGTAATTTAGGACTTGTAATTCTTGACTTGGAACTCAGGACTTAAGCCCTAAGACTTGAGAGGTAATTCTGTTTTGCAAAACAATGTCTTGGTCCCACCTCTGGTGGTGACTAAGCTATAGTGGTGTGACATTTGCGGTAAGTTGTGTCAATCAAGTGGGAGGTGTGCAGACATGAGGGCAAATGAAGCTGTCACGTCTCATCACTTCTTTGTATTGTGGAAAATGTCAGTCAGGTTTCGTGGCTGGTGTCCAGGATTCTGTTTGAACAAGATGGGCATACAGAAGAGAAACCAGATCTTGTGGGGTGTATTAGAAAAGCTACGCAGCAGGAGATTAAAGCCCCTGAAACTTGGTTTCAAAACGTCTATATCTATATTATATCTAACTACAGTAAAAATCTCAATTAACCTACAGTGAAATAGATCAGCACTTCTTTGCAACGTATTTGGTTCTAAAAGCTTGGTGACATAAACACTACTAGCCAGTCAAGTTGCAGAAGAGAACCATGAAGAACATTACATATTGTTACATTACTGACATCTGCCTGGAAAAAATGATACCAAAGATAACTTTGTTCATGAACAAAAACTTCTCTTCTTAAATAGGTTTTCATCCAAATGTAACGACCTCTTACAATCCTGTGTTTAAAAATTGTTTTTAAAAGGTATAGTCCTACCAATTACAACACAATGCTCTATTTTTTAAATTTTGAAAAAAGAAATTGTAGCTCCATAATACCTGTTATCTCTGGAGAATCGTGAAAATTTAAAAAACATAAAAAAAAAAATCAAAAGTGGGCTACACACAAAAGAAAACATTGTATATTTAAAATACTCCTCAAGCAGCTGATTCAAACTAAGGTCCTGTCTGTCACTGAGCAGATAACCAATAATAAGACTCGAAATTTATGACCTGACTCAGGACCTGAGTGCAAAGACCTGAGACCTAACGATGACTTGCGAAACAATGAGCTTACGACTCTAAAAGAAGTGGTGTGACATTTGCAGTAACTTGTGTCCATCAAGTTGGAAAATATCACATTACTGCAAACATTTGGGTGCTATTCTTATCTGCTCAGAAGTCTATACCTGTTCATTGCTGAATAATGTATTCATATATGTTTACCATCCTAGTTTAAATGCACAAATACTTCAAACACCAACAAGATTACGCCAAAAACCTGATTATGTATGGAACCATAGTATAAATCTCAAATTGACAGAAAGTCTTATTCTCATTTCCTGCGCTTACACTTCTCAACTAAGTGCAAAAACATCCCATCTTCCACTGAAGGTCTCTGCAATGTGGAAGCACGGGCATCTATGCAAAACCAATTAATGCCGCCTGGAGCTAGGTATTCAAAACGTTGTGTTTGCTTCGAAATCACAGGATCGAGGTTCATACCATTGTGTACCTAAGTCTCCCCCAACTGTGAGCAGCCCACCCCAGAGGGATCAATTAAAAACTTGATGCATAATCTGTACGAGCACTGAAGAAAGACACAGAGAACAGTGTGGATATTCATGAAGAGAACTCGAGTGGGTGGCGGCGGTGATGGGGGTGGGTGGTGGGATGAGGAAAGCTCGTCGTGTCTCTTTTGCCTCTTTTCTGTCTCTCACTGAGACCTAACAAACTGGCACCTTTCGCGGAAATGCGAAGGGGCAAAGGACACTGCTGACTGATGTAAACACGCTGTTACATTCCTTCAAATGAGCTCCTATTCCATTTGCAAATTGCGAAGAAATCATTTCTATTCAACACAAAGAATTGATACCCTGCCATTTCAATTTCCGCAGCAATTTCACTCTATATGTTGACCCTTTGAACAGACCTCAAACCCTATTAGCTTGGTTTGTTAGCTTGTCTCAGGAAGAGAAGCATATCCATGAAAACTTTGGCAATCTTTTTAAGCAGCTGCTGCTGTCAAACTGAGGCTTCTGAAGGATTCACTTAGTTCTGCATTGGCTATCCACATCCAATAGCAGCCAAAGATGCAACACACGAGCAACTCCTGTGATTTCACAGTTGTTCAGATAAGCAAGTGGAAATACACACAAAATATCTCACCCCGCGCGCTGTTTGGAGATGCTGGCTTGTTTGCAGGAGGTCCTTTCAAGACAGATTTGCCTCCAGCAAACTAGAACACAATGCAGAGGTGTGACTAATTTCAGAAATCACACCGTACCTGCGGAGCGTGGCAAACGTGGACAAACAATGAGACCGGAGTGGACGTTTCCAGACGAGAGAGAGATAGAGAGAGAAAAGATTGTGTGTGGAGAGTCTGTTCAGCAGTCGAGCACCCACTCTGATGAATCAGAATTCACTCTAAGTGGATGCAGACAATGCTGCTGCTTCAAACTAGTCCAAGTGGACATGCTGAACTATAAAATTATGGTCAGCATGTCAGCTTGACCTGCAGACGTGAGGGCAAATGAAGCTGTCACGTCTCATCACTTCTTTGGATTGTGGAAAATTTCAGTCAGATTTCTTTGGCTGGTCACCAAGATTCTGTTTTCAACAAGATGGGCATGCAGAAGAGAAACCAAAACCTGTGTGTTGTATAAGAAAAGCTACGTCCAATAAGACCTTAGAAAAGCATCACAAAGAGGTTAAAAATCTAAAATTGTAAAAATCTAAATTAAGGGCTTGTCACATTGGAAAAAGTTACAGTGACTTAAATCCAGTAGGCTAAATCAGATACAATTCCATTCAATTAATGTATTTTGTAAATGGTTGCTGATAATCATGGATTCTTGAGAATTGGGACAAACCATGTCCTAACAAAAAGCAAACAAACAAAAAGAAAACAGAAAGTCAGTTTTATTAATTACAACTCTCTAATTCCAATTTTTAGGAGAAATTTGTTTTTAAAGGATTTATAATTCATGAAATGTTTTCCACAGCCTCAAACACTTAAAAAAATTTATTAAAAGCCTTCAAAATCTAAAACTAACTCTACGCACAGCTAACATAGGTGTAAAAATGTGCCATTATAATCATCTTTGTTTTAAAATATATTTGTATAAAAATGTTGGCCCTTTAAAGTATTGTGAAAAAAATGATTTAGCAAATTCATGAACTAATATTGCAGCAGATGTGTCTTAATCCTGACATATTAACTCTGTAGCCCTTCTAAATCAAAGCTAAATAAGAATCATGGTTTAAAAATTGTGTGTTTTGATTAGCATTCAGAGATCTCTGAACAACTTTAAAAAATAAAATGCCTGGTCACCATGACTGTGCTGTGAAATGAATAAATGTAACATTTTGTGAACTCTGAAAGACGGCAGCTCCGTCAGATTTTCCATCTGACTGAGTTGATGTCTACATTTAATAAAAAATTTAATCCCTACGTTCTTGGCCTGTTACAAGGTTTAATAGAGTTTGATCTTTTAAAATATATATTCCAGCATAATTGAAGAGTAAAACTCAAAAGCCTAGTTTTGCCCAAATTCTCCAGATTGAGTTATTACTAAAGTATCTAAACTAGACATGAGACATGGGGACTACTTAAAGAGCTTGTTGGTGGAAATTCTCCCCTTGCTGACATTTTGTTCACTCTTTTATATAATTTGAAATGAATAAATCTTTCTGTGCCACCAAGCAAGCTAATAGTCATTTAGCAAACTCATTAACTTCCTTAGTTATCTTAGTTCATTTGCAAAATTAAACATTTGCACAGATTCATGTTGTCCTCGCAGGGGAATCCACTATTTCTTTAAAAAAATTAAATTTACATTATGCAAGTTCTGTAACTTGAGGTCTCTCACATTAAAACAATAACAAAAGATGTAGTTTGATGATGTTGTGAAGTAGTGTGGGACCCTGGGAGTTGTTGTCTTCATTGGTACACAACCAGCATTGTAGATGAAAATCTATTTGTGGTGACTCAGACACAAGTCATGTTGACAGGCGAGGTAATGTATTAAAATTTCATTCGTTTTACATTTAGTCACATTTATCGACAATCGCTCCCTCGCTCTCTGAGGCCTTTCTCCGAAATTAGAGCAACTAGTGGCTAGTAGGGAACACACCTTTACCTTGAATAAATTATTGAATTCTCTGGGTTTGACCAGTGTTGGAAACATTTCAGATAATGTAAGTGTTCAGCTCATTAAAATACATACAAATGTAAGGGGGGAATGTTACATTAGCTGCATCAGATTGTTACATAATTTACATTGACTTTAAATCTGCTTCATCAGGACTGAAAGTGCTGTTTGATGTGACATGACTGACCAGGCAACAAACAATCCCTCAACTGCCATCAGATTTTGATTCAAGAGTTACTAAATTCGGTTTGGTGCAGGCAGGATCCCACCCACTTCAAATCAGTGAAAGGAGCAGACAAAAACACAAAAAAGGATATCTCTCATGTGAAACATCCAAGACTGTTTGGAATTTGTCAGATTATTTTGTGTTCATGTAGGACCCACTGATGAAGAGGCCGACTGAGCAAAAAGGATGTCAGGATCCTTAAACTGCAGCCAACTAGACTTTTTTTTGTCATTCTGGGCTTAATTCCTTAAGGTCAAATCTCCAGGTTGCACAGCCATAATGCTCCTGTAATTACAGTAAATACAACTGCACACAGATCTGATGAATGCATGAACAAGCACACGTTTCTGTCTCACCATTCCTGTCTTCCTATCACGTGGGGTATTAATTTAAATACCACTGTCTTAAAACATTATGGAGACGTAGTGGTTGCATGAAAATATCATTTTCTTCTTATTTATATGCTAAATAATGCAGAAAGGTGAGCAGGAATTAAATCAGATCATCTATGAATTATAGTGGGAGGAGACAAGACAGAACTCCAGTGACACTCCGTGTGCCTTGTTAACATCGTAAAACTAAAAGACACTGTTCCTGGTGAAAAAAAATTTGATTTTAATATACCTTCTCAATAGGGCCATATGCTAGTCCTGTTATTGCTGTGTGGGTGCGAAGCAGCACAATTCAGCAGTCTACCACCCACAGTTTCCTTGAGAAATATGAAAAGAATGCTATTAACAAGAAGCATAACAAAATATGGCAAATGAAAAACAGTTTATTTTATGTGCCCACCGTACCTTATCATCATTCTGCAAATGAACGTGTTGAAGGTAACAAAATCATCTTACAGTGATTTTATTAGCAATTTGTGCAAAAATTAAAAGATTGGTTTTGTTTCAGTTAATTACAAGAAGCAAGTTAAATTGGTTTTCATCCAGAGTAACAACCTCGAAATCACTCAACTACAAAGAAAAACTGTGCCGCCAACCTTTCTGCTTTGCTTTCCTGTAATGTGGATTTTAAACTGTAAGCTAGAAAGATGAAACTTTGCAGGAAACGTCCATTTATGACCACATTCCACTAATCCCTAACCTCCAACTTACAAAGCAATTATTTCCTCATTTTCTTGGCATTTGGTGCAATGTTAAGGTGTTTTCCTCTAAACACTGCTCTGTGTAGAAAGCAGCTGCTGATTGAGATCAAGAGTAAAGACCAGCTTGATGCTGTTATAGTGCAGCACCACCAGGTCGAACCGCCGCATGTGCAGCATGCTACAAAACCAGAATACAGCCGATGTTGCAGTAAACTGCATATGCGGGCATATGTTGGATATTCCCCAAGAACCCATGTGGATTCCCAGGAGTTCTGGCAGGCTGATCTGCTGCAGGGGAGTTAGCCAGCTGCGGCTCAGCCATATGTTTTGATGTCACTGAAGGGAATGCCCTCCTGGTGTACCACACATGGATGATGGAGATGGTACAAAACATCCCAAATTCATTCTCATTGCATTCAATAAGTGTTTACATAGCAGTTATAGATGCTTCATAAGATAAGTTAGATACATACATTAGTATACACCTAAAAATTTCTCTGTATCTGCTTACACATACGTTATGTGTTATAAACCATTAATTGTCCATATAGATGATAAATAAGAGGGTTAAAGTTAATGTTGCCTGATTCTCACTATGCAGCACACGATTTGATTGAACATACAGGTGCATTTATAAATCCTGAAAAATGTGTCTTTCTGATTCCTTTCTTTCTGATGACACTCTGTATAAATGAGGGCATATTACAGTCAAGAACTGCAGCAAAGTATTGAGCCCAAGGCACACCAAAGAGTGAGCTAAAATCTCAAAGCACACCTGTAGTCAAACCCATGAAAATAAAGCTCTATAACCAGCTTAATCGATGGAGGCAACAAGTAGCCTGCTAGCCAGTCAGATTGTGGATGGGAAAAAATATGCATCAATCGATCAGGCCCTTAGATGTGAACCACTCACCATTTTCTCACCATATGGCATTTTGTATAGCTGTATATTGAAATAACACAATGTATGATTGTCAAAAATCCCAAGACACACCAGGTCTTACATCACATCATACCAGTCTGCCTCATCACACTGTTTGGGTATAGTCTTTGTCTAAAGTATAGTCTTCATTTAAAGTAGTCTTTGTCTAAATTATAGTGTATGCCTAAAGTACAATCTTTAAATAAAGTATTATAGTCTTCATCTAGTCTTTGTTTAAGGTATAGCCCTTGTCTTAATTATAGTCTTTGTATGAAGTATGGTCTTTATCTAAAGGATACTCCGTCTAAATTATGGCTTCTGTCTAAATTACAGTCTTTGTCAAAAGTATGGTCTTTGTCTAAAGTATGGCTTATATCTAAAGTGACATCTCTGGCTAAGTTATAGTCTTTATCTAAATTATAGTCTTTGTCTAAAGTATAGTCTTTGTCTGAAGTATGTAAATAATTATAATCTTTGTCTAAAGCATAGTCTTTGTTGACAGTATTTATTTCATCTCCAGCATATTTTTCATCTGCAGTATTTTCTTTGTCTACAATACAGACTTCTTCGACAGTATGTTCTTCGTTTACAGCATATTCTTGTTTTTTTTTTTTTTTACCGACCCGTTGTTAACTAAGTTATTAAGCGCCTCCTGATCTCAGCAGTCAAATTAATGGGAAAAAAATGTTTCCCTGTATAGTACACACTAGACTGCTGACAGAACACAAAGACCTGTCTCCATAAAAACTAGAATTACGAATATTCTCCCGTGAGCTGTGTTGCTGCCCACCGCACATGTCTGAATGCTGACTCAAGCTTGTGTTACACCGTCCAACTGAGGAGGGGATTTCATAGGTGCTACTTTTCTGGTCAGCAACGTGTCCATCTGAAGCTTTTTTTATATAAGTACATGGAGGCACAAAGCCCCAGCAGCGCGTCTGTGCAGCCTCCACTGAGCTTCTCAGAAACATTATTAGGCCTGAGAGGTAAGTGTCCTCAGCTAGTCTGAGGGCCTTTTGGCCGGCAAACCTCCTGCTGTCACTGTTTGGTATGCAGAAGCTGAGATGCATGTTGTTCATCTGCGGCTCCCTTGCTGCCTGGAAAGCTCTCCTCTGTCTCACTCTCTCTCTCCAGGCTAATTGACTGTAATGAAATTGCCGGAGACAATCTTGAGAGCAGACTTAATTGATAAAGGGAATCATGGAAATGGAAAAAAAAAGAAGAGAAGGTGACAGAATGTGGAGGCTTTTGGAGAGTCCTGATGACATTTCTCTCTATCTCTGTGAAAATAATTGCATCTGCTGCTGTGCATATGAGATTGGAGGCGTTGAGGGCAGCATGGGGATAGTGGTGTTGACTGTAGGGGTAGTGATGGTGTATGTGTATCTGCTGAAATCTCCCTCAGCAAACAGGAAAGAATTTTAAGCAAACAGCAAGATTTCAACCATGAGAAAATGACAGCTGTTTAACTTATAATAGATCCTGTAACCCCACCGTCATCTGATACATTTTTTAAAATTAATCTCCTCTCATTGTCAAGTGATTATCATGGGCATCCTGCTGTGAGAAACATTATTTAAAATGCACATGCAGCGAAGACTGTGAGGATGCAGCAAAATGACCCCCTGCTGTTACAGTAAGATATATGCTGTGTTTGTATATACGATGTACGATGCAGAGCCCCTGAGAAGTGATTGCAAAGACACCGGAACACTCAGCAGATATGATGTCTTGCTGTAGCAATCTAGTAGTCACATGCAGCGCTGAAAGAATTAGATGATGAGTTCAGTTTCCCAACCTGGAGGTCGTGGCTCCGACTTGGGGTCGGAATTCATTAAAAATACATAAAAATACAGAAGCGAAGAGTGGTCATACAGAGGAAAAAATGCATATTGAGGGCACCTTTTTACTACACAGAGGGCTCAAAATGCTTTTTGCGCGAGCACAAGATACAGTTTGTTCTGAGTGGACTACATTGGTGAGCTCTTGATGAGCAGTTTGGCACCATGCCATTAGTGTATGAATGTGTGTATGTATGAGCGAATGCTCACATGTAGGGTAAAGTGCTTTAAGTGGCCAGAAGACTGAAGGTGCTGTACAAGTCAGGCCTGGTTCCACAACAAAATGAGTGGGGGTGCACTATGTATAGTGCATAGCGATCAAAAATAGTGTAGGTGTTACGGTCTGAGTGTGGTCCCTGATGAACATATTATGCAGGAACACGGTTAAAAAAAAAAAAATGTTAATAAATCCACAGCTTCTTAGCAGTGCCATGTCAGAGTTCACTGCAAAGTGATTTAGTAGGTTAGCTAGTGCACACAATTGCACAAGGGTTCATGGGTAGCCTTTTGTCAGTACTGTGTAAATCAAATGTTTGTTTGTTTTTACAATAACAACACCAACAACAAGAAAAACTCTGTGGAAGACCACTGGACTAAACTATAAAGTCAATGATCATAATTAAGCCTACGTTGAATGCATAGGAAGGCTATCGGCACAAAACTACAGCACATCTTAACAGTGTGCACGAAAACAAAGACAGTGTTAGCTATCCCTTAAATGAGAGCGATGTGCCACCTGTTTACATATGCTATTAAACCTTTTCTAAATCATTCAGTGACCCATTGCCTGTGGCCTTGCTCTGTTCCACTTCGTACATAATTAACAATTTAAATAATACAGTTAAATTAACCATGGTCATGCCTTAACCTTGGAAATTTACTCTAATTTTTGGTTTCATTTCTGCTGTTTTTAAATAGCCCTAATACGCCTTTAGAGCAGAGGGCTGGCAAAAGCTATGATTGTCTGGCAAGCTGTCAGAAAATGGTCTGTTTGAAGCAAACTGGTATGTTCAGCAGGGTGGGCAGACTGTGTGTTGGTAGCGAGTTTGAGAGCTCGATGTAGTAAAACGTGGCCTTGATATTTTTTTCTCTCTATGGCTGCTCTAGGGCATCTAATAAATCCACAAATGTTATTTTTTATTTCATCTCAAATCTTTGATTTTTTCTAGTGAAACACCGTACATCTTTACCTTTTCAGCCTTCTATACATTTTAAATGAAACAATCCAGGATAATCAATTTTTAATTTAATTCCTCACTCTTACTGCAGCTATCTA
Source organism: Lutjanus erythropterus (assembly GCF_056507025.1). Lineage (NCBI taxonomy): Eukaryota > Metazoa > Chordata > Actinopteri > Lutjaniformes > Lutjanidae > Lutjanus > Lutjanus erythropterus. The sequence goes on from NC_139327.1 coordinate 9,439,978, forward strand.
AGGTACATAGAGAGAAGCATTTAATAGAAGGCACTGACAAATTTACTGGAAAAAAAAAGGTCAGACACCTGCCAGTTGCCATGGCTACTAACACTTGACATATGCTAATGTGTTAGCAAGGGGCAATACAAGGGACACATGCATCATGTTGGTGTCTATGTTCTCTTCACTTACTCTTTCCCAGACGAGCTAATCTCCCATAAACTCAGTATATTCCTTTAACAGCTTCACCGACAGCGGCAACATTCCACTTTTCATCCGTGGCTAGCTCTGCTCGTGAATAAGGTCAACACAAAGGGCTAGATGCTGCCAATGTGGTGGCTGCATGAACATCTGTGATGAGGAGCTGCCGCAGTTGGCAGGAGCGGATGCCAGCTGTGTGGACCCATGGATCTGCCTGTCCCACCGGAGGGCCGGGCCACAATGCTGTGCCGCACAGCAGAATTGCAAAGCGAGCTGACTGTCATCTCATCAAAATATCACTTTGCTGCCATGCAAGCTGCTCGCTGCCAACACCTGGGCTCCTCGGTGCTCAGGGAATAAAGGGAAGAGAAACACAACCGCGTCAGCCAATGGCAGCTTTTAACAAGCCAAGTGGACTTGAGAAAAGTTTGGAATAACACTTGGCATTGTCAGACAGCCCGGCTAAAGTTCAGTTTTTATGTGACACTGAATGAAGAATGAAGCAGTGGGGTGTTGTTAGGGGTTATTAAGGCTGAAAGCACAGACAGATGATGGATTTTGTGCATTCTGACAAGCACTCAAATGTAATTACATATTAGGAAGACTGCTACATGTTCAAATTACTCCTTTCTAAATGGAACAATGTTCAAATGCAATTTTTGTTGTGGAGAAAAAGGGGGGGGGGGGGGGAGGAAAAAAACATCTCAATCGGGACCAGAGTGCTGATTATGTGGAGTGCTGAGATTGCCCTCATCTTTTCAGCGGATGCAAGAAATCATCACCACTGTACTATCAACTCTCCATACATCACGGCCTCACAGAGAATGAAGTGCGATGGCTCACCTTAAGGGCCATTAAACGCAGCTAAGTGATTGCCACCCGGAAGTCATTCATTTTCAACAAGAAACGAACAGGCAGGAGAGGAGCCGCAGGCGGTCTGACGGTCGGCGCAGGGCTCGCTCATCAAACTGAAACACTCACACTGCGGAGTTGTTAGAAAGGACTTTGCTTGACCGCTGAAAGTGACAGCTCTGACTTTTCAGCTACGGTGGCGGGCAAGTGGAATCTTGCTGTGTGGTTTCCATGAATTATAACACCATCACTGAAATTATGGCAGAAATTTGCACAGTGAGGTGAGTGGGTTCATGAACCAACAAATGTTAAAAATGTATTGTGTGTCAAGTTGGTACAATACCAGAATATTAAACTTTGATACAACACTAGTATAAGAAAACATCTGATACCTTGGCAAAAAGGAAAAAAGCCCCAGGCAAGCAAGATAGGATAATTATTTATTTTATTTTTATTTTTTTAATTAAAAACCTGCACACAGTGCTGGTATTAAAAAGTCACAGAACAAAGTCTGGTTTTGTTGTGCTGCAAGCAAAATTTCAGGCAGAACCAAGGACAGAGTATTGGGTAGGGACAGTAGGGACATGTCCCTGAAAATAATTTTGATCAAACAATTAAAATACAGCTGCTGTCGTCTGTTGGTGTCTAGTCAACATTAGTTAGCGAGATTCAGTATCGTGGCAAAGCACCTGTGCTAATTACAGACGAAAGCTTTATGCCTCATTTCAGTTTGGTCCATCTTAACATTGTGATTTAAAAGACCTCTGTATTTGAGGTAGTTTGTCCCCTCTGAGTTGCCATTCAGTTGTTCTCATTGTTCTCATGTTTCTCATTTTCTTGTTAAAGACGACTAAGACAAGTGGTGCAGAGATGAAGACCCAAGCAATGGCATCATGTCTCACTGTAGATATTGTGATATTAAATCACCCAACCCTTTTTACTGCCAGAATACTTAATAAATGAATTAAGTGACTTGAGACCAATGTCTTTAATTGTTGCCATCAGGGAGAAAGACAGAAATATAACCAAATTTATTATTTAGTAATTTATTTCCATACATTCTGTAATCTCGGTCAGCCCTCCTCTGGCAGCAGCACAGTGTCTCTCCATCTCCCGTCTCGCAGTTACTAGTAACATTTAAAAAAAAAAAAAAAAACTGAATTACTTTACCTATTACTGCTTCAATTCACTTAATAATGCACACATAGCTATATTATGGTAGTGCAGCTGTCTTATTGTATTTTGTTGTAGCTGTATCATATTTATTGTAGCTACATTAATTTATTTTAGCAATATCAGCTATTTTTTAGTGTAGATATAATGTGGCAAACCAATTCATGAACCCCCTTTATCATAGCTCCAGCTGGGACATGTTTATTGTCCCCTCCAAGTGTGACATGAAATACCTGCCGTTGGGTAGGGCAATAAAGACTGAACTGAACTGATGTTGGTACTTTCAATATTATTGAATGTTGGTTTTCTATCATTTTAAACATGTGGTATACTTTTTACACTCTTAATTGTATGCATGCTATTCTCTTTTGTAATAGTGAGGATTTTCTAGGTGCTTCAGATTGCTGAGAGTAGATTACTAGTTGATTTGACAGGGACTAGTAACCATGGCTCAGTTGGTAAAGCATTTGCCCAATGTAAAGTGGCCATGGATTTACCATGTTTTATTCATTCAAAATTAGAAAAAGGCAATATACAATCATAACCAACAGATATAACACAATCCGCTCGGCCAAAAAAACGTGTAAGATCAGGTAAGATGACTAGATCCTGGTCTTTCAATTTCTCAGCACACCCACAAACCAATACCAGGCTCCTTAACTCCCAATTACACGAGCGGTGGACAACTCCAAGTAAATAACATCAAGAAATATGAGAATCCAGTTACTCACTGAGAGCTTCTCGGGGTGTTTTCGCCTCGTAGCAACCAATTTCTTGGCTGCGGCAAGGCCGGCCAGAATAAGTCCTCTCTGGTAGATGCCAGCAGCTGAGATAAATCGTTCAGGAGGAAGGCAGTTTACAGATACGGGCTCAGTCCAACACCTGTGGTTACTAATGATAATGGCAGGTATGTGTTTATACTGGTGGTTTTAGAGGTTAACAGCTACTCTGTCAGGGATGAAACAGAAGAAGAGCAACAGGTGAACCAATTTATACTTCATCTAAGAGGAAAGGTAACAGGACTTGCTTGAGGTTCTTGAAGATGTTTCATTTCTCATCTGAAAGGCTTATTTGAGCTGAGATGTGAAACCTATTCAAGAACCTCAAGCAAGTCCAGTTATCTTCATATAGCTGCTGGGGATACAATGACCTGGATCTGAGAATCTTCACAGAATTTACAGCTTGCCTACTGCCAGAAACATCAAAATTTGACAAATTTGCAAAACCATGGATAGATAGTGCCAACAGAGTACAAATTTCCACTTTCTACAACATTTGCACATTGCACCAATGGTATTGATAAGGTTAGGGAAAGATCAGCGCAAATAAGCTATGGTTAGGGTTAGACAACAAAGATACTTGATTAGTGTTAGAGAGAGACTGTGGTTTGGGTTAAAAAAAAGAACAAGATTAGCAAGGTTTGTGTCAGGATTTGAACTGTCCACCACCTTGCCCTTAACACTTTTCTTCTGCCTTGCTGGTGGGCGCTACTTCTTGCATTTGCAATGAATGTTGACACTGAATTGTCGAAAATAAAAATGAATTCTGTGTACACTGGGCTGGTCAATGGCACTCCTACACAAACTGTTGAGTCTTAAAACAAGGTGATGACTGAATCCTCTCAGGCGACAAAGTCATCCAACACAGATGACTGAATGTCTTCCGCATTACAAGAAATCCAGGCACATTCCAGGTTTTGTTTGCATAATTTGAGGTTGGATTTCATGACAACTTGAATTGCATAATGTACATACAATGAATAGCAGTTGCTGAAAAAAATCCCAGCCATAGATAGTATCAAGAAAAGTGGTTTTATGTAGGAAAGTCTTCAGGTTTCTAACTTTAAGAAACAGACTGTTATCCTGGCATTACATGGTTTGCCTGTCAGTTTTACAGTTGATGTAAGATTATACTGATTGCTCTGAAGACTCGTCCGGGCCTCGCTCCGAGCTACATCTCACACCTTTGAACCCACCAGGAGCCAGAGTGCAGCCTGAGGACCCAAGGCTGCGCTCTGTCGGCTGTTCATAAGTACAGACTAAAGACAGCAGGTGACCTGGCATCAGCTGTGAGGGCCCCAAGGCTTCAGAATGACCTGCCTGAGGTGAGGATTCTTAGACTTGTGTTATCAGTTAAATAACTTCTCAAACCCGTGTGAACAGAAAGGTCTTGTCAGACTTTGACTACATATTTTTTTCACATTTTTATATCTGTCTCCTCTGTATGTGAGCCTGCCTCTGAAAGTTTGATGAAATAAAAAAAGATCCAGAGTCATTATAATGAGAAACTTTCTAGAAATAACTAAACTATCTTAAGACACTAAGTCCTTATTCTGAGATTAGTAAGTCATTATTTCAAGATAAACCACTGTATTAAGTTAAGGAAGTCACCATTTCAAGATAAGTTTTTTTTTTTAAATAAGCAGGGCAATATTTCAAGATAAGAATAGTCATTATTTCAAGATAAGTCTTTATTTTGATAGAAGTCAGTCAGTATTTGAAGATAAGTCAATCATATTTTCAAGATGATAAGTCATAATTTTGAATTTGTCATTATAAAGACTTACAGGATCTTATTTCATCCCACTGGCAGAAATGGGCTTCCATTACTCTCTGATGGCCTGGCAGTATATTCATGATTTAATTCTACCCAGGCCCTTTGAATCCTTCCCAACTTGTCACTTACTCTGGCTTTCCATCACACTACACAGCGACTTTTTAGTACAAGCAGTGAGCTGAGGATCCAGAAGTGAAAAAAAAAAACATTATTTTGTAAAAATGTGCAACATCATAGAGGATATAAAAATAGAAGAGGTAATATCTGGGACGAGCGAAAACAAAATCTAAGCCCTGCAGATTGACATTCATTATCATGAAAGCAACTGAAGCTTTTTGTAGCTCATAAACAATGTCATGGTGGGTGTGGGACCCACAATGCATCTTTACACTCTGGGAAGAATTAAGCCTCCTCAGTTTGATAAGACAGCTCATCAAATGTGCTCAGAGTGGATGTGGTTCTTAGATGCAGATTTTAGAGAGACTCTTCGCTTCTAAAGTTGAGGAGATTTGAGACAAGCAGCTGCATCTTAAACACACTGTGCATGCTTGATTGTAAAATCGAGCCAGCGCAAAGACAATAGCATCTCTTTATATCCATCCAGAGCCACGGTTGCAGCAGCTAGCTGAGCAGCCACATGGGGTTAAACAATGGGGCTGTAAACCCAAATGATCATCGTCGAGTAATGGACGCCACTGCCATCCCAGATGTGGCTCTGCTGGGTGGCGAGAAGCAACTGGGTCAGAGGCAAAGGGGGTGCGATGATCAGATACTGTGGGGAGGAAATTAGACAAGTTCAGACGTTGGCTTGGTCCACTGGGTCCTTTTGGAGCAAGGAGGGGAGGAGTGTTCAAGGATGCTAGTTAGAGTGATGGAAATGGCTCTGTGATCCTCCATTATCTGTCTTCCTTTCCTCATAATGTACCTTTCCCTCTGCCCCATCGATTGCGGCCACTGGATGTTGTCATTAAATCAATTCCTCCTGGAGGAGAAATGGTTTGTGTATGAACAGTCCTTGCCCTTACTATCAATGACAGCACTAGCAGCTGCATTGAAATGGATAAGGATGAAACCAGAGACAACTGGAGTGCACGGAGCAGGAAATTTATTTTCTGCTTGCTCGAGCCATTCTATTAGGCATGCATGTTTGTTTCCAAATAGGACCGCGTGCCACATGCACGTGGGCCGCCAAGCACAATATTATCTGACAGTCACTTATTCTTCCCCTTTTCAGGGATGAAAGTAATTTCAGAAACATTGTATCCCCCAAACATAAAAATCCACTGAGGTAGGGCTTTTTTTATGTTTGTGAAAGAACAACTTTGAAGTGCCACAGCAATATGACGGCAGGAGGAGATGTGGAATTTTGATGGGCGACACACTTTCTATAAGCCCAATAATTTGCTCCTGCCTTTTCACAGTGGCCTAAATGGCTGCTGCCCTATGATCAAAATGCTTTTAACGTATGACACAGATTACTTGAGGCTTCCAGTAATGGCAGAGTACTTTTAACCCTACCGAGCACCGTCGCTGCAGTCACGTACACTTATGTTCTTCAAGTCTTAAATGCACTTGCTCTTAAACGCATTTCAAAAGCGGCATTAGAACTAGCTACAGTCATTACCTCTGTACTTCAAGTATCTTAAAGGGATAGTTCATATATTTTGAAGTGGCGTTGTATTCTCAACCATAGTCACTACATCACCTACAGTAGATGGTAGTCGGCACGTCCCAGTTAGGGGAAGCAGGAGGACAGATTTTAGTGTCGGCATGCGCTATATTTGTCCTGGGAGATATTATATTGATATTGTGATATGAAGGGTTCAGTCAGATTATTTACTTAGTTTTGTAGTATGTAACATATTCAACGGCATTATAAAAACATATGTAATCAACCCTGAATACTTTTGGATTACTTCAAAATCAAACATTAAAAGTATTGCATCTTATACTAAAAATATATATATATATATCAAGACACAACTAGTTCCACAAATATTCTTTTCAATGCAAAGAAAATGCACAGGGTTATTTTTTGTGGGGCACTTGTCTCAGAAACCCTGTATGTCAGATATGGTTTTCATGAGTTAATAGAGCAACTGACATTTATATTGAATATAAATTCATTTGTTGGTCACATTCTCGATTAATCGGTTAGTTGTTTGGTCCATACAATGTCAGAAAAATGTTGATCACTGTTTCCTAAAGATATTAAGCTTGCTGTCAGACAGCAGTAAAGAAATCAGAAAATATTTACATTTGAGAAGCTGAAATTTGGTGAAATTTTTCATAAAAATTGACTCAAAACAATTACCAATTACCAAAATAGTTGTTTAATCAACTAATTGATACAGTTTTACACGTTAACATGAAAAAACTTTATTAATTTTACAATTGCCGTATTTTAAAGATGTAATCATGTAACCTGTGAAAATATAACTAATCTAATTACACATTTTTAAAATGTAAGGTGGGCTGATTAAAGTTGCTTTAATCCAGATTACAATGTAATCCACTACTCAACTATGGTGATATGAGACTAGATATCATGTTAGATTCTGGATATCGTTATAGCATATGTCATATCTGGTTTTGAAGGCTGCATTACCATGAAGTGATGCCATTTTTCTGAACTTAACAGACTATTTTAGCTGTTGTATTGTTTGCTTTTACCATTTAGTCATTAAATCCAGATTACTGATCATTATTTATGGGAAATTTTATTGTGTTCATATTTTGTCAAAGCATCACTAGTCACAATATTGCTGCAATATCAGTATCAAAGGTATTTGGTCAAAAAATATTGTGATTAATTTTGTCCTCATCACACAGCCCTACTTTGAAATAAATACATGTTTACACTATTTGACAATTTCTGGCATATATATATATATATACATATATATATTGTATTTCAGAATAGCTTAAAAATAGAGATATAATTTATTAGCCAAATCACCCAGCTCTACACTATATTTAGAATATTTTCACTGCTTTATATTGCCATCTGACAGTCTTTTCTGACAAGAAACAGTCATTATATAAGCCAAATGTTGTCCTCTCCAAAACAGAGCTGCAATGATTAATCAGTTACTATATTAATCACCCACTACTTTGATAAAATGATCTGATTTCAGCTTCTTAACTGTGATTATTTTCTGGTTTCTTTGCTCCTATCTGACAGTAAACTGAAAATATTTGGGTTGTGAACAAAACAAGACATTTGAGAATGTCATCTTGGGCTTCGGGAAACTTTTTTCATCATTTTCTGACATTTTATAGACCAAACAACTAATCGATTAAACAAGAGAATGAAATGAAATAATAATTAGTTGCATCCCTACTCCAAAGGCACCAGATTCGATTGGCAAAATCGGTCATTTTAACTCACAGAACATGGGAATTGCTCCTCTAACTCTGCATCAATCAGTTAGTTTGTGGTATTGTGGGACATCGGTAGTTTAAAAGGTTAGTTTGACTTTACTAAAGTCACACAATAACACTAACAAACTAACCGATTGAGGCAGTGGTAGATTGGCAACTCCCATGTTCTGTGAGGTAAAATTACAGTCTTTTCTCAAGGACTCTGATTAGTTCAGAGAGAGCGATATTTGGCTTATATAACTTAAGTTTCCCAATGGAAAAGACTGTCTCACAGCAAGGTAAAGCAGTGAAATTATTCAAAATATAGCAACTTAAACTGATATCGATTTTTTTTTTAGGTGGCTAAAATACATTCTGCTGCTGATGATATCCACAGCAGCACCAGTGCTCCTGCTGCATCCCATAACTGGAAGTGTGTCGACCGCCATCTACTGTAGGTAATAAGATAATATTAGCACACTTCATCTAAGATGAACTATGCCTTTAAGGATTAATTCAAGAACTTATATTCACAGTGATCCAGACAGCAGCACCCACATTAGACAGAACACCTCTCTGAAAAAGAAGATGTCATTCAACGTGGAACTGCAACATCTTCTCTACGGTTTTCTAACATCTTGTCATGAAATCCCAATAGGAACATTTCATTTTCTCCCACCGCAATACATCATCAACTTATTTGACACAGTGAAAACAGCAGAGCGGGTATGTCAGTCTGTACAGAATCAGTGTGATACTCATGACATCTACAACTGATTTCCTCTGTCTTCCTACTTCACCGAGTCCTCTTTTTTCCCCTCACTGCATATGTCGGGAGAGAGCAACAAATACAGTAGAGCTCTTCTGCCACCAAGTGGGCAACTGCATCCAAGCTCAGATTAAAAAAAAAATGCACATTCACACACACGTGCCTTTGATAGACACACACACAGAGAAATCTAATTTGGCAGGATCATTGTGCAAAGTCACCCCTTTTTAAATCTTAATATGGCCAGCAGTAAGAAATACCTGAAGCACCCTGGCGAGGTGCGTCGGGGCAGACACAAAGCCTCACACAGGAGGCGGCCAGATTAGACAGGCTTTTGTTTCGCCGTGAAAACTTAAAGTTTCACTGACTGTGTCCAATTTGCTCACTCTGACACCCCCCCCCCCCCTTTGCTTTTAATTAGCGCGTCTCAGGGGGACCCTTATCAGTAATGGACTACTCTCCTTATGAGGTTGTTATTAAGTCGTTTTCCTACAGGCTGATAGACTCACAGCCACCTATGGCATGTAGGCTGATAATACCGAACCTCAGTTAATTCCTATTCCTTTTCTGCCCCTAAAGGTGGACTCAGAGGTTTTTAATTCCCAGCCAAACAGCGCATGTAGATAGTCATGCTGTCAGAAGAACAAGGAGGTGTGTGTGTGTGTTGCAAGGGGGGGAGGCTGGATGCTGATGAAGATTAGGTGAGGAAGAGTAATGGGTTTTGCTCCTTTGCAGAGTGAGGTCTTGTTCTAATAAGTGAAGGAGGGGATGCTCAGGATGGCTCCCTTGGCCTTTCAGAGACCTGGCTGGCTGGCTCGTGGGGTGGTATGATGTGCTCTAATGAATGGGACTTGAAGTGAATGGGTGCTTTCAGGGATGGAGGAGAGGCAATCTAGGGTGGGAGGGTTCTGCCTCAGGGCCGACGTGGCGGGGAGGCCATTTGGTGACGGAGGATCATGCTCAGAATTTGAGATTTAGAGAGTGGATCTCAGCGCTGAGAGGACCTGACTAATGTGAGCAGCATTTTTTTTTAACGTTTGTGTCAGTAAGTGGTGTATGTGTGACCTGTTTTTTTTTATGTCAAAGCTTTGAATTCAGTCTGAAATCATTATGGTGGGTCCTTTCAATGGTTCTCTTTATGATTTGAAAGGTGATATTGACATACAACAAAGACCACCCGCAACACCCACACAGGATGTATCTATTAACAGTATATACCATGCATAGGATGCAGTGAAGTGGCTGAGGTCAACCTTGAGCTCTTCAGAATAATGTACACAATAAACAGTGATTTTTAGAGGGAAAAATGGATGAATGGGAGAAAGATGGAACTGTAAAGCATAGATGTATTCTCCTGTGTGTGTCTGATTATCAACAAAAATTAAAATTATTTAAAGGAGCAATATGAAGCCATCGCATGGGCACAAATGAACACTTCAGTCCAAAAAACGAGTTGGAGCCATAGACAGTGTATCAAATACGTTAAATTTATTACATTTTATTAAATCTTATTTATCTATTCTACTGTTATCATTGATCTTACTCTGGATTCTAGTATTTTATGTATTAGTTAACCTCAGTTACTTGTTCTTTTCATTATTGTTTGCACATGTGCTGTCCTCCTTATGTACAAATATCCTAAACAATGCAATAAACACAGTCAAATAAATTGGCTGTTACCCTGTGTAATATATTATCTGTTGCTGAAGAATGAGAGACAGGCAGGCTGCAGGAGTTCTGCAGGAGCTCTGCAGGAGCTTTGCAGGAATGCAGGATGAGTGGAACCTCATAAATTGACAGGCGATGATGAATCATTCACTGTATTTGATCAGCTGTTTCTAACTGCCACTTGTACATTTAATTTTAACTCTGATCAATGTGAAACAGACATACAAAACAGTTTATCTGTCCCGGAATGGAAACTTTAGAGGGCGACCCCGTGGCCGCAGCGTTAATGTCAAGTGAAGCAACTATTTCTCTGATGTGTGATGACACATTTCTCCTTCAGAAATGCACTACTGAGTCAGCCACTCTGTAGTCTAGCTCAATGTCCCACCCACAGTACTATCTGATTGTTAATTAGGCTACTTTATGTATACTGCTGGGTAGCTCAGTCTCTAATAATACATCATAATTGTCCATAATAGTTGATTTCAGGGATGAAAGGATTGCCAGTCAAGACGATAAACTAAGCTAAGTTAAGCTAAAGTAAACTAAAAAAAAAAGATAAGATTGAAGAAGACAGAATTTTATTAATCCCAAAGGACGTTTTGTAGCATAAAAACAATAGAGTAATGACTATTAAATACATAATGAGTAAATGAAAAAGTTTGGAAAGTACAAAGCGCTATTCAGCTTGATATTGAAATTAAAACTATTCTGAGGGAAGTACATTATTGCCACAGTATGACCCTGGAGCTCCTTGCTAATTCATTAGACTCATTTAAAAATGAATACAGATTTAACTCAAATTATGGTTCAAATTAAATTATGAAGGTACCTTTAATATGAAGATAATACAACAAAATGTTTTGCTGTGGGGAGATTTACAGGCCAAAATCAGGAACCAGCACGGAACTGAAGGGACAGAACTCACAACAACACCATAATATACAGGCTACAAGCTAAAGGCAACAGAATGCAGAACTTATCAGCAAAAATATTTGATTATTAGATCCTCACTTACATATGAACAAAATCCAAAACAGGAGCATGCTATATCTTGGAGTAAACCACCTCTCAGGGCGGGCACTGTGCTGGAAGCTAACAAACTACAGCTCTTAGTCCAACTACAGGTGCAGTCCATCAAATCAATGAGCCAGTGATTTAAAAAATAAAACAACTATGATGAAGAGGTTTGAGTGGTCGGGTCTAATAAATCACCCTTTACAATGCCCAGTTCATTTCATTTAGAAACAGTTTCTGTACAGACGAGCACACGTGGGAAACTACACTGAAAACTTTACCTCTTCAGAGAAGCTGAGCTGTCTGTCAGCATGTAACGTGTGTGGGTGGAAACTCATCACGGTGCTCCAGCTGACCACATAATGGTCAACAATCATATGCAATTATGATAGACTGTTTTTTTCTCCCCCTCAGAGGCTGGATCCAGCTTCCGCCTTGACCTGCGGTACTGACTCGTCTTGCTCAAACAAAGGGTTAAACTGAGCTGAGACGTTCTCAGTCTCTGCAGGAACGCTATTGATGTTCAGCAGCCATAAACAGCCAGTACTGACAGCATGTTTTGTGCAATGGATGCTGCAGTTCAACTCCAACAACATCAACAACAACAATTTCTACAGCATATACAGTGCGCTCGCTTGGGGTCTGACTAATAAAGCTATTTCAGAGCCCACTGCAGTCTAGATGGATAAACAGCACTGCGGGTAAGAGGAAAAAAAATATATTTTTCCCAATTTTGGGGTGAACTGTCCCTTTAAGTGTGTGCATTTCAAGACAATCAGTACAGCTTTCCTCCAGCATTGTCTTCTTGTTAAGGTGGAACGGCGTCTGAGACAGCATTTTTAAGGCTTACTGAACTGTGTACATTACTCCTTCAAATTGACAGTAAACACATCATCTGGCTTCCTCCCCATCCACAAATAGCCTGGCAATCCATTTTTGATGATGATGCTGCAGTACCAGCCAAGCTCAGCGCTGCCTTCCTAACGCCTGCGTGTGCTTCCTGGATACATTTGTAATCGAGTTTAATTATGCTTGTACTGTAGCTGTGGGTTGATACAATGCTTTGGTAAGCACAGCATTGTTCTATATTTGTTTTCTGTCTGTAAATACTGTCAAAAAAAGACCAAAACCAACAATGTGTTAGTCCATCTCTCAATTCTTGAAATGCAAATCTTTAAAAATGTCTAAAAGTATAGTTTCAACTGCTGATTATTGTTATTTCTAGCGAATGTGAATTTAAAAGCATTTGCTGGGGACTATTTTCAGAGGTGGATTAATATATTTAGTGCTCTTGTCGGTATTTTGGGCAACAGGGCGGTATGTGGGATTAACTGAAAAGAATCAGTGTGTGTTCCAGGAATGAGAGTCACGAATTACATTTCCTCTTGTTATGCTTTGAGAATAAATGAGCAAAGAAGCTGAAAGTATAGCAGAGTGTGGGAGAATTTGCAGTGAACAAGACCTGCAGGACATCGAACACCAGACAGGTGAGACCAACAAGAAATTCACTCACATCGATGAAACTCAACAGCTCCTGCCTTGCCTAGAAAAATAACAGATAACATTAAGATAATATTCAGACTTGCTGACAGAAGTATGTCACACCATTGCAGCAAGCACGGCTGAAAGTGAAAGCGACACTGCCACTGGCTCCACGGTGGAGGAGTTCCAAAAAGGGGAGTGGCTTCAGCTGTGCGGAAGTGGTTTGATTACAGAATATCAGATGTACAACATAAAATACAGTGATAATTAGTAGGTAATTTCACCATCTCAAGCAAAAACAACCAGCTGAATACGAGCCAAAAATCCCACAAGGAGAGCTCAAGCATTCTTCAGTATTTTGTAATACCATTAAAAATATTATCATCACAGAAACATCCTGACTATTGTGATAATATTTTGTATTTATGATGGGTCATTTCGCCCACCACTAATATACAGTATCAGGCTTTTGATCAAAGGTGGGAAGTAACTAAGAACAAATACTTTGTAACAGTATTTAAGTAGCTTTTTCAGGTATCTGTGATTTATTTGAGTATTTACTTTTCGGAGAAGTTTTTACTTTACCTCCTACATGTTAACACAAGTAAAAATAGAATTGTTACTTTAGATTTAAGGAATTTAAGGGGAATTAATCTTTTTTTTAATAATTGCATGCTGCCACATGTAGAAAAGCTGATTCCTTGGCCATCCATCAGTGCATATCACACACGACATATTTACGAAAGAATGACGTAACAAGAAAAGACATAACAATGACGTGACAAGATGTAACAAGACAAAAATGACCAAACAAGATAAAAACAACCAAAAAGACATAGCAAGATGAAAACAATGTGACAAGATGAAAAAACGTAAAAAGATGTAACATGACAAAAATGTAACAAGGAGTAAAAGATGTAACAAGGCATAAGAAGACGGAAACAATGTAACATGATGAAAATGATGTAACAACAAAACAAAACAAAAAGAAAAAACAAGATGAAAACAACCTAAAAGTATGCAAAAAGACAAAAAATGATGTACAAAATAGAAAAGGACAAAACTTGCAGGACAAAAATTATGTGACAAAACGTAACAAGACAAAAAAGATGTAACAAAACTGATGTAGCAAGAAAAAAACAACATAGCAAAACTTAAAGGACGAAAACAATGTAGCAAAACATAAGACTAAAACAGAGTAAAAGGCTTTACAAGATGAAACAGACAAGAGAGGAGGACTCGACCACGGAGAAAAGGTTACATGAGAAACATGTTATTGTTTAGAAAAGACGATGGACGTTTACAGCAGGATGGCCTTCCAAAAAAATCACAAGGTCAAACACTAACATCGTTCCACAGCAGCTACACTGACAAGGCTGCCCAAAAATGTCTGCACACATTTTTTTTGTTGATCAGCCTTGTGAGTGCAGACATTATCTGATGCCAATTTTCTCAAAAAGACCAAGAATTGGCCCGAGTAATCAATTTATCAATATTCTTTTATTATTTCACAAAACTTTTCTGTAGTTTGCAGCTTTGAAAAGTTGTCAACAAAAGCATCAAGAGCCACAGAGAGTCTGATTATGTACTGATTGCCATACAAACAGAGATTTTAGAACCATTACCTGGACCAACAGCACCGAGACGACGAAAAAGAAATCTTAGGAACTTTCTATAACGTTCGAAGTATAACTCGGCTCATCTGCTCAGCTTTAATAGCCACTGTCTCTGAAATCTACCACTCCAGTTTCACATATTACCCACTGGGGCTGTTGTCTGTTGTCTGTTCCCACCCAGTCTGTACTGAACTCTGTCTGAACTGAACTGGCTTCATGTTCAAGCTGCATGTGCAGCTTGTAAAAAAAAAACCAAAAAGGGGGGGAAAAAAAGGAGAACACAGGCACAGCAAACACAAGCTTTCAGCTCGAGTAAGACCAGAGAGGATCCCACGGCGACCAGCTAACGGGCCACTGGATGAAACTGAAGATGGATCCGCAGGGTCTGATTAGCCGATGCCGAAACTGGGACTGAGTGCTCTGCTGGCAGAGGATGGATAAACTGAGTGCTCCGTCTCAATTAAATGTGGATATGATGTGTCCTCTCCACATTTGAATAAAGAACAAATCACATGGTGTCAGCACTGAGTGATTAAAATTTAAATGAGATGTTTGAATTAGAATAACTGAATCAATATTGAGATGCTATGACACTGACAATGAGACAAAGAGAGGCTGGCATAAAAGGTTTTTTTTTTTTTTTTTTTTCACTCTGTCGCTATTCTGCCAATCATTAAATATGAAAATTTCTCCTTCATCCCAGAGAGACTTTGTGGAGACAGAAGCTGTAATGATTCGTTCGCTTGTCCCAGGCCTGATGGATGCTAATAGTCTCCACGTCATTGAACTCCACTAACCGGACCTGTTTCTCTCAGGCGAAAAGTAGCTGGTGGTTTAAGAAAACTTCAGAGTTTTCACTATGATGATGCATGATGGGAGCTCTAAGTGTTACAAACTTTCCAATGCCTCCCACAATGCTAACCCACTATACATCTTCATAACCATAAGCTGCTCCCTCAAGCTGAGGCTCCTCACATGAACAAGCAGTTAATTTAGTGGAAGACTGCAAAGCAGTGTGAGTACATCTTGTATTCAGCTTATCACACTCACACTGCAACAAATATCCATCAGAACGAGCCGTTTCTTTCTTTCTTTTAAATCTCTGTCTTTTAGCTTAGATTGTGGAAACTCATTCTGGAAGGGAAAAAAAGACAAAGATTCCACTTATTTCCAGATCATTTACATAGAAACTTGATATATGAAGTGGAAAAGAGGTGAAACAGATGAAAACAACACTGGACAGTACTTTTTTTTGGGAGATTTTGGGAAACAAAACCTGTTATTTGACTTAATTTAATATACATTTATTTCCTTCATTTGGACAACATTTAGAATTTCTTTTATGAGTAGTTTGTTTAGTTTATTTGGTTAATTTTATGGTTTGTTTTGTGAGAACTGGACAGCTGGTTTAAATAGGCAGGCATGTATAGGACCAGCATGCACTTGGAAGGGTCTATGGTTTAACAGGCAGAATGAGCCATCCCAGTACTAAAAGTATTTTTTATTTTATACATTATGTGCATGCTATTATTACAAGTACTGAACACTATGCTGACATAAACATCCCACAATGCAGTGCAGTAGTGATGACAACAACAACACAACAGACAATGGCAGACAAGCTAGCTAGCTAGCTAGCAGCCAAGACAGCTCTAGCATAACATAAGCCTCGGTTTAAACGTAGTTAAGGTTTCACAGGGTTTCACTCGCTAGGTCTAGTGTATTTTTCAAAATCAATTTGTCGTTGGTACAAGATGTCAACATAGACCAGGGGTCTGCAACTTTCACTTAAAAAAAGAGCCATTTTTTGCCAAAGATACAAACTTAAAGTCTGTCTGTCTTTGGATTTGGCTTCCACAGCCAGCTTAGAAAGACTTAAGTAAAGCAAACAAAATTTTAAATTAAATTGAGGTCCTGAGTTCGAATGAGTGGCTGGGGCAGGGCCTTTCTGTGCAGAGTTTGCATGTTCTCCCCGTGTCTGTATGGGTTCACTCTGGGTTCTCCGGCTTCTTCCCACAGTCCAAAGACATGCATGCTAAGTTAATTGGTGACTCTAAATTGCCCATAGGTGTGAATGTGAGTGTGAGTGGTTGTCTGTCTATGTGTCAGCCCTTAGATGAACTGGCGACTTGTCCAGGGTGAACCCTGCCTCTCGCTCAATGTCAGCTGGGATAGACTCCAGCAGCCTGTGACCCTTACGGAATAAGCAGTTACAGAAAATGAATGATTGGGGTATGATGCACATTTTAGTTGACAAAGTATCTATATTTTTTAAAATTTGGTGTATGGGCTACACATATTTACAATCACAGAATCTAAGAATCACTTTAGGCCTACAACAATGATATGAAAGTTAAAATCTTTAATAACCGTTATTTATTTCGGTATGATTTTTTTGTCAAAAGCCATATGAGGAGCCACTGAAGAGGGGCAAAAGAGCTGCAGATTGCAGACCCCTGGCATAGACATACTGTATAGACATAGATGCCACACTGACCACTTCGGCCTCTTGCCACGATACGAAAATGTTGACGCCATATTGGACCAGGTGAGACTGGCCTGTGATCAAATACACAGGACCAGGAGAGCTGTGGTTTTTTTTTCCCAAAAAAAAGCAATAAGTATCATTTACCTTTCTCAGCTGATTTCAGTGAGTCATTTTATAGTCAAGGGTTTATGATCCACATGTAGCAGGGGGAAAATTTGTTTTTTTCAGTTAAGTCTTACCCCAATATTATGGTGACGTTGTTATAATGAATCAAATATGCAGTGAACACCTTGTCCAAAAATATACAATAGTAGCACACAGTACACATACTGGGGACTGCGTGCCCTACATCTCTATGGTGCATCAGTGGCTGCTTGATTTGAAGTTTAATTTTGCTTATGAATCAATAACTACTCCAATCATTATTATGTCTGGTGTGCATTAGACCCAGATTGTTTTCCTGTTTACATTACTGTCTTATTATCAGCCTGTCAATCATCTTTAAAGCAGATTTAATTGCACTAACCTGTATGAAAGGTGCACATCAAGTTTGATTGATTAAAGTGACAAAAAGTACAAAAACAAAAAGTCCACTGTCAACTGAGAACATGAGCATTCCCAGCTCCAGGATCCAAACCAATCACTGTAATCATGTCCTCATACTACATGCAGGCCTGGCCTAACTGTTGACTAATCATTGGAATTGCTGGTGAGACTGAAATACTGCAAACCTCGAACAAATCAAACACGGCAAATCATGCCGCAGCACGTTCACATAATGCTCCATTAATTCAGAGAGTGACAGAGCTCACGTCAGGCTGATTTTTCTCTATCTGCGCAAACGCCTGCAAACATACAGTATGATTCACAATCATGTCAGAGAGCCTGAGTGAAATGACACTGTATTGATCAGTCATTGATTAATGGAATATGCAAACCGAATGGACGCTGAAATAACACTCATTTTTCCTGCTTCATTCCCAGACAGTCCTGTTTGTGCTCCTGCGATGAAGATAAATAGCGTTGCCTTTGCCCAGCAGAGACAGAAGATGGGGCTGGTGCTCTATAAGAAATATCTCCAGCTTTGTCAGAGCCACTTTCCTGCAGAGTTTCAAACAGTAATTGTGTTTTTTTGGCCCCAGCATTCAATCAAAGCCTATCAGAGTCTGTGACAGGCAATAACAGTCTGCAGACTATAACCAACGGTCAAATTCTGCTGTTTTTGTAAGGGAGGCCTGAATGGATCTCCCTATCACATGATAACTAGACTTAAAAAAACAGCATCTATTCGGCGGTGTCAGATAGCTGCAGGGGGCCGGAGGGTGCTGTCTAATCCATATGTACATTATGAATAAAAGAATGGGTGCACGCACTCTTTTGCTCTCGCTCTCACCATCTTTTTGTTGGGTGAGGGAAGACAAACAGCATTTATTAACATAAAATTCAGCTTACAGAACGGTGCCCTGGAGGAACTGGTAAGTAAATATTCCAATAAACAGACACTTTGAAGTTTGGTACGTGTGGAGATGAGAAGCAGGAGAGCAAGAGGATGGAGGCTGAATTGTAAATACATGTGTTTTTCTAAGTGTGGGCGTCAGCTGTGAGCCCAGCGTGACTATGTTCATATGAAAAACACCATGAAAGACAACAAACAGGTATCTTTTTCTAAAGTTAGACGGTCTATTAAAACACAGGTACCTGCTCTTCTGGTGGCTTACAGCATTAACAGTCAAGTCTTTTAGGGCAAGTCCAAGTCACGTCTCAAGTCTTGGATTAAAATTCAGGTTTCCATTCTTTAAGGACAAGTTCCACTTAAGCCTCAAGTCATTTTGAAACAATGTAAGTCCCATGTCTGTCAGAGCAAGTATCAAGTCAATTCAGATTAGTCTAAGTTATTCAAAACAAGTTAGAGTCTCAAGTATTGTATTAGTAAGATTCAAGTCCCTGGGGACAAGTCCAAGCCAAGTCTCAAGTCATTTGAAACAAATCCAGTTAATGTCTCAAGTCAGTTCAGAGACTTTAATTAATTGTCAAGTTATTGCAATAGTAAGTCTCAGATCAAGTCTCAAGTCCTTAAGGACAAGTCCAACACAAGTCTCAAGTTGGTCAGAGCAAGTCTGACAAGTCCCAGTTAAGTCTCAAGTAATTTGAAACAAATCCAGGTAAAGTATCAAGTCAGTCAGGATGAATCTCGAGTCAACTCAGAATCAAATTACTCAGGTTACTCAAAACAAGTAAAGTCTCCAGTAGCTAAGTCTCAGGTCCTTAAGTAGGTCAGAGCGAGTCTCTAGTTGTAAATAAAGTGTTGCTGTATTTGTCTGTTGTTCTTTGATTTTACCAAGTCAGAACTGTTTTCATGCCTTAAGCTCTTATCGTGTCTCTAAAGTCTGTCTCGAGTGTACAGATCTGGAACTAAAGCCTTCTGCATATTGGGGATGTTTCTTTCCATCCACGGCTGAAACTGTACACCATTCAGTTTAATCCACTATTGTACTGTCAAAATTACACTATTTCTATTCAACCATTTGAGGGCCATTCATTGCAACATTACAGTATTTTATGTCTATGCGGCTCACAGCTACGCAACTATGTGAACAATTTGTCTATTGAAGTGAACTCGACATAAAGCATTCACTGCATATCCACCTCCAATCCAACTTCATCCCCTTCAGCCCAGCCACAGGCTGAATCTCAAGCTTCCCCACTTTTTTTTCTTTAATGGTTCCAAGTTATTCGAATGGATATAAATGTTTTTGCCGCACCATTGAGCAAGCTGAAAAGCGGTGATGGAAATGGCTTTAAAAAAGAGAAGAAAAAGTGTTCCTCATGATGCCTCTGCCAAGACTAGCTGTGCTCTCTGCTGTCTTTTATCACCTGAATGCTGGTCGGTCGGAAAAGCCATCTGAGGGCACGAATATCTTCATACAGGAGTCACATCAACATGACTCATGCCAGTAACAGGTTGGTGCCCTCTTGAGGAAGAGGGATGCAACATGAATCCCCAGAATTATTTAAATATATTGTGAAAATTCTGTGAAAAAAAGGTTTTCTTTGAAGTACAAATATTTTTTGTGCTTGTTTGAGTGTATGCTCAATGACCTCTCATGGTGGCGGTGGTGAGTCACAATTTTTTAAAAAACCTTGACACCTAAAAACATTTTATTGACTGCTCTGCTTTGTGATCAACTACTGCTTCAGTCTGGAAACTACACACCATATGAGAGGCTGTTATTTGGCTGTAAGGGAGCTAGGAGGGACACTTGAGTGAGATTTTACTCCCTTGCCAGGGAGGACTTTTATTTTGTACGGTGTGTTACAACAAAATGTTCTCAATAAATAATAATGTTTATTTGAGATGTTCGGACTTAACATCCCATTTATTGTTTCCTTATTAAGTTTATACAGTTATTTACATCTTAGATGAACCCAGGGCAGTCGGTTACAATACCCTTCATGTAAAACATACATCCAGGTTTGAGAACTTACACTACTTACATAACTATAAACACAAAAATTTTGCAAATCTCCAGTGGTTGCATCTGGCAGCTGTGGTTGCATTGCAGCAGGTGCTTCAGTATCTGTTGCCTCACAGAGACCTGCACACTCTTTTAGTTGTTTATAAGCTTCCCATGGTTATTACAGGTTAATTATTATATTATTATAATTTTATTATAGGTTTTATAGGTTGTTTGGATATTGGACATTGGTCACCTTACTTGCACAATACCTGATGTGTTTAGTCAGATAATGGACACTATATACACTAGAAACTAAGTTATAGTATAACTAAGTGTTCGCTTTGTGCATCAGCAGCAGAGTTGCAGCACAGAGTAGTAACGGCTAAATTCCAGAAGTCCGTATTACCACTGTGCCACATCAGCTAGAGATGATCACAGCCATTCTCGCAAGGGTGAGCAATGCTTGCGATTTCACCAGCAGCACCTCGGCATGTCCCAGAAACAGTTCTCCGCTTCGCTTCCAATATGCACCAAGTCTATTTTTGATGGATGCCAATTAGCACAGAGCAGATTGAATAGGCAGGAAGTGAGATGCAAGAAAAGGCAGGGAGAATCCAGTTAATTTTCAAAATAAAAGACCCAGTGCAGACTCATGATCTTAAAGACAGACAGAAACGAAACTGTTTAACCATGTAGCCTGCTTATCCATGGTAGAAGCACAAGGAGCAAAGAAAGAGAACCTAATCAACAAAATCTGAGCAAGTAAACGTGATCAGGGAGGCAAAACGCTCTGCTGCTGAAATGCCTCTGAAACACTGCTGGTGGGGCTTGCAGCCATGCGGAGGACAGATCAGAACCGTGGCGCAGACTGTGATCTGTGGAATCAGTACGTAAGAGTCAGATTTCAAATGTAATGCTGTAGACCACAGTGAGATTAGTTTTCAGTTGGATATTTGACAGCAATTCACTCCAGATCAGAAAGAGTCTAATATCCAACTTTAAAGTAACTTCACAGCAGTACACTGTAGGTTAATCACAGAGGTTTCTTACTGACACCTGGATATGGTTGCACAGACTGAAATCTGCTATAAAGGCAAGTACACAGAGCTCCAGTATGACCAAACAGGCATGATTCCCCCGCAGACACACAAAAAAGTACTGTTGTTCAGTACATTAGCATGAAGGTGTTAGCTAGTGCTAATTTTGTATTTTAATTGTGTTTTTTTTTTCATGCAAATAATGTGAATGTTGATACTATTTTTCCAAACCTATATGCATCCATTGATCAACATATGAAGCATATAAATAAAACCTTCACATCAACAGCAACATTTCTCTGAGCGATATTGTAGCTTTTACTTATTTATTTAGTTTTGGACCAAGGTCAAATTTTCTGAAGTTGTTTTATTTGATGATTGTTCAAAACATTCAACATGGCGAATCACTTGTTTCACACGTTTCAAACTCCAATTTATATGATAAAAGGGGGAATAAACCACAGAGGCAACAACTTCAAAGACAATGTGTGGAGAGGAATAGCAAATGCTCACCGAGTTCTCCACTCTGTCTCTTATTGGCTGTGCCCAGGTGTGTTGTTTATTTCTTCTTTTCATCAAGTAAAAGAAGCCCTAGGTCATGTCCACTTGATGTTGATTACATCTTTTTCACTGCAGTGTGATTTATTTTAGAAGACTGATAAGTTAATTGAAAAATCGTACACGCTTGATGCTAATAGTCAGGTGGGTTGAAATTTTGCCTCTGAAATATTTGCAATTTTGCGTTGTCTATCCATGTCGCTGTTTGTGCGTAAAGCCCTTAATGCTCCATTGGCTAAACCAAGCTAGCCTTACAACTCGCATGTACTTAATGTTAGAGTTACCTGACAACAGCTACAGTTGCTGAAGTCAGTGTGAGGGAGGTTTGATAGACCCGCAACTCCAAACTTAATAATGAACCAACCTTCTAATCGTTTGTTTCGTCCATAGTGAAGGGAAGCTCTAAATATGCAACTTTAAAAATGAAAGTAAGCGCTCTAACAAACATCATCACTCATATCTTCTCTTGTCCGGTGTAATCAGTAACACCACTTTTGTCATCAGTTTATTACATAATTAATTAATTGGTAAATTTCCTCACCCTAATATCAGTGTTTGGAGACCTGCAATACTCAGCAACTCAGCAGAGTAAGTCCTTCGAGTTTGTGGTCAAATTAGGAATGTCATTACTTGTCATGACTTATTTCATGTGTCAAAATAGATTATACAGCCTGGGCCCCGTTTCCCAGAGCCTTCGGAGCGCTACGTGCGTCGTAAGTTGTATTTTAAGGTCTCCCTTAAGGTTGTCCCAACTCTGGGAAACAGCCTGTAACCTTAAGGGAGACCTTAAAATACAACTTACGACGCATGTAGTGCTCCGAAGGCTCTGGAAAACGGGGCCCTGTTCAGTTATACAACACTCATCACGTCATATATTCATTTATATGTAGGACACTGACTGCACAATGTAGTAGCCTGAATCTATCACAGTGTGCTCTCAGAGGTGGCCTGCTGGTGACGAACCTTTCACTCGCTCTTAAAATAGCACTCTCTTAGTGTTACACTGACCTAGAGCATCTACTCATTGTGTTTATAAGTAGTGGTATTAAAGGCTGGAGTGTTTGTATGTGCGTGGATGGGGTGGGGGGTGGTGGAGCATCAGTGGCATGGTCTGGGTAAAATAGTCCAGGGACATTTTTTTTTTTTTTTTCCGTTCCCGATTCCTACAAATGTTGCCCATGGAAAACTTCACACCCAGTGGCAAAACAAGCTGTAGCGAGTGTAAATGACTGCAGTGAAAATGGCCTTGCGTATAAATTCGCATGTCTCCCTTTATTTGCCTGTCACTGAATCAGACACAGATTACGGCAGTCCGGCGAGATAAGAATACTTTTTCAAACACAACGGGGGAGTTTTGGGCAAGTGAAACCCATTACTCTCAGTTCCCACAGGGGCTGCTTCTCTGGACGTCGCGTGCCGTCCGTCTGCTGCGTCTTTCAAACACTGCTGCTCCACAAAGATGCACACAAGATGTGGTAAGAAGCACTAAAAGAGGTTTTTCTGAGGTAATACAGGGTTGCCAACACTAATGCGGCTGGCTTTTCACGCTTTTAGCCTTTGCCTCACACTCTCCTGTCTCCAAAGCAGCAGATGATGATACCCTGAAGAGGATGATGGATTTTTAAAAAGTAGAATTATGATTGATCCAGTGAAAAGGGGAAGAAACTTGAAGTAGGGATTTGATTTACTCCAGAAAGTATAGGCAAAGACAGTCTAGACAAACTGCTGGACCTGATACATATAAATGAATAAAAAGTCTCTGCTCTGCATTCACTGGTGCTCCAGTCTTATCATAGGTCAACTGCTGGAGGTATAAATAAGTCTTGCTCTGGATTTACAGAACTACACAGCGCTTTGATGTTACATTTAATGCCACCATGCCTACAAACAATCTCAACCCAAAACTTAATATCTTTTTTTTTTGGTACAATTGCTGGGAACCAAAATGGATTTATGTGTTTGTGATCAGTCTTGCATTGCCCCCCCCCCCCCCCCCGACTCAGCCGAATTTCTGCCCATATTCACACGTGGCGACGGAGCGAACCGTTGCCTTCGATTCATCTCCCGCTGATCTCGCAGCTTATCAACACACACGATTTACTGAATAATTTCAAGAGGTGCATTCCTGCCTTCCACAGAGTTGTGTGAGCAGGATCGAAGGCCACGCTCTGGCTCAGTGACCAGATTTGTGCTGTGTCGAGCGAACGCGGCGAGGCTGGATGTAATTGCAGGACATATTATCAATATTTTTTTTTAATGGAATCACACACTGCTTGGGAAGTGGCACTCTGATGCAAAAACAAATACTTTTTTCACACAATTCATCTCTTGAACAGTGAGAATCAGATTATGGTTTCAGTAAATATGACATATTCAATATATTGAATGTTTCTACTGTATGTTTCTTCCTTTCTTCCACTGGTAAAAGACTAGTAAATTCATCAAACGTGCAAAACAACAGTTTCCTATCAGAGATATACATATAAAACTGAACAGAGGTGGAATGTAACTAATTAAAACAATATACTGAGGTATTTTATACTTAAGTGCTTCTGACTTCTGCTACTTTAAACTTTATAATGCTCTGATAAATTAAGAAAATTAAGTAAAAAGTATAATTATTTTACAGAATAAGCTTTTCATTCAGTCCTATCAGCTTCTACACAGAAGCATCGATGATGCAGTTTAGCCTCTAATGTAGATCTCAAAATGTTGTTTTCTTTAAAAAGTTGAAAATGTCTGCCAAGAAAATCCCAAATGTGTTCAATCAATGCATTCTCTTCACAATTCCTGCGCAGAAACAAACCTTATTCTTACTAATTTCAGAGAGCTGATTTTATTTTATTTTAGAAACTGATTTCAATTGTCGTTCTTTTTTCAGGAGGACCAATATAGAAATACCAGTGGCGGATGACTAAAGTACGCTGCACCAACACATTGGCTCAATTAAAAACAGTGCATGCTTACGTATAAAACTACACAGCAAAGCCAAAGAAAATAATATATTCCTTTCTATCTATAGACCCTTTTACATGCTGCGTCATCGAAAAAGCTGCATGCGCATTTTGGCAACAGAAGTCTCCCTGACTCATCCAGATGAATTACAAGCTGCAAATGTTGAATTAAATGTTTTACCTATGCCAAAAACACCAAAAATGTCTAGTTGTTGCATGTATGGTATGTCAGAATCAATATTCCACTGGTCGACTTAAGTCTTACAGAGTTGAGACAGGACAGTGTCTTTGGCTGCAAGCTTTTAAACGTGTTGACTGGACTGAGGACGCGATCAAAACTGCTCCTGTTTTCATGCCCACTGACAAGTTGTTGCTTGACAAGCCTTACTTCTTTTGGAAAACTGCACACGCAGCTTGCTCATTGTTTGAAAACTGTAAAATGCACCTTGAACTGTTTAGTATTTAATTTTACTAGAAATCTGACCCACAATCTTGTTGTACAAATACCTACAGACATTCCATTTATTACATCAATCCACATACTAACACTCACAACATTCATGCTTAAATATATGACAGGACTGACTTGATTTGAGCTCTTCTGGAAGTCTGTTCAACTCTACCATGACCAAGTACAGAAAAATAGATCATTAAACAGATCATTAAACCTACATGGAACAATGTCTGCAGCCCTGCCTCCAGTTAAATAGCTATGTGAGTCCCTCACTAACATAAAAAATTCTCATAAAAAAGTATGTTTTCTACTGTCAACCATGTCAATTCCTTCAATAATTAGCTGATTTAAAGAAACAACTCATTCTCGTTTGCACTCTGATTATTCATTACAGTTTATCATTATTTCCACTACAGTTGTCTTTACAGTTTGTCTGTGTTTTAGTCACTTTT
The DNA here is from genome assembly GCF_056507025.1 of Lutjanus erythropterus. Classification (NCBI taxonomy): domain Eukaryota; kingdom Metazoa; phylum Chordata; class Actinopteri; order Lutjaniformes; family Lutjanidae; genus Lutjanus; species Lutjanus erythropterus. The sequence goes on from NC_139327.1 coordinate 9,466,058, forward strand.
GAGAACACTGCAAAACTGCTGCTAATTACCCATCCTGTGGATAAAATAGTACTTGTACATCTGTTATGTCTGTATTTGTACTGTTCATTCTATTTGCATTAGAATTATCCATTGCCATTCATATTTTTATCACAGGTGTCATTTAGGCTTGGGGTGGTATAAAGGTCAGCGCAGCTCAGCAAACAAACAAAACTTTTATGAGAAGAAGAAGAAACATGCCATCTTGCGGGTTAAAGTTTCATGAATAATTAGTAAAAAAAAAGAAAAATGCCCGTTTTGGATTATGCTGGATTTAGTCCCGAGGATAAAGGTAAGCTAACAAACAGCATTTCATCGTGAATGTCTGACTTTAGCGGAGGGATTGGTGCCACTATGTCGATTTGCTCCGCCTACAGTGTGGAATACTAAGTGGAGTACAATGTAGTTTAGCAGTTTTACACAAGTTTTGCACAAATACTGCCTAATACTGTATTCCCTGTATTCTTACCTGGTAAAAGGTAAGAAAAAGGTAAGAAAAAATGGAGCATTGTTTTTGATTTTGCCACTTGTTTCAATAAACTTATATTTAGGACTCAAATATTTTTTTATAAGACTGGAGTTTTGTAGATTAAACTGCTTACATCGCTGTATTTCTACTTTTACTTTATATATACTTTTTCCATCTTTGCAGTTGAGAAATGAAGCATTAAATATGAGTAAATGAATTACTGAGTTGCTAATAAGATCTCAGGCCCACATTGTGCACCAAGGTGTGGAATCTATTGATTTACAGCACCAAGTGTGATTGCTTTACAGAGTACAAGCAGGAGGACACTGTTCTTCCACTGCAACAGCTCTACTGTTTCCACACATGGAAGGTGGAAGGATGGAAAGGCTATTAAAAATATAACCTCGAACACATTTCTCTTCTTTAGTAATGGGATGGGATTTTTCACATTATTACTATCAATCTGGACCATGTCTGAGTACGATTGCCCCCCGCCACAATCAGTTTTCACATAAGTAATGTTTTCTAATGTTGTTGCTGTGGTGTCGAAAAGCTTGCCAATCACAGGATCCCAGTAGCAGTCCACTTCCTTGTTTAGGCCAAGGAAAATTACTTTTTTCAAACTTTTGAACTTATAGTTTCCTTGGTTTAGGTTTGGTTAGTTGTTACACTATATCGAGACCACCTTTTTCCTGATGTTCAAGCCTCCTAAAGACAAATGACTATTTATAGAAGATATGGCATAAATTAGAAACACTGATACAGAAGCTACAGTGTTATAGCTAATGTGGCTATTTACACATGGCAGAGAAAAAACATGATTTTTTTGGTAACCTAACCAAGTATGGACTCAAACCAGTCTGTCAGGTGAGAGTCCTGAATTGAATCTACCCATCCACTATCCTGTCCTCTCTTTACAGAGACTTTATAGCTACAGAAGGAGGTCAGGTATAAATAGCTGAATAGCTGCTCTGTGAATATTTTCACCCAGGTGCAAATAGTCACCCAGTTTACATAATTCTAGTTAAGGGAAAGTCAGGAGTTTTGAATGTTTCTATTAACAGCATTGACAGTAACTGTTAGTGAAAAGTTATCAAGTCTCATTCTTGAGAACCGGGACAAATCATGTCCTACCAAAAAAAAGGTAGAGTTGCTGTGTTCCAGAAAAGAATTCACTGAAAACTATTTAAAAATGTGTAAAAGCCTTTAAAACTTGGTGTACAACTTTAAAATGTTTTTTTTAATAAAAATATTGCCCCAGATTTCAGATTTTTACAAAAACATGATTTAATCAGGGATAAAAAGGGTTAGCTATACCCTAAGGACCCCGTCTCACATCCTGGTTCTAAAAAGGCGGGAACACTGCTCAAGCACTGGTAAACTTTTGATTTTTTGACTAATTGATTAAATTATTTTGCTACCAGATATGTCTTAACCATAACATGTCAACTCTGTCACCCTCCTAAATCAAAGCTAAATAAAGATTTAAAAATCTGTATTTTGTTAAGCATTAAGAGAACTCTGAGTAAACAGCTGCTCACTACGACTATTCTGTGAAAATGTAACATTTTGTCAACTCTGTAAGATGTGAGATTGTCAGATTTTCAATCTGACAGCGTTGATGTCTACATTTCATAGAAAATCGAATCACTAGGATCTCTTCAATATATTTTCTAGCAAAATAAAAATAATAAAAAAAAAACACATTTTTGTCCCAGTTCTCAAGAATGAATGTCTTAAAGAGTTATATGATGCTCCAGACTATCAGGCAACAACATAAAACCATTCAACTGCTGTATGAGCAGATGTCCTGTAACAACACAGCAGCAGAAGAAAAAGGAAAACTTGTTGTTTTACTCCCAATTTTCTTGCCGATTTAGCTGTTGCCACCTCCCACTGTGAACCACAGTCGCCACGGTTTCTGGCTCCTCTGTCAGCGTGTGGACTTCACTGTTAATCCTGATCACTCTGAGCTGCCAGTTGCTCTTTGTCACCTGTCGAGTTTACCGTTTTCTCACCTGCAAACACAGCAAATTGCTGGATGTGCCTCGGCTGGCAGCTGGATCCGGGTCTCTGCGGTGGTGGATGATTGTTTTCCCTTCTGCCATGAGGAAACAACTACACCCTCATGCAGTGAATAACCAAATTTAGATATCACAGAGGTTGAGAAAGAGGTTGAGACATGATACCTAGTGGCTAGAGTCTGACAGACAGGTAATTGTCTGTACCCAGCTAGAGCCTAAAGGAGCTCTGTGTCTGTCTGAAAGTGCGGCAGTAAATATTTACTAACGCTATAAATATAACAAATGTATTTGTGTTCCAGTTTCCCAAATGACATGTGCTATTTAGCAGCGGTGACAAAAACAATGAGATGTGGGCTAAATTTAAATAGGCCACAGGGAAATTACAGGTTGCACCTCTGCGGTACGAAAAGTCAACTTTTCTCTCCCGATCGCCGAACAAAAGCCGTCCTCTCCAACAATAAACCGTCACCACTACTAAAGGCCACGCTCATATTTGTATTTGCTCGCTGACAGGATGATGTATGTGTCATTAAGACGCGGCTACACGATTAAACTGTGTCAAATTAGAGAGACAATAACAATGGGAGGCACGTGGGAGCAAGAGACTCGACATGCCGGTCCATTAACCCTCCCTCCTCCACCCTAAAGCTCTGAGCCACTTACCCAAGCTGTTGCTAAGCTACAAAAGCTACGAGAGCAGGGGGGGGTTCTGAGGCGGTAAGGAGCATTGTTCTGTAAAGTCTCGTCCATTGATCTGTCAGGGAATTTTAAATATACTGTACATAAATACAATGTGTCTGTGCAAAGATAAGATCAGCCGACTGAGCAGCAGAGCTGCTGAGACATAAAGAATCCTCGGAGGCAAAGATCTGACCTGTGAGGGATGACTGCAGTGACATTTTCACCAAGATATTGCAGAAGATGTCGTGCTTGTGCTCTCTATAGTTATATATGACTCACAGCGCTTACATAAGCATTTGTATAGTTTTCAAAAAACAAGTCATAGCAGGATGCTAGGTATCGTGCCGACATCCGCCACTGGGGACTCAAACAACCTGGGAGTCAAGAGCAGGACTGGGATGACAAGAGTGGGATTATACAGAGTAAATGACTGTACACTTGAACCCAACTTGATCTATAAACAGAAGGACAGCAGCCTCCTCCAAACACTACAAGTTGATTAAAGTGCTACAGCATGAAAATGTTACTCAACATTAGTCTGCAATCCGGGTCTGACCGAGTCTTCAAAAACAACAATACTGCAGCCAAGAATACAGATTTTGTGCTACTTCATATTTGTAACAAAGAGATATGATTTTTGCTGGGCTTTAAACAGCCTGTCCTCACCAGAAAAAACTACTGTTTGTGTCCCATGAGAAAATAAAAGTCAATGCTAACTGACTTTAACTGATGTACCTAAGGCAACTTGCGTTACGTCCTTAACTTAGGTCGTGCATAAAGTAACTTTGAAACATCTGAAAACAAGGCTAGACAAGTTTTTGCTTTTAAAGAGCCTAAAATATAAGAAAGACTCTCACAAGACAGTGTGAGACATACTTTATTTATCCCTGGAGGAAATTACATATTGTCACTCTGTTGTTATTTTACAATCACAGGCCCGAAATACACACAGGCACAAACAGGACCTGTAGACATGCATTAATGGAGAAAAGCCAGAGCGAGGGGGCTTCACACATGCATATAGTTAGGTGCCCTGAGCAGTTAGGGGTTCAGTGTCTTGCAGTGCCTCAAAGGCACCTTGAATTATCCTTTTAATAAAGTTGTCACATTATAACCAATGCAATATGTGTTATATAATATATAATTTAATACTGTGAGTTCTCTATTATAACAAGAAAAGACTATATCTTATAACATAATAAATTTATATGTACAGTGTATACAGTACCAGTCAAAAGTTTCACATTTCATTTTACGTTTTTTCTTCATTATTACTATTTTATCTTTTTTTTTTTTACATTGCAGATTATTACTGGAGAAATCGAAACTATGAAATATGGAATTATATGTAATTATGTAGGACACAAAACATTTGAAAACAAGGCAAATTTATGGTTTTGCTTTTAAAGAACCTAAACTATAAAAGACTCTCACACACTGTCTTCTGCATGCACAGTCAAAGATCTAATAACATCGTTATTAAACTGAACATACCTGTGGCCCAATCACACACACAAACTTTAAATCTTTAACAAAAGACATTTTCAGTTTGGTTAAGTTAGTTTAACACAGAAACTTTCTTAGAAGTTAAAACAAACAAACAAATAATAATATAAAATAGAATATAAATATGTTAAAAAAAAAAATTATAAAACGTCATGATCTTTACCTCTTTGCTACCTCATTTATCTACTGCAGACCATCAAGACTCTGCTGCTGCATCCATCACATTCTATCTTTGCAACGACCTCCAAAGATCTGGTTACAGTGCAATTTTGTCACCCAGATGTTGAATCTCATATTCATGACTGATCCAAATATAACGGCTATGTTATGACTGGACCTTTATAGCATCATACTGTAAAAGAAATGACTAGACTTATTAATTTGCATTTGAATTTTCTTAGCTGTCTATCTGCATTATCCGCACCAAACAGCACATCAAATCCATGCCACATCTCATTATAGGCACATAAATGGAAATATTACTGAATTATATATACTCTGAATTAAAGCAGGATTGGCTTGTCAGTTTCAGCAGGTTGTACATGCTCATAGTATTAACTACATTAATGAGGTTCCCACATGCATCATTCAGTGCATATGGTCTACTGCATATACAGGCAGTGTATGGATTTAACATTCCCATAATTCACATGCAAAAAAACTCTAGATAGTTTAGTTTAAGGGCAAAACCACAGGCTAATATTTCCCATCTCCGCTGTCACCTTGAACATCTACAAGGCTGCAGGTTACAGGACAGTTGAAATGACATATATTACTGTCATCATTGTGACTGCATAAGGTGTCTTTAGCCAGCTGTGCAGGGATCCAAAAGAAAAAAATCGAATTTAATTTAAGCCTACAGGATCAACATATTTGAGACGTCCAAGTGTAAATGTGAAAATGTGTTTTTTAAAGATTCTTCAGTGGTTGAGCAACACTGTGCAGATTGTCCGCACCACCGCTGCAGGCGAGGAATACCCAGCGAGCATTTCAAACACAGACACATGCTGTGACCAATAAACTCCAAATAATGTTACACTGTACAAGGAGCAGACTGCTCATCTCAGTCCAGACGGCTGCTTTATTATATTAATACGAAAGCAGATACTTTATTAATCCCCCCGGGGGTGGAAACTGAGTGTCCATACACAGGACACACAACAGGCAAAAAAAAAAAAAAGAAAAATAGACATCTAAAGGCAGAAAAATATAAAGGGAGAGCACAGTGGTGAAATGAATGGAGCAACATCAACGTCAACATATTCGTGGATACCACAATCCTCAGTACAACCACCTTCCTATTCAACATCAACATCATTGTCATCATTCATTGTTATCATTCAGTTGTGCAATACTTGCTTCATATGTGCAATGTTGAGTCTGTGTACTGTTTATATCTATTATATACAATGTTCCTATTTTTAAATAGACTCTTGTTTCTATTCAGATATTTTCATCTTTCTTTGTCTATTGTTCCTATTTTTATTTTCCTGTTTATATTCCTATTTTTAAGTTTCTCCTGTTTATATTGCTCCTATATTTATATTTCCTCTTGTTTATATTCCTTGTTTACTTCCTATATTTATTTATTTTTTTATTGATGCTCTTTCTGTTTTGCTTTTTGACTTTGTTGCTGTAACACTACAAATTGTTTTAGGTCTCATAAGGAAATATTTTATCTTATCTTATCAACAGTGACAGTCAGCGACAATGATCATTTAAAAGAAAAAAACTTCACTGTAGCAGGTACAGTTTATTATATTTTATTCTCATACAATAGTTTTAAGCTCAGAATAACTATTGGCTGTTAATTTTACAACACTGAGCCTCTGCTTTCAAACAGTGTGAGCATGATGATTTTTCTATTATCCCTGCCCCACATGCTCTATATCAATATATGTGTGTGTCCTGCTGAGCAGAGAGCCGAGATTTATCACCAGACTCTGACAAATATTAGCAAAACAACTGATGACAAAACACATTCTGAACTGCGCTGATTGCACAGACAGGGGACAAACGCATTAGGGGGGCTTCTTCGGAAAACACTGTAAAAGACAGGCAGCAACAATTTGACAATGATGCTACGAGTGCTGCATTTTTCAGACACACCACACAGACTTTCATGGGCTTAATGAATGAATGAACATTTGCCTGGTAATGTCATATGAGAAAAATATAGGCTCTGCCTCAGCCTCACACTGTAATTTTACACTTTAAAATATCTCACAACTTTTGTAATTTTTACCTTTGACCAATTATGCAAACTAATGTCTGATTCACAGTATATGTTCAAGTATATTTATTTCCAAGGGGTGGCAATGATCTGTTACTAAGTATCACATTGGTCTGACGCGGATCAAAATCACTGGATAAAAAAGTATAAAAAATATAATCTGGAATAATCCATTATCCTAAATTATTACATAAATGCTTAAAGTTCGTGTAAAGGAACAGTAAACGTGTTCTGAGTCAGGTTGTTGGAACTGAAGTGAGCTGAAGTGAACTGCTGGACTGATTTGGACTGAGAGAGTCACTGAAGTGACCGTGAGGTGGGAGGGGTTATTGTATATAGTGTCGGAGGAACCGTGGGTCCGGCACGTCACCGACCCATGTTTCAGGTCAAAAAATCCTGAGCAGCTCTTGGTCTTTTCACATGTTTTTTCGACATGTTTTTTCTGACATGTGTTCAGAAGAAAAAGAATTCCACAGACTTTAACTAAACTTTGCGCGACATGCTGTAAAGAGAGAGGATGCCGGGAGTTGCAGAGACGAGCAGCATGTGTCATGTGAACAGCAGCTGGAAAGTGAAAGACCTGTCATCATGTCAGCTGTTTGGAAATATTTTAAACCATGTGCACATGAAACGGTGGTATTGAGCCCTAGTTTTTCCACATCATACATTTTATACATGGTTTACATTTTTGTTTATCCTCTCCTTGAGTAATTTTCTCCAACTTTAAGTGCAATCAAGTGTCATTTACCACTCATACATAATATGCAATAACTCATAACATCATATACATCTATGAATAGTGTATATGATGGAACAGTGGCATTAGAATCTGCCACCAAATTTGAACAGTCTTGGAGGCCATGTCCCCAGATCCCCCAAGGTACTTTTTCTCATTTCCTGGCAATTTCATATCCTTGTGGAAACCCCTGCTTATTGTCAACCAAAACAAGTATGAAGTTAATTTAAATGAATGTGCCATTTTTACAAAAAGATCCAGGGACTAACTTCAGACAGCTATAAATGTCAGCTCTTTATCATCCTGCATTTAAATTGCTTTTCCCTGTTCTGCAGTCTTTTGTGTCAGCATCAAAGCCAAAATACACTCGTTTTCTATATTTAAATGCACGCTCCAGGCATTAAAATTTGTCGATCGTTACAGGCTTCTAAAGTATGTGTGCCACGTGCCACCTTACGTGCGCCCCTTCTCCGAAAGGTCAGCAAGCCGTGCTCTGCGCTCAGGTAAACACTGATAAAGCCTCAGCATTCAGACGCGGTCAAAAGTAGATGGATGGAGCAGATTAATCTAAGAATCTCTCAGAAAACTTCAAACCTCGGTGTCTGCAGTCACGCCGCGGTGATCAATGAGTCATCCTTGTAAAATTTGTATCAACACATCTCGCCCCGCATTGTGCTGTCTGTTTGATAAAGACGGTTGAGCACCTGAAAGACTTGAAATGTCCAAAGAAAAAGTGAATAAAGGAGGTGAATGAGAGATGCAATGAAAACTTTGAGAGATAGGAATGTGAAGGAGTCATTTTCCAGTGAGTAGCTATTCTGCCCCCACCTCTTCTCCTCTTCAAATGTCCTTGGGCTGTCATACAATTTTGCTTTTGCAGCCACTGCAGAGGAGTTTGTAATGTGCTTCATTTTCCTCTAGAGGACAGTAGAGCTGCAAATAATTCAAGATTGCTGAGCCCAGGAGTGCTCTGTCAAGTGGCTACTGCTTGCATCTTTCTTGTTTTCTCATCCTCACATTACCCATTTAAGAATGTACCTCCCAAATTGTCCATCAGGAAGATTGACCTTGAATTTTTCTTTGAATTTTTGTGTCATCGCCTTCTTCAGTGACACTGAGGATGTCTTAGAAATCAGCCCACCCACAAAGCAGCTCATTCCTCAACTCACACAGGGTGGAGTCTATGAGAAGATCAAAAGAATCAAAGACGGAGATGGAGAATGACTCATTTTCACAACAGCTTCTGAGAGTCTGCACTGTTCCCTGTTTGCAGCAACATACCACCGCCAGCATTAGCTTGCTTGCTAATGTTGTGCTACCAGTTTTCTATTAATCCACCCCACAATAGGAGGGCAAGGGCGCCGGTCTTAATTCTGTGCCTCTGCCCTCTACAAACTGAGAGGATTATTGCGGCGCTCTGCAAAGGTTCACCCGACGCCAAACCAAAGAAAGGTGACAAGACAGAAGGACAAAAAAAAAAAAAAGAAGAGAGAAAAAACAGTCTGTCAGTCAGTTTTATTCCTTCTAAAGACAAGAAAATGGGAAAGCTCAAAGGATGCATTTGTTCAGTGACAGTGGAGAAAGACCAGGAGACGCTACAAGCGAAGGGATCAATTTTCTCCCCTAAGGGCTTGCGCGGTGTCCCCAGCTAAATGCAGAAAGATTGTTAGAGTGGAGGGCTGGAATAGCTGTATTTTGCCATCTGAAAGAGAGCTAGATGGAAAAGGCCGCCGAGGCTTAAGTATGGATATTCGCCTCGAAAGCAGAGGAGTAGATGACATAAGCAGGGCTTAATTTGTGCTGGACGCAGCCAGAAGGAGAATCACACATCATTCAGCTCTTTTCAGGCTCTGAGGCCCCTCACAAGTAATAATCACATTTATATAAATCCTCAGACAGCTAACCTGTGCTATCATCCCTTTGCTCTCCTTGCATACATCACGCCTGCTGATTTCCTGTCTGCATTGTGCTCATAGTTGATTTGGGCGCACTAAAGCGCACACTGGCAAACAGTGAAGGAGGTTCATAATATATAACTATAGAGTCTGACCCTCTCATAAGGTCTGGGGGAACTCATGCCCATCAGACTAGAGCTGGTGTTGCTGATATGTGCTTTGCCAAGGTTCAACACCAACATGATTATTTGTTCCTTTAGATTCTTTGGCATATGAAATAGTCAAATGTTGCTCACTGCAGAGCCAAATGGGTGGTGCTTGACTTAGTCCTGTTCCACCTCACTGGACCGAGTCCAGTTCCAACACTTGGGGGTGTTTGCTAATTCTGCATCAAATAAAAGACTTTCTTGCTTTCTTTATTTTTTAATGACACTGCTGGAGCATCAGAGGCTGCTCGCTGCAGAGCCAATGGGTGGACCTTATCCTAGTCCAGCTCCACCTCTGGGCAAACCCCCTGGAGGAGCGCCAGGGCTGAAGCCAATTTGACATAGTTGCCACAGTGTGTAATGACAATGGGCACCAGAAGTGGGCTCAGCAGCCTGCCAGTGAACATGGCTGGACCAAACACAGTCTCTGAAACCGAGATCCAGTACAAGTGATATAGAGCTTAACTGCTGCCAACTGCTAAGTCAGCTAGATGCATAGCTAACTAGCTAACACCACTACAGTTAGCAGCAGTTAGCACTTAACTACTTTTGCAACAAGTAAAGCTATCTGTCCATCAGGAAACTTAAATCACCTCTGTACTGTATTTTCTGTCCCTGAGGCTATTTTTGGTCCTGGACCAGATGTGATCTGTGGGAGACTGACTCCCCTCCTTGGCACAGCTGGACCATCGACTGTTTATAGATGGACTCCATTTCCTCACTTTCTCCCACTGTATAAAAATGAAGCCAAAATACCCCTGATTCAAGTGCTGTGTGAACTACCTAAAATGACATAAAACATATTTTAGAAAAAAATATTTGATGTGTACTTAGCCCATCTCCTATCTGCTAAAATGGAGGGTGGGATTAACTTAAAATAGACTAACAGCCTATTCAGAAAAAAAATACCAATTAATTAAGTTGGTCAGTTAAACCACTTCCAGATCCTCCATTAAAGTTAATTAAAGTGTACATCAATAACGTCATGTTACTAATGGTCTGTTCATAACACCGTGTGAGCCTACACAAGTCAACTTTAACACAAAGCCCTAATTTGGCGGCGCTTGTCGATGTACTTCAGATCCATTAATTCAAACTGAGTTCTGCAGCAGCAGCACAAGCACAGCGTTGTCTCAAAACACTGGCCTGTGTATGCACTGGCACGAGGCAGGAGCTTCTAATCTTTGACATGGCACATCAGCATGGAGATTATCTGTGTCTGATGTCCTTATGTTAAACAGCGATCTCACAAGTGTTCTGAAACCTGCACACTGCCTCCCGTCCCAGCGGATTATCTCCCTCTCTGTACTCCAGCACCTTGTGATTTATAAGTAAATTAAGCATAGAACATAAAGTGCAGATTTGACACAAAATGGAGAGTTTGTTGGCAGTTGAAGAAATACACAGATGTTTTGAGAGCTTGTGTTAATCTTTTTAGCATACAGTCAGCAAGTGCAGATGAGGGGGAAGGTTAATTAATGATATGTAACTGGCAGGTCAATTATACAAACAGCAAAAACGGAATAATAATCAATTCAAACTGTGTTATTTGATTAACATTTTGTTTTCGAGCCATAAACATATTGTAGGAAAAATGTAGAAAATGTTGCTAAGATATCTGGATATAATCACTTAAAGGATCAGCCTGGCAAGTTTTATCCTCATACTGTGAGTCTTTGCCTGCACATAATTCCACAAACATCCTGATTCCTTTGTGCCTGTAAGTTCAGCATTGTACAAAAACGGCAAACAGTGCTCATTGCCGGCTAGCTACCATTATGTTGGTGCTACTGAAGTGTCAGTTTACTAAGCCTACTCAAACTGCTAACATGACCATTAAAGAAGAACATAACACAAAATGCGGACTATGAATAAAACAAACCGCAATAGAAATTCAGGCATGAATACAAGCAGGAGTTGGGAGAATCTGACACATCTAAGGATATAATGTGCTGTGGCATGTGCCGCCAGTTTCCTCAACTACAGCCAAGAAGTCTAGCTTTGGTTTCATCAGAAATAATGCCTTCAGGAAACACCACATCACAAGTCATGGGAAAAATGAACAACAAAAGTGTTAAAGTTAAGGAAGGATGTATTAAAATGTATTTTCTGTATTGTTCTTACGCAAGTTTAAATTTGGAGCACCAAAAATATACTTTGGCTACCATATTTAGGGGCTTGATGGCCTTTGGAAGCAATGCCAAAAAAAATACCTTCCTTCCTACCCTTGTATTTGTGAGTCATTTTGAAAGTTTTACATCTTCACTGAGACCTAATGGGCTTCAGGCTGGGTTTTTTATGGATTTGTTGACAACCAGAAAAGACGAGAACAATGACAGTCTTATCCTTGAATGACTCACTTCGGTGTCACACTTAAGTGTTTGCATCTTAATAAACAGAGATGAATAGGGTGTCACAACTTTCATCAGATATTGCATAAGCTGACAGGTGGGCCAAACTCCCAAAACGTTCAGTCTTTTAATTATAGACCTTCAACGTTTTCCATCATGAAAGCAATTAAACACTCAGTCAAACAAGGGTCTGGTATAAACAGGATGTAATGTAAATGTAATGTGCTCTGCTGTTGAAACACTTTTCCATTCTGTATAAATGTGTGTGGACCTTGATAAATGAATCCCAGTGTGGCTGTTGTGTGTATCTAGATGAAGAGTGGGGGACTGCGCCACTCTGATACCAGCCTACTGTACTGCAGCCTTATTAATATAATGGAACTGAAAGCAATTGCAATTTATGTAAGCAACGAACAAGTTATAAATATTATGAAAGTCTATAAAGAAGATTGACTACAGTGCATTTTATTGTACCTTAATCTAAAAATGTTATCATCATGAGTGAAGTACCTTTAATTAGCTTATTATGCTAAGCACTGTGCAATTGAAACGGAGTGTCTGGTGTAAACACTTATTGAATTTCAAGTACAATGGAAGTGAGTGGAGGCAATCGGCTGCGAGAGTGAGAACGCTGTATTCTGAGGCCAGGCTGCAGAGATCAGCTTACTGCAAATGAAAGTTATTCTTCATCTTAACCAAGAGTGGGCAATAAATACAAAGGAAGTCAATGGTCATTGATTTCAGTACATCTTAGTAATCAAACCTCAAATGCTACCATAGTGAGCGCCACTAAATATGACTAGTTAAAGGGAGAGTTCAGATTATTTCATGAGGGGTTGTTGGAGATATACTCATTGATAGGCAATGTTTTTATTACCTACAGTAGATGACTCTAAGCAATATATTGCTGTTGACAGGGCCAGCACTGAAAAAATCAATCAGTTCAAGTGTACACTACATTCAGAATATTTTCACTGCTTTCATTTGGCATCAGACAGACTTTTCTGGTGGAAATCTGCGCCAATATTAGCCAAATATCACTCTCTCAAAACCAACCAAACTCCATACACAAAACGAGTCATTTTAAATCACAGAACACAGGATCTGCTGGTCTACTGCTGCCTCAATGTGTTTTTTGTGTCCTTGTGTGAGTTAAGTGTTTTAAGTTTGGATTCACTAAAGTCACACAACAACACAAACAACTTAAAAGATCAGGGCAGCGGTAGACCAGTATCTCCCGTGGCCTGCAAGGTAAAATGACTGATTTTGCCTATGGAGTTTGGTTAGTTTGGAGAGAGCAGTATTTGGCTTATACAACAGCAGTTTACCATCAGAAAAGTTGGTCTGATGGCAAAGCAAAGCAGTGACAATATTCTAAATATAGCATACATTTAAACATTGATTTTTTTAGGTGGACCTTTAAGTGCCTGAACTACGTTTTGCTTCTGACCATGTCCACAGCAGCATTGCTTAGCTTCCATGCTAGTGCCCCTCTTAGCTTCTCCTGACTGGGGACATGCGAACCAGCATCTACCGTAGGTAATTAACTGACTATCGATATGTATATCTCATCAACGCCACGTTAAATAATTCAAACTAACTCTTTAAAGATAGGGGCTTCTTAGTGGAAATAAATCCAGTGATACACAGGATTTTCCCATTCTTTACTAAAAAATACCACTAAAAAGGAGAGCTACAATCTTTCCAAATACTAATCATGTCATTACTGCACTTACTGTACTGTCACTTATTACAGACGGTAATGTGGCAGATTTTCCTTTATTCAAACAGCCAGAGAGAACGTCTCTGAAGCAGCTGTACGGTATCTACCCGCGGAAAGACGTGACTGTCTTGTGCAGAGGTAGCAAAACAATTACCATCACGCCTGCTGATCTCTCATGTTAATGCTGAGAGAGTTAGATAATGAAAGAACGAAGCCGTCCATTAATTGCAATGTATATTTAGAATTCAGACTCTTCAGATGCTGTCACGGTGACTACCTGACACTCTGATTAATCTGTCAAAGAAAGTTGATTCTTGTCCTAATTGATTTTTCAGAAACCAAAGAAACAGCAATGTTGGAAATCCTCCTCCCTCCCTCTGTTCGTCCCAAGGCTGATACACTGACTTGCAGCCAGTAGCACAACTAAATTCACCTGCATCTTAACAGGATTTACAGCACACATACACACAATAATATGTACTTTGTATTCATTCACCTGCATATCAGTACAGAACATAAGGTAGACTCAATTAAAGCCAGCAGCTCACTCAAAATGCACCAGTCTAAACCACAAATAAGAGACACATTTAATCTCTAATATTTAATAGAAATAAAGCCTAAGAGACAATTGACAGCAAGCTATGGTGTCACATCCATAGCTTATATAAAGACTTCATTAGCATAAATTAATCATCTTACCTCACGTAATATCATTAACATCCAATACATTGGTCATTTTGCTCTCAATTGCATATGAGAAAGTTGCCTTGCAGCATTTGTGTCATATTAGTCCCCAGCTTTTTAATTTTTAATAAAAACTGATTGTCCTCCAAAACATGACTGTATCGCCCCAGTTTATATACTCTGCGTCTACAGTTGCTTTTATCTGGATCAAACAGCTATAACATGGAATTACACATAACGTCATGTCGGTGGTAACAGCAAAGATGAGTTAAAAGGTGCAGCATTTCTTTTTCCATTTTCTTCCTGACCTTTTCCCCGCCGCCTCTTCGCTTTTTCTTTCTGTCTTGATTTCATTTGATTATTTCCCACTTGACCTCTGACTTGAATGGATGGATGGATCCACTTGGAGGGGTTGGGGGGAGATGACTTTTACATCTGCCTCACAGTATAGTTTGGTGCAGTAAAGGGAAGCTACTTCCAGCATCTATACTAGGAAAAGTGAATAAACCTCCCTCCGTCAGGGTTAATGAACGCGTGTGACAGAGGAGTCCAAATGCGCAAATTGTCATCTAAAGGAGTCACCCGCTAGACAGACCTCTGACTTCTTCACTAGCAGTAAAAAAAAAATATGGAAATGAAGAGCTGAACCGGCTCCAGCGCTGCTGGAGAAGTGTGGCACTGAGAGCAGGAGGAGAAACATTTGGCATTTCTAAAGGGACCGGAAGCCAGTGGATATTTATTCACAGTGTCACAACAGCACAGATGTTTCTTCCCAACTCGGATGGGCTACATTAGCATCAACTTACTACACAAATTACAAACCAGATACTGTAAGAGTCATTTAGGTTGCCTTCAGTACAGTGGTGGAAGAAGCAGAGTATATTTTACTTAATTAAATGTAGCAAGACCGCAGTTTAGAAACATTCTCTCACAAGTTAAAGTATTGCAGGTAGATACAAAGTGTTACTTAGTAAAAGTAAATAAGTATTAGTAGAAAAATATACTGTAAGTACCAAAAGTAAAAGTATCCATTATGGATATTAAATTTCCAAATTATGAACATTATGTATGAGGATTATAATTACTGATATATTCATTTGTGCACTCTGGAATCTTAACCTATAATAATCAGTCCCTCCAGGAAGTTGCGATATTGCAGTCGCAACAATTAACACAAACTCAGGCAATCCTCCGCCTTGCAATTTTGTCCAATCACTGTACTTTCCTGCATGTTCCAGAAATCATAGCAGTCCCCCATGCTGAAATCATATATGTATGTCTCAATGAACAACTCAATGTTTTTATTATATACTATGTTGTAATATTTTTCTTTCTATATTTTGTCATGGTTAGTAAAGAGGTCCATCATTGTTACTGGCAATTTTTAAAATTCTGGAGGGACTGAATAATACGTCCTAAGATATTTGTTGATTATATTTTGTGTTATTATCTGAATTTGCAAAGTAACTGCTAACTGGAGTTATCAAATGAATGTAGTGCAATAAAAGTAGTACACTGTTTAAAAAAAAAAAAGTCAGATGGAAATGTGGTTTTATTTATTCAAGTTAATTGAATTTGAAGTTTGTAGTATTTATTTTCAGAACGCTTCAAAACTTAGAAACATGAGTTCCTCTAACTTGAGAAAGTTGAAATAATGAGTTGAATGAATGTACCGTACTCAATAAATTAAGCTTCTAAAGTAAAATGAACAGACTTCCTAGCATGCAGTTAAAACTCTCAAGATCCATGCGCCTTTAATACATTTTAAGATAAGTCATGGTTGTTATTTTTGACACTAATGAGAACACTGTGAAAATGATGAAAGTCCTACAGGAGCAGCAGCTGGAAGCTTGAATGACGAAATAACTCTTCAAACTAAAAAAAAAAAAAAAAAACAAGGAAATGAGAAAGGACGTCAAATGTATTTGTAATGTTTGTCAGTGTGACTGAAGACTTGTTGGTTCAACTTAATATCTTTAGCTTATTGAACATGTGTTCTCAAATACAACTGAATTAATATTAAGTGTATCTGACCAGAAAAGTTTGTTTTGAATCATTACAAAATTACCTGGTCATTTCAAATTCAGTCAAGTTAAAATTTAAGGCAGCCTAGACTAACTTCCATAAGTTGAAACAAATAGTTTATTTCCACGGTGTATATTTGCCTCTGAGTTGAAGTATAAAGCAGTATTAAATGGAAATACTCAAGTAAAGTACCTCAAAATTCCACTCAAATACAGTGCTTGAGTAAATGTACTTAGTTACTCTCCACCACTGCTTCGGCATAAGCTAATGTAGCTACAACGAAAGACTTTTAAGTCCATTTCAGAGAGAAGTTCCTTGTTTCACAGTGATAGCAGACACTAGACCTCTTTATCAATCCGTCTAGCTGCCAGTGACATAAAACTGTTTAAACGTTGCAAATTTACCAGACTCCTCTGCAACAGTACATCCTGTCATGTTATATAAGATAATGAATGCTAAGAGTTGTATAACACCCACTCAATGCATGGCAAATGAAATAACTCAGCGCTGTGGCTTCCTCCTGCAAGACAACACAGCGAGATCATTACATCAATCCAAATCTGGGGGAAGACAGATTGTCTGTGTCAGCTGTGCAAATCTGTCAGAGGGAACACCTCAGCCCCGGTCGAGCGAGCCTTGGGAATCCGGAGCGAGACCGAGACCGAGAGGGAAAAATCTATTTATTTGTGTGTGTTGTTCCCACTCGGGATGGACAGAGTCACCTCCAGCAGATCCGCTGCTGATGTGGTCATACCTGTCTGCAGCGAGCAGGCCGTCCCCAGTGATGCCCCTTCGATCAATTCCACATCCATCGCTCAGGTGGGTTAAACTACAATTGATTTGTGGGATGAGATTTTCTTGTCCTTTTTTTAACCTTTTCCATCCAGCAGAAGTGGAGAATAATGAAGTACAAATACTTAAGGTATCTTTACTTTACTTGAGTATTTATTTTTCTGACAACTTTTTACTTTTACTCCCCACTTTTTAATCCAAATGTCCGTACTTTCTACTCCTCACATTTCCAATAGAGGCTCGTTACTTTAGTTTTGATGCATTTGAGGGGAATTACCGATTACTTTTATTGTGTCATTGTGCACCATCATTCATAACATCAACCAACCTAAATGGATGAAACAGTACCAAGATGATTCTTGTGTATCCTCGGTGTATCCATCAGTACATATCAAACACGACAGAGGAAACAAGAAGAAAACAATGTAACAGACGTAAATAAATCTAACAAGACAAAAAGGACAAAAGTGACAAAAAAGTAACAAGTTGAATAAACTCAACATAACAATGAAAACTATGTAACGAGACCAAAAAAGTTAAAGACAAAGGGCACATAAAAGACAGAAGATGTAAATCGCATAAAAGTAACAATGTAACAAGGTGAAAACAACATAAAAGATGTAATGAGACAAAAAAAAAAAGGCGTTAAAGACATAATGGCGAAAATAACATTAAAGACGAAACAAGATGACAAAGACATAAGGACAAAAATGTGATAAGACATAATGATGAAAATAACGAAACAAGCCTAGAGTGACATAAGTCAAATTAACCAAACGAAAAAAACGTGAAAGACATAAGAAAAAAAGATGTAAAACACGTAACAAGATGAAAATCACATTAAAGACAAAACAGAAACAACAAAACAAGATGAAAACAATGACAAAGAAGTAGCTAGATAAGAACTTGACTGGACAAAAACAACATAAAAGATGAAACAAAACGCAAACAATGTAAAAACATAACAAGATGGAAAACTATGAAAAATCCGTATCAAGATAAAAACTTAACAAAACAAAAACAACGTAAGACTTTGGACAGAAGGGCTGAATTTTACTTTTGTACTTTGAGTACAATTCAGAGCCTGTACTTTTTCACTTTTACTTGAGTAAAGAAGCTGAATCAGTACTTCTACTTTTACCAGAGAGTTTTCTTTTTTACACAAGTACGTGTACTTGTAAAAAGATAAAGAACGTGTGTACTTTGACCATCTCTGCTGTCCATATAGACTGCAGGCAGATAAGCTAGTCAGCGATCATTTCAGGACTACGTTTAATTTTTCATATCTAAGGAAGTGCAGGAAACCTAGAAATGCTTTTTCAGTAGAGCAGATAAAATAAATGAACTCCTTTGATAAAGTTAAGAACATTCCTCCATGTGGCAGGGATTCAAGGCCTCAGGAAGCAAATCACATTACATTCTCCTCTCAATTATACTATCCAACATCTTGAGAGAGACGTGCGTTTTTCAGAGAAATGCTGTCAAAGGCTGTGTGGCACGGGCTATGTGAGGTACGTGTGAGTGCTTACTAACCTGGACACTCACTTGTTGTAGTGATGCTCATTCTGTCACGGCCACTCTGATGTACTCTTTATTGGGTGATAAAAGTATATGTGTATATTTGCAGGTATAGGGCAGGAGGTGATATGGTCATTTGCTTAGAATAAACAGAAGAGCAGTATTGACTTAAAGTGTTCCAGCAACAAGGAAGTGCTTTGACTCTGTCTTGTCACTTCTCGTCTGCACTGAAACTTGGAATGTGTTACGTTGTGGAGGTGGACGTCTGCTGCCTGGCATCACCTTGTGTCTGCAGTTTAACAAATATCTGACCAGTTTCACAATGTATCACACTGTGTTAAGGACTGCCAGAGCTGCAAGAAAACAAGAGCCTGAGAGACGCAGCCAAACATCGAAGCTATTTAGTTATACACTAATGAATTCTCCTGCAGAAAGGATTAGCAAGCTAGATTCAGTGTGTGTGTATATGTATATGTATATGTACAGATACATACATACATTAGGGGTATCATGATTTCAATTCTAAATTGAAAATAGGTGGAAATGAGTGAAATTGAGATCAAAAGCAATTCTTGGCTTGTGTTTTAAGAAAAAAGATACGACACAGTGAAGTATCACAATTCTTTGATTGACCCTTGCTATCAACTACCATTGTTTTAATGCATACTCATCCTGACTTGTCAAATACCGTAAATTTGTCTGTGTCTCATACTGGCGCACAAGGTCCCCTTTAGTTTCTCTATGAGGCTTACTGAGGCGTCCATTCTGGGATAGCGAACACAATTCACAGCTTTTCAGTAACTATTATGCGTATCCATGTCATGTTACAGCTGACTAAAGTAACCTAACATAAAGAAGTTTTCTGTGACTGTGGCAATGTGCTGGCACAGCGAGAGACTTCCCACAACAAACCTGCTAATCTATGTCACATGCTGGAGTTCAGGTTACCCATAAGGCCACCCTCCTTAAAAGAAGGCTGCTGGCTTTGAGAGAAATCAAGCTGTTGCTGTAAAGTATCCTTCTGCCATTTAAAAAAAGGAGCAATATGTAGCCATTGCGTGTTCAAAAATAAGTACAGCAGTTCAAATAGCAAGTTGGAGCTATAGAGTGTATGTTGAGTGTATGTATACCATCTGTGGTTGAGGACAGTTCTCGCCACACGCCCCCTCCTCCCGAGACATGGCGCAGACAGGCAGGCTGCAGGAGCTCTGCAGGAGCGCAGGACGCGCGCAACCTCGCGAACTGACAATAACAAGCGACGACGAGTCCTCCACTGGAGTTCAATCAGTTGTTTATAACTGTCAGTTGTCTGTCAATGTAAGGAAGAGCCTGTCATCCTGAAAACAAAAGCTCACTGCTCTGAAATAACACACTCTGGATGATGAGTTAAGTGTCTGTATGTCTCACTGACTGCCAAAATTCATTAACATTTTGCACAATTTAACAGGTATAAACATCTACACCTCCTACAAGATTATTAATGATTCGTTACGACTCATAAACAGACACTTACTTATTCAGCAACAATTCTGCATTAATTTAAACTCATAACATGTTTGCTAGATCTCTGATGACGCATCTTGGTCATTTTATTATTACAGTAAATATATTACAGATGCCTCCTTTAAACTCTATGACCTTGCTTAAAGGGCTGTGATGGTTATTTAACACTTGACAACCTATCTTTTTAAAGAAGAATTAAAAAAATGGAAATGCCAGGACATAAAAACCAATTATGTGATGAATATTTATATAAGAGCCTGAGCTAAACAAGCCGTCTACCAAATCACAACTAGCTGCAGATTTCATAACCAATCAAGGTTGACAGTTAAGTTAATCAGAGCATCCAAAGAGCTGTTGCATCACTGCAATGCGTCACTGATGAGACTTTAAGCGCTGCTGTCAAACATGAATGCAAGGTGTTCAATAACGGTAAGAAAGAAACAAAGAAACAGATAAAAGCTGCAAGATAAACAGAAGACTAAGGACATATAGTGGTAGCTGCAGCCAGACAGTTTCTCATAAAGAAGAATTAAAGCCTCAGGTCACAAAAGCCCTGACCTTATTAACAGCGATTAACCCCCTTGTTTTGTTTTCAGCTAAAACCTTTTATCTTTCAATATCTTCTTTGCAGGAAACCACGCGTGTTCAGGCTGCCTGTAGGATATTTTTCTTCCCCTCCATGTTTGCCGAGGGGAAGCCGGGCTGCTCCTGCAAACACGCTCAGCTACATAAAAGGCAGCATGGACACACAGGGAAATGTATACACTCAATCACATGTACAGTACACACTGGGGATACAGGGTGATAAATTGGGACGATTTTGTCCGTTTATTAAAAATCCAATAGCGGCCAGTCAATACCATCTATCTCTGATGCTGTGACCGTCTGTACGGCTCTCCATGAAACATGTCTCTACTTCCCCTCAGGGAATACAAAGGGAGGAACTACGCCAGCATATTCATGTGGTACCAGAAAACATGCATGGATGACTTTATTGTCTGTGCTTTTATCCAACCCTGCAGTCTCCAATAAAATGATACTCATGTATGACTAATTTCTATCACTTTTGTTCCATGTTTTGTATCAAATGTCTCCCACATTATGTTTTTCTTTAATCATTATAATGATGAAATTGTTATACCGAATAGAGATATGAAAATATTCACTGCCAACACAAAATGTTCACATTGAACATATCTGCAAAACAGCCTGAAGCGGTAAAACTAATTATTTTTTAAGAAGCAAAGAGCAAATAAATATGCAAATGCAAAATTTCCAAAAAAAAAAAGAATCAATTAGCAGACTCTTGAAACTCGCTTGAGCTGTTTAATCCATCACAGTGAACATCAATCAATTTTTGTCAACGGTACATTATCATGAAGGAGTAATGCTGTGCACACTTTTAAACTCAATCTCAGTTTACAATTAATAGGAAATTATGTTCACTTTACCAAACTCACACCGAGTTTCAGGTCTGCTGAGGGATTTTCACAGTCAAAGAATTGCTGTCTGGAACAGTGAACGCAACGGAAATCTAAAAAAAAAAAAAATGATAATGAATTCCAGGTGGATTTAGTAGAACTTTTTTGAAAGGCAAAGAGAGCAACGAGAATTCATAATTTATTTATCCATGTTCCGCTGTAATATGGATGTGATGCAGTGTTTGTAATTACTGCTTAAAAACAAAAAACTTGTTAAGAATGTGTGAAACTGTTGCTTGATCAAAATGTAACTTTATTCATACAGGCCAGAAATAATATTCAGGGAGTATCTATCTATATCTGTTAACCAATGAAATTATCTGTATCTGTACTTGGAATGGGTGGGACTTAAATTGGACGTGGTTGATGCCTAAACTGGAAGTGGGAGTGGGTAACCAGAAGTTTCTTGATTTAAACCTGAATTTGATATGTGTTGATCAGAGGTTGATATAGTTATTGTTACAAAACTACGGAAGAGACTCAAAATTGAGTTTTTGAGCAATATTTGTGATCGCAGAGTAACATTTCACTCTGATGATACTTGTACATTATTCATACTGGATATTCATTCGGTACGGTCTAATACGGTCTAATTTATTTCTCCAGTCCTTATTTGTTTATATTTGGCTGTTATTTATTATGTATTTGACTGTATGTATAGAAATACCTATAGCCTTGCAGTCTTGTGCCCTTGCTGATAGTGAACATGTCACAGTATGTACACAACTGAAGTCTGCAATTTCAGAGGGTACACATTTGGATTCAGCCCCTGTGAAAGCTTTGTTTTTCTTCCAAAGCATGCTGCTGCCATGTCAGTCCCTTGCAAAATGTCAAAAGATAAATGTTGCAGCCTCAGTGGAGAGTTTGGGTTGTCCACGGTGGCTGCGGCCCCATGAAAATGTTGTAATCTCATGGAAACAATCAAACAACTATGAATTCTTGTAGTATTCAGCAACTAAAATCCAAAAATACTGGTATATTTAGACTTATCCATTCTTGAGAATTTAAATAAATCATGTTCTACGAAAAAACCTTTAAAATTATTTAGATCAACGCTCTAATTCCATTTTATTAGTGAAAATATTGTCTTTAAGAATGTATATATATGAAATAGATGTTATTTATGAAGTGTTTTAAACTTGCTCTGTGCAAGAAAACGCCCTTGTCCCAGGCAAGAGAATTTCAAACAATTTAAAAATGTGTTAAAAGCCTTCAAAGTCTAAAGCTAACAATACCTACTGATAACATGGATATAGAAATGTGCTATTATAATCATCTTAGTTTGTAATATGTGTGTCATGAAAATGTTGGCCCCTGAATGTTGTGTCCCCTGTCTGACCTCCTGGTATAAAAAGGCGGGAATACTGCTCTGAATGAAGCACTGGTAAACTTTCTATTTTCTGATGAATTCATAAAGTAATGTGATCAGATGTGTCTCAGCTTAACATATCAACTCTGTAGCCCCTTTTGAATCAAAGTTAAATAAGAATTATGGTTTAAAAATGTGTATTTTGATCAGCAAGAGAACTCTGAGCAGCCTTAACAAATAAAAGGGCTGCTCTATACGACTATGCTGTGAAAAGGAAAATTAAACATTTTGTCAGCGCTGTAAGACGTCAGCTCCTTCAGATTGTCCAAATGACGGAGTTGATGCCTATATTTAATAAAAAGTTTAACCACAAAGAGGCTGGCTTTTGTAATATGTTATAAGAGTAAGAGTAAAAATCAAAACCACCTCAAAATACAGTTTTGTCACAGTTCTCAAGAATGAACAGACTGAAAAGCACTAGCTGCACCCACACTCATGAGCTACCGTACACATTCCTTCCCCTGTTGATGGCCAGTCGTCTGTCTGGCCTGGATAACAGCGTGTGTGATATTCAGTGCAAATCACACGGCGAGCGTCTGAGTGCCTGAGGGCCCCCTGACCTTGGGAAGTGAGCTATGGAAGCAAACAGCAGCTGATGACTCTATTGAACCCAATCGAGGCGGAGGGAGACGCTCTTTAGAGGCGCCGGCCGGCCAGCTGCTGCTGAATAACAGGGCGCGCGGCAATAAAGACACACAGAGCTGCTTTATCCACAACCTGTCACGAGCAGAGCTTTAACTACCAGCCTCAGGTAACACAGGCGCAGAGTGAGCAGTGAGGAAATCGGGAAACTTCTTCGTATTACCTTTTTGACAATTTAACTTTTATCTTCTTTTTTTTTTGCAACAACAAGAATTCAAAGTGATGGAACAGTGACAGTGTCCTCTTTCTTTTTTTTTTTTGGTCCGGTTTATCCCAAAAATAACGGCTTTGCTTTTGAAGCTACCCAGTGTGCACCCTGTGCTGTTGCATGGCAGCTGAATATATTCAACTGTAATACCTTTCTTGTGCTACTTAGATTTAGAAGCAAACATAGATCAATATGTCCTTGTCTGGCAGATAAAATTGGGAGCATGAGTGGAGAAATGCTATTTGCTCCGTGAAAGCTATTGGAGAATGCACCCAAGTAAAGAGAGAGAGAGAAAGGAGCGATAACATGCACACTCACATCATCAGCGGGCATATTTTCGGTCTAACACGTCGGCTTGGTCATTAAAAAACAAAACCCTGAATGGTACATGAGCAGATGAGATTTTCTGCAATGCTGGCTATTCATGGTTTATTCAGGTTGACACGTATCACGCTGGAATTAAGCTACTGTGATGCGTGCTGAGGCCATCTAGAAAAAACATAAGAACTAATGGAATATAATCTCCCTCTGCAAGTTACAATACCATTCCGCTCTCTCCCATCAGAATAAAGCAATCTGCGCATAATGGAGCGTGCTGGAGCCAACAGCATTAGTGAGAATTTGATTCCTTTCTCAGACTTTTCCACATCGATCATCCACAATCCACACTGTCCTGCTCGGTAACCATTGCTTTTCTTCAAACTCCCTAGCCTCTTTTTTTCTTATGGTCTATTTATTGCAATGTCCTCATAGTGTGACAACAAGCACTCAACCGGACTGTCTTTTGAGGACTCAGAGAAAGGTTGATTAGCTGAAAATGGCCTCCTTAAGCCAATGATAAAGAAGGTGAAAGCGAAGAGTGGCCAACTTGAGTACATGTTCCTGTTATCGTGTTAGAAATTACACTAATATTAGTTTTGAGGTAGGAGTTGGTTTGACCTTTAAAGGTAAAAAGGTCTGTGGTCAGTCGTGTGTAGACTCACGAGTCATTCTCTTAATGCCTCCATCACAACCTGTCACCAGAAAATATGCGTGGCTGGACAGAAATGCAAGAAACTTATTCTAGTGGACGCTGTAAACATGATAGGGGAAGAGGAAGGACTGAAATCCTTAAAATGTTGTTATGGACGTGATATCCGCTGTGTCACTTCTGTCATAAGACATACCCTAAACCACGATCTTTCCTAACCCTAACCAAGTAGTTTTACTGTCTAAATTTAACCAATCTTCAACCAATGTACAACGCAAACTATGCGTATCACGTAAGTTATGTTATCCCATGTATGACCACTTCTGTCAAGTGACACGTAACAAAGTTCTTTTAACCCAAACCACAATCTTTTCATAACCCTAACCAAGTAGATTTTATGCTTAAATCAAACCAAAGTGCGACTATTTTACAACATAAACCACGTGTATAATGTCATGTGAGTTATATCACATGACCCATGTGACGTAGCTAAGGTCCGGTAATTCTGCTGCTGTCAATACTCTCCATCTTTAATATATGTTATTTGAGGAGTAATTGACAATTGACCTGTTCTGGAGTTTAGGTATGAGGATGTGTTGTCATATCCATAAAGACTGAGGACAATCTCCCAGCATTCATTGCTAAAACTGGGTGGAAACATCAAAAGAGGTTTAAAAAAGAACTGTGGTGCATCATATCGTGTCCTCGCTTCTGAGGAGAATGGGAGGCGAGCATCATTTCCAAGGCATATCTATGAAAAAATGTTACGGGCATAGGTTTGTTTACAGCTATACCTCCCACTGTTCTAGCAACAACCTTGCATTTACAAATCCCCAGATGATCAGTAGGTGGCAGGATCTCTGATTGTCTGGTATCTGAGACTAGTCCTGTGTGGAATCATGGCATTGCAACACATTCTCACTTCCAACAAGTTAAATATGGCAGCTTGGTCAGTGGACTGATGCTTCAAACTACAATGCTGCAAGTAACCCTCTTATGTCAGTGTTGCACATGCAGAAGGAAGTTGTACCATTGTATGAGTGCTGCATGCTTTTAAAAAGAAGCCAATGCTGACTATTGGTTTCACAAGGGGCACGAACCCCTGTCCCCTGTGTGAAAGTCCTGTTTGTGTTTGACTTGTCTGTCCACCACACCTGCTCCATATGTGGTCTATCTTGCTCTTTATACTACATCAACTGACTTTGACAGCACATAAAAACACATCGCCAGAGGGACGCCTCCAGCAATGACGCTCCAGGGGTACCTACAGTTTCAAAGTTTGAATCACAGACACTGACCAGGCTGCCATGTTTAACAGGTTGGGAACATAGACTGTATAAAACATGGACATAGACTCTGTAACATGATCCATAGGTTTCTGGAGACCCCTTGAAAACCTTAATGCGGTGGCTGGCTGTTGGCATCACCTGAATTCATTTAACTTCTGCCTAATCCAAAAATTGGCAGAGTGTGGATGGAGCTGAAGCAGCTGAATTAAGTGGCTACCTAGCAGCTAGCCATCTGTGACAGCACCCACCTGTCACTCAAAGCAGCCACTCCCTGAATTATGCACAAGCCTTAGCCTAAATATAATTTAAACAGCTGGGTTAGAGAAAAAAAAAAATCACCCCCTGTACAGCTGTCTGGAACAGGGAAGTAGAAACCAAAACCATTTTTCTTACTGGGGCTGTAAACATGGTTTTTCTGTTGTAAAACTGGGAATTTTGAAGTAGGGGTCTATGGAGCGAGCAAGTGGCCACTCAAAGCACTTAAACATTGGCTTCATTTATGAGACCAGGAGGTTTGCCGGCTGGTTGAGAGTAAGAACAGGCTGGGCGTTACCATGACACTGTTCATCTTTATTGATTACTGGGCAGAGAAGATTCTGTGAACTAACCTCTTACAACAAGGCAAAAACAAGTTACACATACTTACAAGTCTAAAATCAATGTCCCACATCCTTAAAGAATTAAGTCAGGTCCCGGATCATTTGGAGGTGGGAACAAGTAACAACTGTGGCAGGCCATCTGTCTCACAAAAACTTATAGAACACAAGGCATCATTTCCCCTGTGTTCATTTCATACTCTTCATCCAAATCACATCTACATCCTATTTCATGCTTCGCAATTACCAACAATCTGTCCAAGACCATAGCAACCCAAAAGGATGAGGTGAGGTATACCTCATTAGAAAGGGTGCTGCCTCATCCATTAGCAGCAGCTACAGAAGCAAAGATTCATCACTGAACAGGAAAAATGGGCCCCAAGTTTCCCCGTAATTAATTTCTGTCCAAGAATGTATACTCCGCTTTTGGACCACGCCAACTGGACAGACAAATGAGTCCAATTTATTCCTATTAAATGGGCTCTGCTGTGGGGGGCGGGGTCCGCGCCATATGGCAGTCGGGGTACGCTGTGACATGAAGCACACAGCCGCAGTCGGCACAGCTGTTTAAGGAAGGAGGCAGACGGATACCTGGCTGCTTTCCCCAAATGGCTACATGGACGTGCTCCATTTGCTTTAGAATGCGAGCGTGTGCACTGGATGTGTCGCAGAAGTGTGAGTGTGCTCAGATGTTTGGGTGTATTTCTGATGTTTAAGTCTGGCTAGACAATTTGCATTCGATTGGCTTTGATTTGTAAACTGTTGCAGGCTGTCAAATATATTTTTATATAAATATATGATCATATGGGCAAAATGTATTTACTCAAAATGATGAACTCAATGATATGTACAATATATGCAAAATTAAAGTGTTTTTCATAAATAATTAAGATGTGGGACCAAGTCATAAGTAAGTCTTTGCAATCAAATCCCAAGTCAAGAGAGGCAAATCCTGAGTGAGGTCCCAAGTCAAGAGAGACAAGTCGCAAGTCAAAAGAGGTAAATCCCAAGTTTAGTCCCACGTCAAGACTAACAAATCCCAAATCACAAGTAAGTCTCAAGTCTTTGCACTCAAGTCCCAAGTCAAGACAGGCAAATCCTGAATGAGGTCCTGAGTCAAGGAGTCAAGGGAGGAGTGATGTGGAGTCCCATCTCAAGAACAGCAAGTCCCAAATCCCAAGTCAAGAAAGACAAGGCCTGAGTCAAGTCCCAGGTCAAGAAAAGGAAAATCCTAAGTCAAGTCAAGACTGACCAGTCCCATGTCACAAGTAAGCCTCAAGTCTTTGGACTTAAGTCCCAAGACCTAAATTTTGAGTTCTGACTCATAAACAAATCATATCAGTGAGTTTTTAGCATCACTGATTTACAAAGTTACTTAACTGTTAAGCTGTTAGCTCAGCTTTAGTTCACAAACTATGTTAATATTAGCCCTGACTTACCACTCTTTGTGCAACTAAAGATTTTGAACAAAATTTGCTGCAAAAGTTGCTGCGTCTCCGTTTGTAATTTTTGAGCATTTGCACACACCAACACATTTTTTGTGGCCTGTCTTGTAGCTTTTTCACACGTTTTTTCCAACTGGAGCTCAATAAACATGGCATTAGTTCTTTGAGGTTTTCTCCTGTAACTTGATTGGATGCTGGTGGATCGGTTGAAACAAAGTGGATCTGGGGAATTAAATGTCGACTTGCTGAGAATTAATAGCAATGTAAGTTGATTCAGCAAGTCATAAATTATTGCTGTTAAAGTCTGTTGCAAAGTTTTGTTTTGATTTTGTCAAGTTAAGTCTAAAGTGATCCAAATATTTGACTCAAGTCCACATCTTTGATTATTAGTAATACTGAGGACTATTATTGTGTTGAAATAATATTATCAAGAAAACAACTTGCATTTCTCCTCTCACTTAACATGAGTTTTTAAACACAAATAACACACAGCTCTCATATACTCACACAACAGCGAGAACCTTCTAACATGTTCTTGACTGTAGTTTTTATTGATGTGTTTGCTTAATGAGCTCCTGTTTTTCTTGTTCTCCCTGTCAAAACATGTCTACTGCTGCAAC
Organism: Lutjanus erythropterus; assembly: GCF_056507025.1. NCBI lineage: Eukaryota > Metazoa > Chordata > Actinopteri > Lutjaniformes > Lutjanidae > Lutjanus > Lutjanus erythropterus. The sequence goes on from NC_139327.1 coordinate 9,495,042, forward strand.
ACAAAGTGCACTGCATGTGATTTTGTTGTCTGCATAAATCTTGCAAACCTGAACCATGAGCAGCTCCATAATCAGACCGAACTGCAGTTTCATTTCACTTCACACATTAAGCCTGACATCGTGTTTGTGTTTGTTTTGCACTAACCAAGTGACGAGTAATGTGTTGCTGCCACGAATGCTGCCGTAGTGAATGCTACAGTAAGAACAGTTAACGTTTTGCACAGCAGTCAGGGAAATGTGCCAACTTAAGACTTAATATTTCTGTAAAACAATGAACCATAAGTTGTGTCTTTAGAAGTGGGTATGCTCTTAATTAATGTCCTTTTTGTTAAAGGTGGCCCGTGCAGCAAAGTATAAACTCTCTGTGTTACAATCAGTGACTGTGGTATATTTAGTTCACTCGAGTTCCCGCTTGAATTGAGGGAGTAACGATCTTTATGAAATTAACATTAGCCACAGAAGAGGTGTAGATGTCCCACAGAGTATCCGGTGAGACAACTAGATAATTACGCTTGTTGAAAAAATTCACAGCACTCAGGAGGGCAACAATTATGAAAAGCCTTTTTTTTTGAAGATGTAGCTATTTACAGGCTTGAGAGGGTTACTTTAAAAATGTATTCCGATACGGCTTCTAAGAGGTCACTTAGTAGAGTGCAGATCCCCGCCAGACTACTGCAATGCCACCGCAGCTGTCAGGTGCAACCAGCAGAGATCTGCAAAAGTTCTGTGAATATTAACATGACGCCCAAATATGTTGTCCTGAGCTAGAACAAAATATCAAACTGGAGCAGTTGCTAATCACTTGCGGCCCCTAGAGGTCACTTAAGAAGAGTGAGAAGTCAGCTGTCAATGATTGTATAAAACATAGAAGTCAAAAAATAGAATTACTGCCTCACAGCTGTATGTCTCCACCAACTAGTCAAGTTACAGTTTACATCCATGTCTGTCCAGACTCATGTAATGTATGTAGTGAAGACTTTGAAGGAATTTAATATGGAACGTACCACTATATTGACCTGTAACTTTGAAGGAATTTAATAAAAGGTGTTAAGTGTGGGAAGTTCTCACTATAAATGTGTGATTCCAGTAAATAATTCGCAATGAGAAACATGCTGTCCTCATTTAGAGACTATTTTTACAGAGGACAGAGGACTGATAGAGAGCTGAACATTATGATGTCACAGTGAAGTGGTTCTTTGATCTTTTGAAAATAAAATGTCATCACCTCGTCCTTTTATCCTATTAGATATTTGTGTGTAATTTTGTCATAAATAGTGTATGAAATCTGGAGTTATGGCCAAAAATGTGCTTGGTGAGGTCACTGTGACCTTTGACCACTGATTTAATCCGTTCATTTTTGAGTCCAAATGAACATTTGTGTCAAGTTTGAAGAAATTCCCTCAAGGCGTTGTGGAGATATCGCGTTCATGAAAATGGGATGACCTGAAAACATAATGCCTCAGTCATAAAAACATGGCAAACATAGGCATAAAAATCACTTTAAGAAAAGATTTTTGAAGGTTTTTTAAGAATTCTGAATCACTGAGGTCCTTCAGCATACAGTCATGAACGCGCACAAAAAAATTAGACTGATCGCTCCAGCGGAGTGCGAGATAAGCTGCAGACAAGATGTAGCTGCAGTCATCATGCACTCACTCACACATACACACAAGGCAAGATTACACGTTCCCCTCTGTCACAGGGGACTTAAAAGTGGGTATACGCAATGCCAGTTGAAAAATAAATGGTTATATTCTGTGTACCTGCATATTCCCTGCACTACACGGTCACTGGCTGTGTTGATCTCACTCGAGCCCGTTGCCACTTTTATGAAAATTTGTCCAACATAATTTTTCATGGATGTAGCTATTTTCTGGCTCTGGCTCAGGAAAATGACAAGCCCATTCCTTATCCCGTCTACAAAGCTCTTATTTTTTTTTCTGTAGTTTTCAGGGACACATCAGCAAACAAGACCAGACCTATCTGAACCGCTGAAAGATTAGAAATAGCGTAGGTCATAATGACCAACAGCAGAGCTGCCACAGCACTACAGCGTTTACTTTATGTTTGCGTCGATGATCGTAGCGTCTGCAGCCCTTTCCAGAAAAACTGCCTGCTTGCAATTTACCTTCCTTTAATAGGTTTCTTTCTCATTCCAACACGCCCTGAATAGAGATATTTAATTCAGTTTATCGCCCCCCTTCAAATTTCAATTAGTGCCTCTTAAACTGCAATACAAGATATTCCCAAACAGTGCACTTTTCATGCCATTTGCTGTTAAGTCAGCAAATCCCTGCTCGAGAATGCCTAATAAAGTGTTATGTGCTTCAGTAGAATTCACATGAAAATAGAAAAAACACTTTCTGTGAACTTCTCAAACACTGCAAACACTCAGACACTCAGACAAGTGCGCGGTTGCAGAAATAGACTCTGGAGGCTGAGAGCCAGTGAGCCCGGGATGCATCCGTGACCGCGGTGAGGATGATGATACGCAGAACATTAACAGACTTTGTCATCTGTTGTGCTCCACTGTTGCCTACATGAGATACGCCCACTCACTTTCTCTTTAGCTTTGACCTTGACAAATCCTCCTCTCAGAGAGATGACGGCAAATGAGCTCGAGTGCATGTGGATGTGTGACAATTAATTTCCTTGTATATTACGGCTATAAGTGCTAAGGCAAAGGAGGAAAAGAGCCCCTCACATAATTTGCCAGGAGTACCTGCCTTCTTTGTTATCTGTGATTGGAAAGGAGGCTCACGCGGCGCCCGTTAGACGATAGATTGCTCCGATGGAGTCACGGTGGCAGCCGTAGCGGTTGTTTAAAGGGCCATTCGGATGCAATCTGAGAGATTTCAGCCTGGATTTATGCCTCCCTTATTGCCGGAGCTCCTCGCTCCGGAGCTATGGTAAACGGAAATGAATTATTGTGTCAGGAAGCAGACTTTCCCCCCTTCTCCCTCGCAGCCAACAGGGCCCTGAGCTGAGCAGTCTGGCTGCTGCTGTGCATTTCATTAGCACTCTGCAGCACTTCACCTGCGCGTGTGAAGCCCATTAACACTGTCATTAGAGTAGCTCGCCTCGTGTCATGTTGAGGACAGAGGTGTCCCCTCGCTGAGAAAAAACAAAGGGAGATTTATTCAATCGCCATGCTGAGAATGATACAAAGTGTTGTGCCAACTGTTGGCTATTCTTTAACAAAATGACAGCTTGGCCGCTCACTTTTCAATTAAAGCGGAATTTTAATATATGCAAGAACAAAGTGTTGGCTTTTAAATATAGATGTAGGTGCTGACAGTGTGTCTGCAGATTTCAGCAGAGTTAATTTAAGTTTTTTTCAGACTTTTTAAAGGCCATTATAAATGCACTTTAAGACCTGTTTCATGTGCATACTGGCATACTGTGTGTAAAGTCCAGAACACCTCGACTTTTAATGCTGGTGTAGATCCAAACGCTGTGTGAACGTTGCTTAGATAATGCAGTCAAAAAAAAATTTAATCGCCATGAGACAGGGCCCTGAGTGTATTGTTCCCAACTAAGACGAATGCCATGAAAAAAACAAAAAAAGACACCTGAAAACACACCACCCCACAGTGTCTGTCAAGGTAATTATCAGTTGCGTAAGTTGATTGATTCATGTATGTATGTATGAAAAGTCAGTCATTATCTGCTCACCCTCATGCTGACTGAGCGACTGAGTTTAGTTTTTTAGTCCACAAAACACTGCTGGAGTTTCACAGGAAAACTCCCTACAGTTGAAAACTGGTCACCGTTCACCTCCATTGTTTTAGAGATTCTGCAATGCAAAATTTTTAGTACATTAAAAAATTAAAATGCCAAAATGAACACTGTTTAATACTTTAAGGACCTGTGGAAACCCTGCTAGATAAAAGCCCTTTTCAGACAAAGAGGAGAGACAGAGTAGTGGTGAGTTAAATATTCTGATAGGAAGAAGTCTGCATCATTGATGTACAGTGCCTGGCCAAGAAAAAGTCTCCACCTGGATTTAACCAAGAAAATAGATAAGAGCTTTCCATTGGATAATTAGTGCAGTGATTAATTTGGTTCAGCTGGCAACAAGTTATTGAACTCTGACTGATGCAGTGAGGAGCTTCTCATTTCTTAAACAACCATTTCAGAAGACATATCCTGTGGTCATGGAAAAAATGTTACTCTGTTTCAGAGTAGAACTCACAGCTATGTTTCATAGTGAAAGTAAGAGCAATGGAAAAAGGTCATGTGGTCTGATGAGTCTGGATTTACCCTGTTCCAGAGTGATGGGAGCATCAGGGTAAGAAGAGAGGCAGATGAAGTGATGGGAGCATGAGACATTATTTTCACACATGGATCGGCCACTACAGAGTCCAGACATTAACCCCACTGAGAATCTTTGGGATGTGTTGGAGAAGACTTTACGTAGCGGTCTGACTCTCCCATCATCAGTACAAGATCTTGGTGAGAAATTAATACAACTCTGAACAGAAATAAATGTTGTGACACTGCATCGAACTGATGCCATGGTGAATGCGTGCTGTAATCAAAGCTAAAGGTGGTCCAATGAAATATTAGAGTGTATGATATATATATTTTTTTTTTTTTTTCAGGCAAATTTTCCTGCCTGTTTTAAAAAGTCCAAAAGTGTTTGGACCCTCCTTCAATTCCTGTTTGCTCACACACTGTACGTTTGCTGTATATTCATGTATTCATCCACCTAGTGCAGTGGGTGTGAATGAAGAATGAAAGTAAAGGATGAGAATGTTGGTCAGATTATTAGCCTCTGAGTTTTTGTTTAACCTCTTTTGTCACGGTCAAACTCTGGGGATTTTTGTCCGACACGAGAAGAATCTCCTCAACAAATTAAAATGGGTTCTTTCATTCATTAATTTCCATTGTGCATAAATGATGAAGATTGAAATAATAAATTTGTTAAGGCAGAATTAAATGAGCATTTAATTTCTCTTCGTGTTTGACCTTGTGTTGCTGCGGATGCCTCCTGATGCTCAATTCAGAATTGTGTAATACTGAGTGTGTTACAGACATGTTACTACATCTGACCTTAGACTGCTGTGGTGATTTCTATGTGAAAGCAACCAAATTAATGTAGAGGGGTGTATGTCCAGCTCATTATCACTGCAGTTTGTTAAACAGTCACAAAATGTATATATCTATAGATTCATGTACATGTACACGAATTGTCAGTGTTCTTTATGACGGTCAGCACGACTTTCAAAGTAATAAGGATGAATGTAGTGTATGTATGGAGAATATCTGCTGAAGGAGGAGGTCAAATGGAGGACTTTGAGACACAGGAGACTGGAGTTCAGTACCTGTGTGGGACCAGTGTCCACCATGATCATTTCTGAAAACTAAGTAGCTTTTGTGCCTAAAGCCAATTTCTTTATTTTGAAAATGTAACCAGACATTGAATATTTAAAATATCCTGAGGACAATGGTGAATAATGCCCAATGTACACAGATCTAAACATTTAATTTCAAGACTTTTTTACAAACTCTGGTGAGACTGTGTTGGCATGTCTGAGCAGACATACATATATATCACTTATTCTTGAGAATTGCGACCAAACCTTATTTTTAGGGGGTTTTAATTTTTAGTCCTCAATTACGCTGTCTAAAACTTTTAATGGGCCAACCTCCGACTTGACAAAATGTTAAATTTTTTCACTTCACACCATAGTCATAGTGAGCAGCCATTTTATTTTTTGAAGTTGCTCAAAGTTCTCTTAATGCTAATCAAAATACACATTTTTAAACCATAATTCTTATTTAGCTATGATTTAGAAGGGCTACAGAGTTGATGTGTCATGGTTGAGACATATCTGATAGCAATATTATTTAATGGATTGTAGTGCTTGAGAAGTATTCCCGCCTTTTTTAAATCAGGAAGTGAGACAGGGGTCCTTAGGGTATAGCTTACCATTTTTTTTGCCTGATTAAATCATGTTTTCATTCAAATCCGACAGAGTTGAAGCAAATCTAGGACAAAAATTTTCTTTTCATTTTCAGAAAAATTTATTTTAAAATAAAAATGATTATAATAGCATAATTTTTACACCCATGTCATCAGAATTGCTAGTTTTAGATTCCGAAGGCTTTAAATTGTTAGAAGTTGTGAATTCTTGTCTGTGACAAGGCTGATCTGTTGTTCTGGCACAGAGAAATTAAAAAAGTGATCTACATATATTTCATACAGTATATATAAACCCTTAAAGGATACATTTTCACCAAAAAAATTGGAATTAGAGTGTTAGTAGAACAGGATTTGTCCCAATGCTCAAGCATGAAGTGGATATAGATATAGATGTAGTAAAACATTAAAAATTCAGGTGAGGCAATGTCCACAAAAAAGCCTGGAAATGGCCTTTAATGACATTTACATCCCCCTCTATATACTGTACATACAGCAGTTACAACATATAGATCAGGAAATAATGTAAAATAATCAACATACTGGCATAAAAAGTGCCCTAGAACATGTATGGTACCACTCCCATGCTGAGTGATGGATTTTCTGAGTGGACTGAAAAGCCTCTGTATAAATGGAGTTATAATAGCCTAGGAAAAAAAATGCAATTCAATTTTATTTGTCAGAGCATTTTGAGGCATGAGTTAGAAATTCTTTTAATCCAGCGGGCGCTGGGTTCAAGGGCACGGGAAGCCAGCCAGCAGCAAGGTCAAGCAGAAAGAGAACTAGATGCCAAATTGCCATTGTGCATTGTTTAAATCTGTACCTGTCAGGAGCGTCCTGATGCGAGGCAGCTCTCCTGCAGAGCTCGCTGGATAAACACTCGGAGCCAAAGAGCAAGAAAAACACGGCAATCAGAACTTCCAGCCAAGAAACTCATTTCGCTTTCACGTCTTTGTTAAAATGCGACCGCACACACAGCAAGACGGGAGACTGGAAACGACGCAGGAGGCGTTGATTCCTCTGAGCCGTCAATAAAAATCGATATGTTTTTACAGAAACGTTCAGCTTTAATTTGAGTGATCTGAGCTATAGAACATCGTATCTGGGACAAATAAACTCAGATGACAGGACGAAATTCATAAAGAATCTTAGAGGACGTCTGCAGTAGATCAAACTTTGTTTGAGAATAATGCAGCAGCACAGACAAAAAGGGAACTGATGTTTTCTTCACAACATGTCTGTCTGTTTGCCTTTCTATCAATAACCAGCCTCAAAACAGACAAATATTGCATTATTAAAATGTCACTGGAGCTCAGTTAATATAGTTTAGCTCCTGGCGTGTCATGTGAAGAATGATAGAATAAATACCTGCACATTCAGGGTATTTGTCTCCTTGCCAGCTGACAGGGACCATACTTAAACCTTTTGTCACATGCTCATTACTCAAAAAAGAACAGGCCTCATGTTTAGTACTCCCTTTGCACTGTGGTACTTTTCACCCCATTTTAATCATTAATCAGCCACAGAGCAGAGCTTTACAATGAAGCCCGTTTGTTTTCACTTCAAAAAGACTACCTGCCATACCTGCCGCAGCACCCCAGCATTACAGCTGAGAGCCACTCATTCGGGACCAAATTATAGCCTGCATGTATCGACTGAATTCTGTGTCGGAACAAATTTCAACACCTTTAATTAATAGCTGCCTGCGCAGACCCATTCCTGGCATTGTATCTCAGCAACAAGATGTCTCCAAAAAGTCAATATCAGCAAAGGAGATGCATCAGGAGATCGCTGAGCTGAAGAAAACATAAATTGGTCACATCACACGGGACTGGGCGCGCCGAGCTCACGCAATGATCTGAGGCGGGGTTGGACGCTCATCGATACGTGGGCGGTAACCTTAAGATACATAACCAGCTCTGAATCTCATTTGCTTGTTTGTGATATTGTTTTATTCTCCTTCACTGATGTTACAGATGAAGTGATTTTTTTCCCCACGCATTTATGACACCATGTAGCCCACCCTGAGCTCTGCTCATTATCTGATACAAATTGAGAAGTGAACACATTTCAGCATTAAATCACAGAGAATAGCCTCTTAAATAGCCGTTGTCAGTGATGTTTGAAGGAGATGATAGCTCTGGTGGGTTCATTCACTGGTGGACTTGTTCGAAACAACGCTGCAAAGGTGCCCTTTTTGTAGATAAAACATGATGTGGTGTCCTCTAGGGTGTTTTCCAGTGGAGAATATGTGATGCAGTGCTGTCTGGGGTAGCCTACCAACACAGAAAATATGACGTAGTGCCCCCAATGTTGCCTTCCAGCTGAGGAAACGGAATAAAGCTCCTTGTAGGGTGCTGATAAAAAATTGAGAAATTGCCCCCTGGGGTGCCTTCTAGCAGACGAAACAGGATTAAGTGCCCTCTAGGGTGCCCTTAAGGTGAAGAAATTGTGATTAAGTTCCTTCTAGAATGCTCTAGTAGTCAAGAAAATGTGTTGAGGTGCCACCTAGGGCGCCCTGTCAGTGGAGAAAACATGATCAAGTTCCCGGTGCTCTTCCAGTTGAGAAAACAACAAGGTGAATTGCCCTTTCGGGTGCTCACGCAATGCAGAAAACATGATGAAGTGCTCTCTAGGGTGCATTCTGGTAGAAAAAATGTGATTAAGTGCCCTCCAGGGTGCCTATTCAATGCACAAAATATGATGAAGTGGTTTTCTTTAATATGAGTAGCTTCCAGTGGAGAATCTATGATGAGAAAATGTAATAGGGCCCTCTAGGGTGCCCTCCAGTGAAGAAAACATGATAAAGTACCCTGTAGGGTGCCCTTCCCATGGACAAAACATGACAACATGCCTTCTAATGTGCTTTCCAGTGGAGAAAATGTGATTAAGTGTGCTGTAGGATGCTGTTCCAGTGTAGAAAACATGATGGAGAATCTTTGGATGTCTTCCGAGTTTCCTCCAGGGTGCTCTTTCAGTGATGATAACATGGTGAAGTGTCCTGTAGTGCGCCCATCCAAATCACAAAAACATGATGATTTTTATCTAATTTATCATTTTCATCAGAAGTGGGACTTCGGTTACAAAAGGGCTGAGAACCCCTGCACCAGAGGGGACTTAATCACATTTTCTCCAATGGAAGATCACCCAAGAGGGCAGTGCATCATGTTTTAACTTTTAAAAGGACACCCACTGGGGGCACGCCATCACATTTGCTGTATTTGTGCACATGCTACAGGGCTTGTAATCACATTTTTTCCATTAAAAGAAGGCACTTTATCATGTTTTCTGCATTGGTAGGGTCCCAAACAAAGAGGGCTTAGACTTTGGGGTCCAATGTCAAAAGAAAATGTGCTGCACTGCCCTGTGGAGTCCCCATCCAGTGGAGAAAACATGATGTAATGCCATATGGGCACACAGCATGCTAGAAAATGTTGCCTCTATGTGCCTTAAAATTGCACAACAAACAAAACAGTTGCAACTGGACTGGTGTGTCTCAGGTCATGTGACATTAGCGGGGGCGTGTCCTCTCAATGGCGGGACTCAGAGCCTTCAGAGCAGCCGCACGTTTCTTCAGCTCCTTCATCACCTGCAGACCGAGAGCTCTGACGGGCTGCAGACTGACCTGGGTCCTGCTGGGACCGGGGCTGGGACCCGGAGGAGGGTCCACCGGGTCCTGCTCAGTTGTGACCCCTTGACTTGCGTATCTACTCTTTATGATTGTCAGCTTAGCGGAATACGGTTGAGATGAAAGGACTCGCTGACGAACCCAGCTACATCATCGAACTCCTGGAGGGAGGAGTGACCCTTAAAGACGTCACTGACAGACTACAAAAATTAAGTTTAATTCACTTAAAAATAAAATATGTACATTTTTATGTTAAGCTGATGATAAACGATGAGTTGATCTCACTAAATTTCTATATGATTTTTTACAGTGTAGGTGGTTTAGCACTGCAGGAACTGTTCCACCAGGAATGCATCACAACCTGCACTGGTGCTCCACCACATGCAGCTGGTGCCCTTTTTACTTTTACTTTTACATTCCTGACCCTCAGACAGCCTGCATCCACCACCGGGCTCAGCATTGCCAAAGCAACACGTATTTATAATATTGTTGCCAGCAGCCAAAATGTATTCAGATGTCCACACTGTACTGAAGGCTTATCTTGCAGACCACACAAGATGGTATGAAAATATTGTTTGCTGGAGCGAGATCATACAATGGCAGCGATGCACCATTCTGCAATCCCTACATCTCCTCCAGTAAAGCAGCAATGTCAACACCAAGCTAAGTGAAGGACACACCTGCTGAGAATTCCATGCCTTCTGCTCCACTGTGTTTCACTTTAAAGTGGCACATTAAGGAGCCCTAAAGGGGCTCACCTCATTTTTATGGCACATATATTTGGATACATTTATGACCCCAACCTTCAGCCCTGGAGCTTTGGGGCGGCTTTTGATGTGAAGACGTCTCATAAACTCTGATGTCCCTCTTCAGCCAGTATTGAGCCCACTTAATAGCAGAGGAACAAAACAAACAAAAAGCAAACTGATTTGCCTCTTGCTGGTGGCGCATCTATTTTCCATTTAGCAGATTTTTTGGTGAGTGTGTGTGTGTGTGTGTGTGTGTGTGTGTGTGTGTGTGTGTGTGTGTGTGTGTGTGTGTGTGTTCGTGCGCCTCGTGTGTGTGTCTGCTGCATGCAGCAGATGGAGAGAGAGAATTATCTGAATACCAGTATGGAAATGTGATAAATATTCCTGGAAATGAAATCATCTAAAGCTTTCCAACACTGCAAGTCTAATTAGGAGATGGTAATTAATCACATGTTGCTATGCTTGTTCTGAATAATGAGACCCCCAAAAAGTGTAATTTATGAATCTGAGTGGGACTAAGTGCTCTGTTTATTATTGATCACTGACATAACTTGCTGATCACCCCAAAGGATAATCCTCAGAGAGGATAAAAAGGAGAAATATTAGATTATCTTCCACCCTTTCTTCTCAAGAATTCCCATTTTTATGAGCTTATAGGACACTTCCAAGGAAAAATAATCTACTGTGTTGTCTTTCTTCCCCCCTATGAACGCTGAGCTTAAAGCGAACGCGGCGCGTTATGAAATTTTAATTAAGCTCCAGCTGATAAAACAATATGTTGATATCACATCATCAAATGGCATATGCTAATTGCGTATTCCCGGACTTCATTAAAAACTCTGCTACAGTAATTCCAAACAAAGTTGTGGCGGCGCTTCATCAGGGCAGCTTCCTCAGGGGCCTGGTGTAATTGTATCATCAAGTGCAGCAAGTCGTCTTATCCACAGTTTCACTGCACCTCGTTGGGGGACGCTCCGAGCTCCTCTCTGATAAGAGCAAGACTCCTCCTGAATGGAGGCATTGAGGAACACTGATGTAGAACTGTTGCGGAGGAGAGAAACTAGGCAGCGCGGCCTCCACAGGATCGTTGGCTTCTTCACGGCAAGATGGAGAGTCCTGCAAGAACGTGACAAGATCTGTTGTGCCTTAAAGTGTAGAAAATAAAATAATGACTGCATCTGCAGGGGGAGATTGGACTGTAGGTTAATACCAATATCTGAACTGTTATTAATGTGCTGAGATTTCTGGCTTTCTAAAGTCTAATCTCTGATTGCGAACAGAAATGTGATTATTGGATGTTTTTGCAGCAGCTGTATCACCAGGCAAAAACATCAATATAAAATGATCCTGCAAAACCCAAGATTACAACTTTTTTCTTTCTTTTTTTTTTCACATCCAATGCCACAGTTTTTAAAAACCATATCTGCTCATGGCCGCTGCATCACTGATGATGTTAAAGCCTCTGGAAGCGCGGCTAAAAATGCATATATTCCAGAGGTGGGGGACTTGGGTCAATGACTTAAGTCAGACTTAAAGGGTTAGATCACCCAAACATGAAAACTCGGTTATTATCTACACACTCTCATGCCAATCGAAGGTTGGGTTTAGTTTTTTGGTCCACAAAACACTGCAGAAGTTTCACAGGAAAACAGTGCTGCAGAATCTCCCAAACAATGGAAGCGAATGCCGACCAGTTTTCAAAAACAACCAAAAGAAAACACAAAATGCCCCCCGGCATCATACCCCCCGTAGCGAAATGAAATATCTGCTGGCACAGAAACTAAGCTATGTACTACTGTTGAAAGGGTCAGCAGCAAAATGTATTTTAGCCACCCCCCGCCACAAAAAAAAAAAAAAAATCAATATCAGTTTAAGTGTACACTATATTTAAAACATTTTCACCACTCAATTTTGCCGTCAGACAGCCTTTTCTGACAGAGAACTGAAGCTGCCATCTACGCTCGCTTCAAAGCCACCAGGAATCCTTTGACAAAAGCGGTAATTTTACCTCACAGCATGCTGGAGATGCTTGACAACCACTGGCACCGTCAATTAGTTTTGTTTGAGTTACTCTGTGTGTGTGTTTTAACACGTTAGTTTGGATTCCAAACTCAAGTTACTTGCTGTGGATCGAAGTAGCGATAAAAGCAGCAACTCCCGTGTTCTGCGAGGTAAAATAGCTGTTTTTTGTTTTTTTTGTCAGCGGTTTCAGTACCTGTTGCTGAGCTGGCTCAGACTCAGAGAGGCAGATTAATTGGGAGCAGACAGGTTTTGTTCCCATCTGAGTGGGACAACTGACAAGGATTCTTTTATGGTTTGCTCATGGAAACACACCAAATGCAAACCCACTATCAGGACAGTGTACAAAACCTTCAGACAATATTTAGAATATGGATTAAAATTAATTTCTAATGCATTTTAGATGCTTACTAATAAGTACATTATACCTTCACTTACATAGTCCAAAGGCTATTATGGATTTGCTTGTCCTAAAGATTGCAGTTATGTTTAATAAAAAGGTCGACATTGATTGCTGGTCTGTGACAGAACATGCACTCTGAGCCTCTGTATCAAAGTCTGACTCTCTTCACATCCATCCAGCACCCCGACATCCACCGCCGTCTCTGTCCACCGTGCTACATCCATGTCTACGGTACACAGAAACTGAGGAGCTGAGCTGTGTTGCAGTTACAAGCCACAGTAGCTCAAAATGATGGAAGTAGTGAGAGGCGTAAGGATTAAACAAAAACACCTTGTCCCGATTGTACAATCGAATCTAATTCTAGCTGTCTTTTTTTTCTGAGAGGAAATTACTAAATGGAACATACTTAAAAAGCAGGCGGACTAAAACTGCTTGATTTTCGAGTGAGGTTTGGTTGATGGAAAGTATTATCCCACAATGCAACACACAAAAGAGAGCCACTCACAGTTGGAAAAACAGACAAAGAAAAAAAAAAGAGGAGCGTGGTGCGACAGCTCCAACAATTTGCTCAGATAACAAAAAATAAATGAATAAATCCAAAGGGGAAAAAAAAGCTGCTTATTATTCAGTCTGTAAATGGAAAGTGGCAGCAATGTTTCAATGTCACAGTTTGATTAAAGTCCTTCAGTGCGTTGTTCTTACAATAATAGTGTTTGTACAAAACAATAAAGGACATTTATTTCTCGTATATTGCCTGTAATGACTAAAAGCAGCTCATTGTCAGCTGCAGTGCATCATGACATTAGTGTGCAGCAGATAATGAACTGACACAGACCGTCAGCATATGCATGTATAAGCTCCTGTTAGTATAAAATTGATAAATACGTTTGATGTTTACCTGAGTATATAAGGCAATTACTGTGGTATGAATACAATCAGTGTATGGAATCTCAACATGAAGTGTTAAAAGGGGAACCATGTATTTGTCATTTCTTCATCAATGCAGTAGAGGTCACATATTACTCGTACCTACACTATAACTCGAGAAAATCACAGGTGCCATATAGTACATAACACCCAAATTCAAACCTGAAAAAAAACTTTACAAATGTTTAAAGGGACTGTTCAGATTTTTCTGAGGTACTTATCCATATTCAGTGTATTATCTTCAGTAGGTGGCGGTCTGCATGACCCCGGTTTGGAGAAGCAGCAGGTGAGGGACGGTGGACAGGGTCAGCAACAAAGTGTGTTTTAGTCACCTAAAATTAAGTTTCAATGTAGACTAGATTTAAGTGTTAGCTATATCCAGAATATTTTTTCAAAGCTTTACCTACATTACCTTTATATCCCTTTTTTTAAACCAAACTCCATAGTCGAAACCAGTCATTTTTCCTCTCAGAACAGGGGAGTTTCTGGTCACTGCCTCTATCTGTTTGTGAGTTTGTGTTATTGTGTGACTTCTGTGTTTTAAAGAATTAGTTCTAAGTCACACAATAACACAAACAAACTAACTGATCGAGGCAGCGGTAGACCTGCAACCCCTGTGTTCTCTGAGGTAAAATTGCTGTTTTTTATCAAAGGAGTCTGGTGGCTTTGGAGAGAGCGGTTTAACAAGCAATATTATTGAAAATATTCTAAATACAGCACTAATATTAAGTTTTGTAGATGAGCCTTTTTTTGATAGCTGTAGGTAATACACTGATTACAGTGTCACGTGTCATACAACCAGGGGTATTTCCAGACTTTTGTGACTGGGATGACCCAAGCGGGGCACCGACTTATGCATGAATTTACCATTTCTCATCTCATCTTATCTACTTTAATTGCTAACCTCACAGTTTATAACCATTTCTTACATTCCTGTCTTCCAATCACATCACAACAAGGTAGCACAATACAATTATAATATAATAATAATATAAAAGCTTAACTTAATTGTCAAGTCCTCAAAAAGAAATTGCACCTCTATTGTAAATCTTTCCTCAGGCTATGAGACTCCTAAATTCATCCACTACAGTCATGAAAAAAAAATTGTTTTGTTTATTTATTATTTAAATAAATGAACCTTGTAAAAATTAAAAGTAGGCTGCGCACAGCTATCCAGCCCAACTATCCCTTTAACGAATGATCATTTCCAGTGTTTACTGCATGCTCTTATAAGCTTCACATTTCGCACACTGAGGTATAATGCACAAAAGATCAAACTATTACTTACTGTTTAAATTTAAACAGTTTGTCAGCAATTTAGCAATTTAAAATAGATGCCCCGGAGGCAGTCGTTTGCCATTTAATGTACAAACACATAAGTCCTCCAGCGTGAGTGGCACTACCTGTATTTATCCAGGTGAATAAGTTCATTAAATTGAAAAATGCTAACAAGCTGTTGACAGTATGTGGGACAGTAGCAGTCACTTTAATTGTTTCAGGGTAATTAGATGCTATTTTCCCCACACTCAGCTCATTTATGTATTCAGTGATCCATTAGCATTTCTGTGCTGCTCTTAGGAAGACGTAGTGGGAAGGCCGGCGGCATTTCTAAGCACTGAGATAGTGTTGTTACATTTAAAGGAGTATAAGGTGTTCTCATTTGAACTCTGCAGCAGACCAGGTGCACTGTTCCTCCTTTAATACACAATGCAATGCCATCAAGCCCTATAGATAAGCTACGGAAAGTAGTGTTTACTCTGCAAACTCTGAATTCAGTTCAATTTAAAAAAAAACATATTGACTTTATTGTCTTCTGCCACAATAACTTGGACTTGTGGCCCAAGATAAGAATTATAAATCACAGTAAACAATAAAACACAACGGCCTGACATTGCTTGGAGGTGAGGCTTTACTGTAGTGCTTGTGAATCTTTATTTACTATCAGCCTGGGTGGCGAAAATCTGTGTGGGCTGCCATTAAAGGTGTTTCAATATGCTGTTTACCCCATCTCCCCATTTAATTAACTGTCATTGATTTGTGTTGACTAGGTGCGTTTTATGTACCTTTTCTCCTCTTGTAATTTCACCATGTTTCCACACTGAGTGATTGGTGCACACCCAAATTAATCTTGAATTTAAGAGCCATCTTCTCACTCCCAGAACCCCCCCCCCCCCCCCCCCAAGCAGAATGCAACAGCTAAAATTTGTTTGTTTTCCACCAGGCTCAGACTGAGCAAATGCAAACTACCAATAATTTTCATTAGCAACGCCCGGGTTGCAAGTGCCCTTGCGCCCTCTTGATAGGATATCTTATTAAAATTAAGTTAATGGATTGCTCGTGATTTATTAATGCCTTCCACTGGCCAGATTTTCGAATATAAATGGAGAGGCGACCTGAATTTTCATTTAGCTCTCTGATAAACGTAGGAAATGTGCAATTTGGAAGACAATTAAGCATTATCAGTGCGAGACCATCATGTAGACTCTAAATGCCACAGAGGGAGTCAGACAGCCCAGAAACGAGCACAGAGATCCCCGTTACAGGATATGGACCCAAATGATATTCACGCCTTTTACGCGATCGATTGCCCAAGTACCATATATGTAGAAGGAAACACCACCTGACTCAACACTAGAGCTGTGATTTTAGTTCAGTTAAAGCAGAAATTTGTCTATATTTTTATTATATATACATAGAAATATGTATCTACACACATGTATATGTAGCACCTATTTCTGAAAACTGGGACAAATTGTGCCTTCAAACTATAGATGAAAATATGAACAGATACAGAGTAGTGAAGTCCCTCCACTTCTGGTCCAATCATCTCCTACCAAAAAAACCCATAAAACTGATTTGACTGTCCACAGTCGAACAGACAAACCCCTGCCAAAGTACTGTTGTAGTTCTGCCAACAGTAGGTGTCTCCAGGACCACGTTTTGCCATGATGTCAGAAATACACACATATTCACAAGGGGAAAACAAAACCATCCACACTGTACACCCAAAGTTGCAACAACTTACTGATTTATGGTAATTAATGCATCATCATGGAAACGACATTTGATGAAAACTCACAAGCTTCTACATTTAGTATCATCGAGGTCTTTGGACTTTGTTGATCATTTATGAGGGGGGTGTGGTTAATATGTGAACATAAACCCTTCATTCTGATCTCAACTACACACCTGTCAAGTTTCGTAACTGCATCTTGCAAGGTTGTGTTGCAGTCATATTGATGAAACCGGTCCACAGACAGACATCTACACACACACCAATATTCAATTAGGATGAAATACAAATATACAAAAAGTTATGATTGAACTTTTAAATTACTATATCAATACTTTGTGAGCACTGATTTCCGAGTAGAGAGGCAAACTCTATACCCTAAAGGATTCCTTAACGCAAACCCACAGTTCGACTGAGTTCATGCAGTTGCCAGATGGTGGGAACTATTAAATTGTGACACATCAAAGACCCAAATTGATTGAAACTTTTTTTTTCTCACCCAAACTCCGGGAACTCTGCCTCTGATTGGCTAGTACTTGTTGCCACTGTTGGTTAGGCTGGTTATGGAGTCTATTTTTCATGGATATGATTACAGGTGTTGCCTCTAGATGTTGGCTTGCCCTTTGGTGTACCTTGGGCGCCGAAAGTGTGAAAACCACTGATCTAGCACCACAACCTGTCATGAAGACACACACGCACAGAGATTCAGAAGGTGAAAATAATACCAGCAACATGCTGTCACAGCTGGTAAAGATAGCTCATCACTTAGTGATAAATTGGATTTATTCACAACTAATTGATCACGCTGTGGAAAAAGTGTTAGCGCAAGGTGTTTCTTCTTGTTTTGTTTTGTTTTTTTTGTGTGTGTATGTGTGTGTGTGATCAGAGGTGTGTTGCAGAGAACAGCAGGAAGGCATTCACTTGTTCCTTGCACTGGCAGCAGGTGCCGCTTGGAGACAGTGGGCAGGAGATGGCCATCTGATAACGTCTTGGCGGCCTGGTAGCCAGCACTGTGTGGACCGGTACCAGTTTGCATCCTGATCATTCACTGTGAACAAATCACTGATCTTTCTGGCATCAAATCCGCACACACACACACATACACAGAGTACCAGGCAAAGCAGCCAACATCATAAAAACACCCTGCACATGCTCAGACCCATTGTATTATAGTTCCAGGTCTATGCATTACAATGCAATGCAGGACTTTAACTTGTAATACAGTATTTCAATAGTGTGGAATTACTACTTTTAATCAAGTAAATTATCTGACAAGTTCCTCCATCACTGGTTATCTGGGTGCTTACCAATTTAATACAGTATGAGTTGTCTTACACAGTCACAGCTGTATTCTGTTGCTTTGCTCAAGGACACAACGGCAGTTCGATCACAACCGAGCACTTTTCCTTCACCTCCTTCACATTGATCATTTCATACCGTGGTGAGCCTTCCAGCAGGTTTCCGTAACCTTCGGGCTAAATCCACAGAAGACGTGATATGTTACATACCAACACTGCAGCGATTTCTCATTATGTTTAATGTCATCCCGTGCTGCCAAGCGCCTTCCTCATGCCTGCCATGTCCGCGAGTGAGAAACATATTAGTACATGTAATGGGAGTGGGAACTCCAATGAGGTATGAAGTGGGAGGTAAAAAGACCAGCAGTTATAAGATTAAGTCCTAATTTAATCAAATACATTCATTGATTTAATAATGAAAGTCTGTAATATTCATATGACTAAGAACAACCAAATAATTGCATTTGAGTCAAGTGGTCATTTATCTTTACAGTATGTCATAGTTGAAGGATGGCAGATGGTAAAAGACTCTAATTTTCTTTATCACCAAATATAGAGCTATTAGTGGCACAGGGAGAGATGGAAATGATATCCTTCCATGAATTAGATTCATTATAAACCACACATTCTTGGGAACCGGGACAAATTACGTCCTATCAAAAAAAGAAAAAAAAAACAATAAAATACAATTTAGTGTGTTTTGTCAGTCAGTGTTTAGTTTTTATCTCTAAACTTGCTCTGTCCCAGAAAACACCCTTGTCCAAGACATGTATTCACAATTTTACAAATGTGTTAAAAGCCTTCAAAATCTAAAACTAACTACACCTACTGATAAATGTGCTATTATAATTAACTTAGGTTTAAAATAGTTTTTTTTATGAAAATTTTAGCCCTTTAAAGTTGAGACTGTCAGATTTTTACAAAAACATGATTTAATCAGGCATTAAAAAAAAGGGTTTAGCTATACCCTAAGGACCCCTGTCTCACTTCCTGGTTTAAAAAAAGTCGGGAATACTGCTCAAAGACTGGTAAACATTCTATTTTTCGACAAATTAATTAGATAACATTGCTATCAGATGTGTCTCAACCATAACAAGTGGACGCTACAGCCATTCTGAAAAAGAATTATGGTTTAAAAATCTGTGTTTTGATTAGCATTAAGAGAACTCTGAGCAACTTTAAAAAATAAAATGGCTGCTCACTGTGACTATAAGCTATAACACCTAAACTCCATCAGATAAGATTTAATAAAAATATTTAATTATTAGGAGGTTGGCCTGTTATAAGGTTTAGCCAAGAGTTTGGTCTCTTAAAACATATTTTCCAGCATAACTGTAGAAAAAAATCTAGTTTTGTCCAAATATGACTGCTTAATATGTAGATTTAAAAAATAGAATATACTGTATAATAATATTAGTCAGTAATAGTGAAAATACACTAGAATATAGAAACTAATGTTGCTGAAAGTGCTCTTTATTCACTGGCCATTTGCTATCTATTCATATTTATTTCATTATCCTGCATTTTGCATAAAATTGAAAGCTTTCCTGAGATGACTAAATAAGCAGACCTGTCTGTGTTGATGTGCCAAATCTGCTGGAGCTCCCTCCTAATGCCTGTCAAATGTGGCCCACCTGTGCTCACTTAGTCATCCTCCAAAGACCGGGCAACGGAGGCAAAGCATTTGCATCGACAACTGTAATAACGTTCGAACGAGAGAAACATAATCCGTCATTACCTAAAGATAAAAAATGGAACCTGTCAGCTTTTGTCTCTTCCAGCTTCCTTTCCTTTTACATTTTTAAAATAGGACTCTGCTGCAGACAACAAATGAGTGCAGCGCTGTAGGAGGACCTTCGGATGACTTTTTACATTTGTGTGCTACATGAAACAATGGCCTTCCAACAGCACAGTGTGCTTTGTTGTTGGAGCACAAAGGGCTGATTCAGAGCTTCACATGGACCAAAGGCAAACAAAACCAAGAGCTCGTAACTTAGCAGCCATCACTCCTGGCAAACATGAATATAAAACTGGCATACATGCATGCAGACGGAGATCAATGAGCTCTGCACAGACAACGTGATGACTGAGTGTTTGGCATGATGGTGGGCAGGCCATCAACATGACACTCCATTATCACCACTCTGTCTGTGATTATGAGTCAACTGACAGGCATTTACACCTTTAACATTTTTTATTCATAAATGGATAAAATCAGGCATTAATTACGCTCAACGTGACTCCTTTCATCAAATAATGACAGCGGCAAAGCATAAAGAATTTAAGATGATTCAACTCAGTTCACACATCATCCATCCATCTAGCCATCCATTAGCATCACTTGCTTGTCCTTCAGAGCAGCGTTTCACACATATATTGGCACAGACCTGTTTGCATGAGGTCGCTAATTGCTAATTGAGTAAAATGCAACAACATTTTATATGAAGGTGCTCAGCTTGTAATAAGCATTAAACAGGTAATAAGGCCCTTATAAGATACTTATTAACAATAAGAGGGGTCGTCCTGAGCTGGGACTCTGAATATGAAACATACTTTACCTTGTGAGCTACTGAGGGACTTCGTGAAGCCCAGCTCACCTCAGCTCAACTTTATTTATAAAGCACTTTTCATACAGGCAGCAGCTGTAACTGTCCAATAAAGGCAA
The DNA here is from genome assembly GCF_056507025.1 of Lutjanus erythropterus. Classification (NCBI taxonomy): domain Eukaryota; kingdom Metazoa; phylum Chordata; class Actinopteri; order Lutjaniformes; family Lutjanidae; genus Lutjanus; species Lutjanus erythropterus. The sequence goes on from NC_139327.1 coordinate 9,515,670, forward strand.
AACTACTAATCGTTTTTAAAAAGAAGACGTCATGATTAACGAGTGAATAATAAAGGATTAATTACCGTAATAAGCTTAAAAGCACTGTTGACACTTTAGATCCAGTACCCCAAAAATGCATAGTTAACTGTTAATAAAGGATTAATTAACCTTAATAAGCATTTTGCACACGTTAGATCTGGCACCCCAAAAACTCATAGTTAACTGCTCGTAAATGCATAATAATATGTGCAGAAATCTTAATAAAGCGATAACAAAAGCTTGTTAAGAGTTAACAATGACATAATAGTTAAGTTAATTAAACTCAATACACTTGTTTGTAAGGGTATTATAAACAATCATAGGAGACTCATGTGGCTTTAATTAACATTCTAAAACAGTCTATGAACTGTTAACAAGTTTATTAAGTGCTATAATTAACACAAATGATTAATGAGACTATACTGTAGTCTCATTAACACATTTTTGTTAATAAGCATCTTATAAAGGCATTGTTGCTATTAACTAATGCTTATTACAAGCACATTATAATATAAAGTATTATCCTTATTTCCTTAAGTAGTGGCACGGGCCTTTATTTACCTGACCTGCACAAAGTAACAGACCTTTGTTTGAAGCAGCCTTTGATTTAAAATTCCCTTTCATAATTAGTATAATTAGTCATGTTGTGGCAGGCAGCGCAAAATTAAAGACAGAAAGCAGCTCTCAGCCACGCCACGCTGGAAATGACACTCAACAGAGGGGACAAGAACACTGAAACAGAGCTGCAAAATACAGCTGGTCTCAAGAAATTAAACAGCCACCTCACTAATGGTAAAAAAAATATAAAACAGCACAACAATGACAATTACCAAAACAACAGGTTATGAATAGTCAAAAGTAACACTGAAATTATGGAACATAAAAACAACAAATGAACCTGACAAACTACTAAGTCAAGCACTTTGCATGATTGGAAATGTGGTACGTCATGACAACATTTTAGTATAAAGCCTTTTCATTTTATTACACTGTTAATATTAACTCAACTCTGTTAACACAAACTCAAAGTCTGGCAACTTCTGCTTCAGAGGTTCACTGGGGGCTGTAGTCCATCCCAGCTGACATTGGGTGAGAGGCAGATTACACTGTGGACAGGTTCACCTGTCAGCCACATCGCTGACATACGGACATAATTTCACATTTTCATACCTACAAGCAATTTAGAGTCACAAATTAACTTAACCTGCATGTCTTTGGACTGTGGGAGGAAACTGGAACACCCAACAAAAACCCACACATGCAAACTCCACACAGAAAGGCCCCCGCTTCACGGTGGGTGCAAATCCAGATCTCTGAGCACCACCGTCCTGACCCCAATCTATCATATAAAGTATGTAATGTCTATTGGATTGGGGTTTTCACCTCCTCCGCTCTGGTGCTCAGCCCCGGAGCCCCTCAGGGCTGTGTGCTCAGCCCCCTCCTGTTCACGCTGCACACCCACGTCTGCAGCCCGCGACATGGAGAGAACTCTGCTGCGAAGTTCACAGATGACGCCGCCATCAACAGCTGGATTTCAAACAATGATGAGACTTTATATTGGGAGGAAATGAGCAGTCTTGCAGAATGGTGCACAGAAAACAATCTACTGCTCAACGCTGATTTTCGGTGAAGAGAGGCACAGACACACAGCCTGTCTACAGCAGTGGAGCTCAGGTGAAGCGGGTAAACAGTTTTAGTTTCCCAGAAATCATCATCACAGAGAACCTCTCACAGACATCACATCATGTCATGGGCGATTAAAACTGCCCAGATCATCATGGGTACCCATTTTTTGAAAATCAATGACACTGGGAAGGTGAGGTGATACAAAAAGACAGTCTGTTCACCCTGCTGCTATCCGGCAAGAGATACAGAAGTATCTGCTGCTATAGCACCACTTATTTATTCAACCAATCTACTGTATATAATCTTTACATATTTGTGATTAGCATTAAGGGAACTACAACAATCTTATTATGCAACCCTATGTTGTACAGTGATGCATAAATTGCCTTGTGCTTTGTATTTTGTTCTGTTGAATTTTTCTTTAAATTTATATGTTGTTAAAAGACACATTGAGGGCCTGTCTGTTTTTAATTCCATGCAGATCTACCATGTCTGTATTCTGTCAAGTAACAATTTCTGCAAATAACCCATCATATTGTGCTGAGCCCACGGTCATTTGATAATATGAATCAGCATGTCAGTAATTTTGTGTTTTTAGTTTTCAAGCATTACTTGTTTTACCAGCATTTTTTTTTTTTTTGAGGTCGAGATAATGGCGGCGGTGGAAATGATTTGCTTTGATACCATTTTGCATGCAAATTCCAAAGGCTCGTCTCAGCATGGAGACCCATTCAGAGATGATGTGAGCTCAAATCAGCAAATTTGAGTGAAACACAGACTTCATTAATCCTGTAAATGCGCCAAACAAAACACACATGGGACTAAAATCCAAAATCACAGGAGGTCCTTCACTGCAAAGACAAGGCTAAATTCTGGTTTCTGCTAATTTTTGACAATCCTCTCTGCTTATCCATAAAAGTAATATCCTTTAAAGAGGCAGTTCACTTCAAATTCAAAAATACATATTGTTCCCCTGGCCTGTAGAGCTGTTTATCCGTCTGGATATTTTTGGTGTGAGTTGCACAGTTTTGGAACTATCGGCTATAAAGGTGTCTGCCTTCTCTCCAGTATAATGAGACTAAATGGCACTCAGCTTGTGGTGCTCCAAGCACCAAAAAATACATCTGAAAAACTCAAAACCAGTGTCTCTTTCCGAATATCATGACCCAGTTACTCAAAATAATCCACACAGCTTGTTGTGTTCAGTTAAAGAACAGGGAATCCCAAAGTCTTGGCTGAGAAAAGGTGAATGATATCATGCACTCCATTTGACAGAGCATACAACAGTTTTTTTTATTTTCAAATTCAACCAGCAGCACCACGAAATGAGACAGGAAAGGTACCCATGTTTATTTTCAGCCAGGCAAAATATAAGAACAAAAATCTGTGTGTAGGATGTCATTTTAAAGCGGTTTTATATGTGTTTAAACACTTGTTTTGTTGTGCTGCAGCAAGCTTGCAAACTGTGTAAAATGGCAGTAAGGCAAGGTAGCAATACAGTGTAGTAAGTAAAAATATTAGTTCAACATATGTATTTTATTTTTCCCCTGGCTTGTAGAGTTAGATCTTTCTAGCAGAAATAAAGTAGTTCCAGTAGATTCTAAAGTGGTTATAGCGCAGAAAGAAAGTAGTTCCGACATGAAACTGGTCACAACAAAGTCTGTGGATTGTCTTCAGTGATAGGGTCGAAGAAACACTGGTTTTGAATTTTTCAGATTTATTTTTAGATGCTTTTAGCACCACAAGCAGAGTGCTATTTAGTCCCATTATACTGGAAGGTAGACATCTCTACAGACGATTTCTCCGAAACAACAAAACTATCTAGATGGATAAATAGCCCCACAGGCCAGAGGGAAAATTGATTTTGGCGTGAACTGTCCCTTTGAAGAGATAAGAGTGAATAAAAAGAGCTCAAGTAGAACAGATCGTAGTGTGAACATTTTATAAGCAAGCGTTAGATTATAAAAAATAAAAAGCTAAGATGAGATGTTTACATATTATTTTGTCCTCGCTCAGACCTGTAACTACCACACATACAAACACACACACAAGTGGCTTCTACCCAAGTCATTAAAAGCCACTCCGGAGTTCCAGAGGAGCTTATTCTTGTTATACTGTGATCACCTCAGAAATTGTCAGCACTTTTGCAGTAAACCTGTATCAGCTGTGGCTGCTTTTCACTTCTCCTCCGAGTTAAATTGATCCATTAGTGTAACCAATTGTTCGGAGAGTGCACTCATTCATTTCTCTGGTCTGCGGCAGTTACCGTTTCGAGGAGTGGGAAAGGCGACGAAATAAACATCACTCCACACTCTAAGGGACGCGCTAACTCGTTCTGGCGTCCTGTATTTTGCCCTCGCATATAAACGTTAAAACGGCCACGCGCCAAATTCGGTCAGGTGTGTCTGGTCAGAATTGACGGCACATTACCTCAAAATCGGGACCCGTGAGCTACAGAACACCTCTCTCTGGCGATGCATGATATTAGCTTACAGTAATATCCAGCATAATACATCACAGGAGAAGAGCTGGAGAGGCAACTCGGAGCAGCTTGTGACATGGTGACTTCGCTGCAGAACATGAAGGCCTCATCTTAAAACTCACTCGCTCTCTAAAAAAAAGTCCTTTGATAAAAGCATGAAATAGTAATAATAATTATAGAAATAGAGAAGATCAGTGCACAAGTGTCATTTGATTTCCAGTCAAGGAGGAATGAGAATTACAACATAAGCAGTGCAAACTACACAAATGAACATGACGATCATCCATATTCATGGCTTTGCGATGTTGCATTTCATTAACATCTACAAAAGCCGAAGATGAATTTTTGATCAAACTGCAACTGATTCCAAGGTGAAAGAGGCTGTGCCCATACCTATTCCTGCATAGCAGAGATACCTATACACAAAGAAAAAGAATCTTATTCTGTGCTCCCCTTGATAATAGCAGGGGAATGTGACAGCTTTTATTACAGTGAGACAGCTGATATGAAAGCCCAGTAAATATTTTGACATTGAACAGATGTGATGGAACAGTCGCACCAGCATTGAAATCCTGTGTAAATACAGCAGGGGAATATGCATAGCTGCTACCTGCATGATGCCGAGGAGGATGAACCAATGAAGTGTTTATGTAATGAGTTCACAAAGGGTTTGAAGAGAGTATGCTGTTAAAATCATGAGTTTTTAAAAGTTACTAAAATCATACACATTTGTTCAGGTTGAATTTGAACATCTCCTTGACATCACCGTCAATCAAACGCCCACTGGGAAGGCAGGCAAAGAATATCACACCCAAAAGTAAGAGCGAAACTAGGAGAGATCACTCAGCAGAGTGCAGATCTCTGCCAGGCAACAGATGGTGAAGCACCTACTGCAATGCCACCAAAACTGACAGATGCAACCAACGGGGATTTGCAAAATTACGCCTAAATTAGCATGACACTCACATAAGTTGTCCCGAGCTGAAACAAGATTTCAAACTGAGGCAGTTGTTGATCACTTGTGCCCCCTGGTTGCCGGTTAAGATGAGCGAGAAGTCAGCTGTCAATGGTCGTAGAAAACAGAGAAGTCAAAAAATAGAATCACTGCCTCACAGCTCACCAACCAGTCAGGTTCCAGTTTACATCCATGTCTGTCCAGACTTTGAAGGAACTGAATAAAAGTTAATTAGGTGTATTTTTTAGACAAAATGGAAGTTCTCACTATACATGTGTAACTATTTTTAAAGAGGAGGACAGAGGACTGATAGACAGCTGAACATTATGATGTCATAGTTGAGTTGACCTTTGGGATATAAAATGTTATCAGCTCATCACCATTTAATCTTATTAGATATTTGTGTGCCATTTGGTCAAAATTATCTTATGAATTGTTGAGTTATGGGAGGTCACAGTGACATCTGCCTTTGATCACCAAAACCTAATCAGTTAATTTGAGAGTCCAAGTGAACTGAGAGAGATACTGCGTTCACAAGAATGCAATGACCTGAAGACATAATGCCTCTGGCCATGAAAAACATGAAGGCATAAAAATAAGTAAATAAAAAAAGTTTTTCAAGAGTTCTAAATCACAGGCGTCCTTCAGCATACAGTCATGAATGCCACTTACACACATATTGAGTGGTCGCTTTTACAGCGTTTGTTTTCACCCAAAACATTGTGGTCATGGAATGTGACATGGCTGATTTCATCCATTCCCTTCAGAATACTTTGCACATTCCTGCACAAAACTATACAGCACTCTCATTTATATATTGCACATAGTTTCCTGAAGTTTTTCCATATTTTGTCAATTTGAGTCTGAGCTTGAGTATGTACTAAAAAAAAAAAAAAAAAAAAAAGGCAAATTCCTTTTCAGTGAAAACCTTGGCGAAAGAAAGTGATTTTTTTTTTTTTTACCTTTTGTTCAAGTATTTGTTAAGAGAAAATAAAAGTTTTATCACCTAGTCCTGATATGCTCTCAAGAATGCATGTTCCTGTGTCCTCCTCAGGATGTTTTTTAAGTCCAGATGCTGTTTGAAGACTGCCAGAATGCCTTCAGAGAGGTCTAAGCATAATTTGATCAGGTTACCAAATGCAATTATGCTTGATCTTATTTTGGGCGGTGCAGGATAGCGCGCAAATTCATTTATCTTGAGAAGTAGCCTACACAGCATGCTGGTGCACAGGTCAGCAGGTAGCTATGATGTGCGTTAAAGAGACATTATTTTATGGCCTTATTGTTGAAAGGAAAAGTTCCCGGTTCATTTCCTTTTCTAAATAAGAACATGAAACCATGTTGCTCAAATTTAGAGTAAAGAGTGCCACTGAAATCAAATGTTTTGCTCTGTTCCTGTCCTCATCTGATTTAATATCAAAGGACCAGTGTGTAAGATTCAGAGGTATGTTCAGGCACGGCACTGAACAGCCTTCCCCTCAATTCTACCTTTTCAAGCATGCAGGAGAAGCCACAGTGGCTGCTCCTTCAATGTAAAAGTGCAAAAGACCTTCTTTAAAGCCAGGGTATCTATTGTCTACTCAGGGATACTGCAGGAACCAAGGGCACTGAATTATTCTATCCCATTTTATGTTTGATTGCTTTATTTTGCTTAATGTCCTAGAGTGGATGGGAATGATTGAAAAATCTTTTTACAGTGAGCGTTGTGACCATGAACTCCTAGTTATAGTAGAATGCGGGGGTGCGGGATTAGAATGGCAGGAAATTTTTCATTTAATTAATACCTGAAAGTGCAATTCCCCGCAATTTAGAGCCTTCGGTCATGATCACTAAAGCTCTGTTTATATTGCGCTATTATGTACAGTACATTATAAAATATTAGTTTTTAATTGTGTTCTGTACTTTCAGCGGCGAGTGACAGATAAATGCAGACACACGACAACCACTTACTGCATACTGCTGTTAGAGGATGAGTACAATTAGCTGATAATTAGCCTGATCAGCCACTGTCAGTAACAAATACACACATTATTAAACCATTAATCAGACCAATAACTAGCAGCAGTCAACTTCAGACAACTTTATTATACTCAAGCAGTTACCTTGTTTTTCTCTAGTGTTGGGAAAACATTCAAAAATGTACATAGTAACAGTTGGAATTGAACTGTGCTGGAAAAAAAATAGAAATATGACATATTAATAAATCCTTACATGTCTGCAACAAGATTTAACTCTAGAAACAAAAGATAAAAGTCATCATATGTCTACAGTCTTCTTGTCAAGTCAGCATCAAGATGATCCATCAAGATCACTTGAAAACTTTATATTTTGGATTTTGACGTCTAAGTTTGCTGACAGCATCAGTTAGTAAGCTGTGCTTATAATACTTAATAATATTTAGCAAGAGAAAACAATGGGAATGAGAGGCAAACCGTTTCAAATATTAAGATTTCTTACTAAAATAAGTGCTGGTGGATCAGATACACGTCTAATTAAACACTGAAGCTTTACACTATTAATTCACCATCAATTTTTTTTTTTTTTTGTGTGTGTGTGTGTGTGTGTGTGTGTGTGTGTGTGAGAGAGAGAGAGAGAGAGAGAGAGAGAGAGAGAGAGAGAGAGACATCATTCGAGGAGTTTTGTTGAATTCCTGTTTGGTGCTGAAGAACAAAGTACAATCTGAACTTAGCTGCTTCCCACATTAAACTTTATTCGTTATTAATTCGATCTCCATGAGTGAATAAATGTGATGTTTCCAGATAATGCTTGTCTGCCTTAAAGCTATGCATTTATGCAGAGAAATGCAGAGAAATCTACAATTTCTTCAACGTAATAGTGCATTTCCTGATAGCTGTTGTATAGGGAAACACAGTATATGTTGCACGTGACCAAATGCAACCTGAATACAGCTTTAATATAACCTCATCTGTATACATGAGTCATGTCGGATAGATTTTGATCAGCTATGGTGGTTTTTGAACAGTGAAGACAACAACTCCCATGATCCCACAAATTGTCATGACATCAAACTACATCTTTGGTTCTCCAGCAGCAGCAGAACTTACCAACTGTGAGTGCAATAATGCAGTTTACACATTTTTGTAAATGCTCCTTTATTAAATCAGAGTTCTACTGAGTGAAACATGACACTGAATTTAGCAGAAGACCTCAGTAAAATATAAAAAGTCTGTTTTTACAGGTAATAAACATTGTAAGTGTTTGAAAACCAGTAAGTAAAGTAAAAGTGCTACTAAGGTGAGGCATCCTGATTAGGTTTCTTCTTTACCCTTAATATGTGGTGAGACAGAACTGTTACTGATGAACACAATGACAAAAATCAGACTAAAAGACCTGACTAAATGAATAAATCTGGACTAAAACAAAACAAAAAGCTTAAATGTGACTTTAAATTAACCACAATCATCAGTATTTTACTCAGACCGGTATCTCTGGTGGGTGCTGTGATCCACCACACCGTGCTGCGCTCACAGTGAAGTCTCAGGTCTTCTCCCCTCTTTAAAAGGGACAAGGGGCATCAAGGAGGTTCTCAGGAAAAACTATTGAAGTTTGCCTTTGTGCTCTCGGCCTTTCCTGTGTAGAGCTTGCATGTTCTCCCCGTTCTGTTGTGGGTTTACTCCGGGTGCTCCGGTTTCCTCCCACTTCAAAAGACATGCCCAACTCCAAACTCTGAATTATCTGGACTTCAGTAAATGCTGATTATTAAATATAATTCATGGCTGTGCATCTCTTTTGTCATCATTTACCCTCAGAGGCTGAATAAGAGTCAGAACACCTCTAGAAAGATTTGCTCGGTTAAAGGTAACAGAAATCCATCAAAAATAACGAGGAATTTGAAGTTGACACAACATTAAAGTGTTTTTTTCACATGTCCAGTTGGGCAAGTGTGTTGGAAATCTACTTGTCCGAGGTTAATTTTCACTATCTGCTGTATTAATTGTTTTATTTATTAGCGGTTATAAAATAACAACAAGGTAACTTGTGGACCTAGTAACTAGTATTTATTGAAATATGATATGCTGTGGTTACTTCGCGAGGCGGCTGGATCCGTGAAATCACAAGATCACGTGAGAATCCATCTTGCCAGGCTTCACATTATCCATTTGTGTCTGCACCAAAAGTACTGCCGCCAATCAGCATCCTATGAGGGACTACTGGTAGCTTCAGGCATGGTTTTAGGTAGCGTGGAAGGGACTCATTTCGAGCAAACAATGCACAACAACTGGAAAGCATTTCTTCATTGAAAGAAGAACAAAGAACGGCACTTTCTCGATGAAAGCGATGTTTTTGCTCTTCTCCCGACCAGCTACGGCAAAAGTTTGATCAGACTGGTTGAACTAAGCCTGTGTTTGACATGACAGACAGATGGTTCATCCAACCTGCCCTTTTCCAAACAGTTTCTAAGGACAACTTCTGAGATGGTTCTGTGTAACAAACTTACTTCTGTGACTACCTGACTTGCCTAAAAGCTGTGAAAACTGCAAAAGGTCCTATCTGAAGCCATGTCTGGTTTGTCCGTTATGGGCTACTGTAGAAACATGGCAGTGCAGCATGGCCTGCTAGACCCTCTGATAGACATAAACAGCTCAGTCTAAGGTAACAAAAACACTTATTTTCAGGTGATTACAGCCTAATGAAAACGTACTTATAAATATTATATTCCATTTCAGCCAGTAGATCCCTCTAAATCCTACACATCGGCCCTTTCGGTGCAGGCTGACAGCCTGATGAGTCTAAAATCCTATGATATGGTTAATACTCAGCTCTGACTTGTGGTTATCCCTTTATTTTCATGTAAACAGACATCTCAAAAAAATCATTTTTTTTCTTCTGCTCATTCTGAACGGCTGCGCCCGTGCACTCTACCCTCTCGCCGCACACTGGAGTAAGGCTCTGAACAGGCAGGGATTGAAAAGATGATTTAACACAGGAGCCCTCGCAAATGAAAGCGCTCAGCTCCGGTGTCACAAAGAGTGCAGCCTGCGTTGATCCTCTGCCTCTCATGTCGGGTGCCACAGCTCTCTCACCCTGTGTTTAATAAGGTATCTGGAGAATCGCCTGAAAATGTCTCTACATCCTTTAGTCCTCAGGTACTATTTAATCCGTAAATTAATGTTCTGCACAATCGAGTGGTGTCCTTGTCATCAGAAAGCATTCTTGCAAGTAACAGGTGAATGGATTCAATAGGAGGCCATGTGTGTCTAACAAATGTGTGTCATTTCAAGGTTGGGTAACATGGACTCCCAGGAATACAGCACACACTGTAACTATATCTCTATGATCACACTTCTAGAAGCACACACAGGCACAGTGTAATAAGGGTAAACTTGCATTATTCTCAAATATAATACCTTGGTTTTAGTAATAATAAAGTGTGTAATTATTCACAGTTAAGTGATGTATTCAGTTTAAAAAGTCAATGAAGAATCAGCTTACATATTCTGATAAGAAACAGCAGTATTATGAACAGACTCTGAATCATGCCTGAAAATTTTGGAATGGATGTATTTAATTATTAACCTCGCACATTTTAAAATTTTGGTAGCCAGTGCTGCCAATGTGAAAAAGTCATGATAGTGTGAAAGTTTCTCAGAATAATGACCTAGTATGTCAAAATTATGAGAAATGTTCTCAAAATAATTAGTTGGTATGTTAAAATAATGGCTTTATATCTCAAAATATAAAGTTATTCTGTCAAAATAACATCCTTCTGTCTCAAAATTATGAGAAATGTTCTCAAAATAATGAGTTAGTATGTCAAAATAATAACATAATATCAGAAAATAATGAGTTAGTATTCAAAATAATGAATTACTATATCAAAATAATGTCAAAAATAATGTTATTCTCTCAAAATAAAATCCTTGTATCCCAAAATAATGAGAAACCTTCACAAAATAATGACTTATTATTATCGATCTTATTATCTAATAATGAAATAATGTCTCCAAATAATGACTTTATAACTAAAATAATGACTTAGTATCCTAACATAATGACTTATTATTTCAAAATAAGAACTTATTATCTAAAATGAGTTACTATCTCAAAATACAGTTCTGTCAAAATAACACCCTATATGTCAAAATAATGAGATTTTCACAAAATATGTATCTCAAAATAATGTTATTGTGTCAAAATATGGACGTAATATATCAAAATAATGAGTTAGTATTTCATAATGATGGGAAATGTTTAATGAGGTGGTACATAAAAAAATGACTTCATATCTCAAAATAATCAGTTGGTATTTTAAAAAAACTGTCTGCAAATAATGACTTATCTCAAAATTATGACTTTAGCTCTTAAAATATAATGTTATTCTGTCAAAACAACATCCACTATCTCCAAATAATGAGACATGTTCCCAAAATAATGAGTTATAACATAACAAATCACTATCTCAAAATATTGTCAAAAATGATGTTATTCTGTAAAAACATCTTAATATCTCAAAATAATCAGAAACCTTCACATAATAATGACTTATCTCAAAATAAGGACTTAATAACTCAAAACAATGAGTTGCTATCTATGTGCTATTGTGTCAAAATATTGACTCAATATATCAAAACAATGACTCAGTTTTCATAATAATGAGAAATGTTCACAAACCAATGAGCTCATATGTCAAAAATACTAATGATCATGACAAATGATAAAGTTTAGAATGTTTCAGGATCTTTTTTTTATCCACAATGGCCAATATGGGCTTCCATACCAAACGGCCTGTGCCTGTTAAAATCTTTTTTTAAACCAGGTAAAGGTGCTTGCATTTTTAATTGGGGTTTATTGTCACTAAACCTGGCTTTCTTGCATGTTTATCTGTTTGCTCAAACAGTGCCCTCTCACAGAGGTTTACCACTTCACCTCCTGCCATGACAGTAAGCCACATTAGAAACCTGATGACCTGCAGACCATGAGGCGGCAACAGGTCAGTCGGAGACAGCCTGCTCCTCTACAAAACAAGCAGAAGGTGTGGGACACTGTTCCTCCTGTTTAACCTTCTTGTCAACAGGCAGATGGTCCTCACACCTCAAGACTCGCAGCACAAAAAACACGCCTTCAATGATCCGTTGTCCCTGACATGTTGAGTGGGACACGATGCCACTGCAGAGATTACCTCCACAATGCAGTGCATCCTGCTGAATAGATCACACATACTTTGCTTTAAAATGGCCTCTCACAAAGTATAAAAGAAAGACCCACGTACAGAGGTAGGGAATGTAACGTGCACGTCATTAGAAGAAGACCTTGAGGCTTGATTTTGTGTTGTGTTGTTTAACAGCAGATGTTATCTACTTTAATGTTTCCTTATCCGTCTTCGCTATTCAGCTCATTCCTGAGCTGCTGTCAAGGTTTCCGATGCCAAGTGCTGAGACACTTTATTTGTGTGAAGAGACGGAGCTCTAAACAGTCATTTCAGGAGAAGCTTTGAATGAGGAAATCTTGTGAATGTGCAAACAGAAGGGAGAACCTTGAATGCGAGTACAAAAGGGAAGACATTCAGACCTGAGGAGAGGTCAGTCAAAAGTGTAATGGCATATCAGTGACAAGTCACGTTCTTTTGTTCAAACTAGAATGGAAAATCAAACTAAACAAGTCTGAGTCGACAGGAGGGTTGTCAAACTCAGACCGGCTTGTGGCATCGCTGGTATTGTCATCATGTACAAGGGCCACTTCAACATTGAAGTGCTACAAGAAAGCTCAATATTTTCTGAAAATTTACTTTATATTACTATCATATTCACACATCATCACACATAAAAAAAAAATGCAAACAACAGTTTCTAGTCTTTTTTTTTTTTTTGCTTAACTGTGTATTGGACACAAACTCAGCAACTTCTGTCAATCTGAACTGGTCATTAAATCAGATGAAAATGCTGAGTATTGTGCGTTTGTTAATTGCCAACTTGTTTGGTATGAAACAAATAGAAAAAGTAATTAAATAAAAAAATGTGTGCTGGATTATATCAGATTTTTATATCAGATTTTGGACTTGTCACAGTCCGCAGGGAAGGCAAAACGGGAGCCGGAAATAGTCTACAGCCATGCGGGCAGCTCCATGAGGCTGTACTTAGGCACAGTGGTGCTTTGAGCTAAATGCTAACATTACCATGTTTAAGTGCTCTAAATGACAAGACTGCATACTGATGCTGGACAGGTAATTACCACATTCACCATCTGGACGTTACCATGGTAACAGCTGACTGACTAGCACTAAACACAAAGTAGGCTACAGCTGAGGCTGTTTGGGATGTCAAGTGCAAAAGTTTTCTTCTAAATGAAGAAATGCATTTGTAACCCCTAGATAGCATCCCTGGTCATATTAACAATATGCCAAAGAAAATAGATATTTTCTTCCTGTAAAACAAAATTAAGGGTGCTTACGCAGGCTTCTGGCAGCACAGAGCTAAGATTAATTTGTTAGCTACCTAGTCTCATGTGCTGTATTTAGATTTACCTGCCCGATTGACAGTGTATAGCTGTGTATGCCTGATGTTCAGTTAAGTTAATTTGATTCAGTTCCTGTAAGTTTTTTTCTGTTTTGTCAATAAAGCCATTTTTATCACTTGACCAACCTCAAAGTCTGCCTCTTACTTCAAACTCTGGCTACAAGTGTCTCACAACCAAATTCATAAAAAAGATCTGTCCTCTGGAGAAAATGGGAAACACTGTTGTCCCAATTCCCCAATACTACTGTATCTTTGAACTCTATAACCAAATCACACATATGTAGACTATTCTGTGTGATCTTTTGATAAATATATGTAATATTGAATGTAAAATTTTATTTCGGTTTGCTAAATCTTCTCTGAAACTGTTTCGAGCCCCTTGAGGAGGCCTGCTTCCCTGTTTTAAAATATGGCTATGTATGCCTGTCATGTCCAATAAAAATAAAAGCATAACATGCAGAAGGATTATCTCAGGATGGCTACTTCGCTGAACTTGCAGATGGTGGTTTTTTACCACACTGACAGCATTACTTCTGCAGTGCCGCTACTGCCAGCCCTTGCTTTCTACACCGAGTTTACCTTTGATAATTCATCAATTACCCTAAACAAATGTTTTCTCATTATGATTTATTTTATATAGACTTTGAAATCAAAGGGACACTGTAATAAAAGGTGTCCTGTTGCTGGAATGATTTAAATATAACAATCAACAGAAAAAATAGGTGTCATGCAGAGTCTAAAAAGTCTGCTGCTGCAGCTGCATGTGCATCATGTGAGCAGGGTTGTGTGGAGCTCGAACATGTTAACACGGCCGCCGAAATGAAAAGCAAGACAGATGCACATGCGTTGCTCACATAGGCAGGGTGTCGCATTCCTGGCAAGGTGAAGTGTCATTTTCCATTATGACTTAAAACCTGTCTTCAAAGCCCGGTATTAGCTCTGTGATGCAGCTTTGTAAAGTGTAACTGACAGCTTCACTCTCGCAGTGATGCCTCACTAGCTGTTTGAAGCTGACTCTCTATACACTGCTCACACTGAGCTGATGTTTACCAACTGTGATACCTTCTACCAAAGGGAGAGGAGAGGCCAAAGAACTGATGAGTCCGGCTCCTCTCTGGATGGTACGCTCATCAGCTACTGTTCAGGAGACTTATTCAGTCTTTAAATGTCAACTTGTCACTTCCTCTGAGGGATAAAGTGCTCGTACCAAACACGAGAATTTCACCGGGGCAAAAAGGCTGATTATACGCGGTCTCTTTTAATAAGGAGGGCATTTTCTTCTCTTCTGTTCTTATTACAGCCTCACCATTAAAATTAGCCCAGAATGGATGGCTGGACTTTTACATTAAGAGAAAATCTTGCCTGATGCAGCTTGAAGCATTTTCCTTTTTTTTTTTTTTTGTGCTACAACATAATATACAAAATCAAGATTCCTGAGCCGATCTCAGTGGATTTTAATGTTAGACTACTTGACCACTCATACATTTCCATCACCCGCTAGTGGATTTGTATGAGGGGAGCAGCTTCATCCGCATCCAAGTTACATTAAGCCAAATAGTAAGGTGCTTGTGTTACATTATCTACTGTATGCTGTGTTGTGGTTACTAAACCTGTATTTTTTCAAAATAAGGTTATGATAATATACTAAAAGTAAAGATTTTGCCTTGTGTAGACTGACTGAAATGTTCAATATAGTCTGAAAACTACAAAAGACTAACCATTTTATACTGAAACTAGACTAAAGTACGGTTTTCTTTGCCTAAGATAAGACTAAAATGTCCAGACTTTTGGTCAACTAAAAAAAACAAAGAACGGAATGATAAAATAGGGGAGAGCAGGGGTGAAAGCATTTTAGGGACAGTTGCAACACAGACCTTTTCTCTCGTAATTTGGAAGTTGTTGAAACAGGTTGTGAAAAGTAAAAAATACAAGTGCTTTCTTTTTTTTTAAGGTGCTGTTTTAAGTGCTGAAGATTGTAAATGTGTATTATCTGTTAGCCTATCAGTGAAGGTTTTATTTATCATGCTAGCCTAGCTCTGGCTAGCCAGTGTAAAGTTGACAGACACAGTCAAGAGATCAAAGTAACATAATGTTCCTTTTGTCTTCCTGTTATCACACGTTTCTTTGCTCATTATATTTGCAGGAAACGTCCAGGGTTAAGGTGAGGAAGACCAACAGATGTCTCATCAGTCCAGATATGCATGTCAGGCTGTTTTATGTAAGGGACAGTCTGTGAGAGGTGACTATACACTAAGGTGAGTTTGACTCATTGGACCAATTTTGCGACTTTTAAGATGATTAATTGATTTGATAGTAACATGGTCATTTTCTTGGAGGACTAACTGAAGGATTAATGAGTGTTATATTCTGGAAATATTAAGTATTTACTTGTTTTATGGTTGTTTTACCCAGCTGTCTCTGGGTGGAACCTCACCCCTTCCCGTCTGGAAGAACCCTTTTGGGACCCTTATTTCTAAGAGTGTTGCTCACGATGAAATGTGTGTGCCAAGAGGAAAATGTTGAAAAAAGTTACTTTCGTCCCCGCTCCCCCCTATGCTCCCAAGGACATGACTAAGACTAAATTATAAACTAGCTGACAAAACTGACACTGTGACAGTTTTTACATGCATCTTTATTAAAAAATACTCTGCTTTGCACAGCCTCCCATTCAGCTCCAGCCGACATGCTGCAGATAACAACCATGGAGACTGGTAATTCAGTCAGGACCACAGTGAATGAGAAGCCCAGATGAATCAGAACAGTAATATCAGGTTATGAACTTTTACAATCTGCACGAAACTCAAGTTATCATTTCACATTAACATGCACATTTGGAGTGCCTTAACTGTATTAAATGAGTGGAGGTTCCACTGGTGGTGTCTCAGCACTCCGGTCCTTCAGTGCGCTGTCTGTCTATCTGTCTGTCTGTCTGGCTGCTGCGTCAACCAGCTGAAATACTTCAGAGGAGGAATTTGCAGCTTTCACTTGCTTGTTTGAGCCGTGATGGCAGCAGTCCTCCAGCTGCCAGACTCTGATGTAGCTGCATTCACACCTCTCAGGCCCGACATTTTGTTTGATATCAGCAAAAAACGTGAACTTTTGCCGCATTGTGTTTTACTTGGCTGAACCATACCTATTGTGTTCCATTAAAGCTAATGCATCCACTCCCCTGCTCAGCCCTCGGTGAGCTCCACCGGGCTGTTGTGTCAGCCGGTGTGGTGAAACACTCGGCTGACTCCTGATGACATTAGAGACATATTTGTGCAGTCGGTATAGGGCTGACTCTACAGGTATGTCTTCTATTTTACACTGAGTGACAGCGAGGGGATAGAAGTATGCTAATGTGACATTATCCAGGGTGTACACTCTCTCAACACACCCACCCACCCACACACACATGCTCACATACACATCCAGATTAGGGTAGAGAAAGTGCTACTGATTAATCAACACTGCTCTTTTGCAACAAGCATTAAAGGCTTCTGTGTAAATGAGCAAGTTATTTCGGTAAAGTCTGAGGCATTTGCTTGACACGCTGCATACTTTCTCAGAGCAGAAATCATCTGGATCGTTTGTCATCATGCCAGCTTTGTAAATGCCATCGGCTTGGCTAGTATTCCTTAAACGTTCTGGTAGAGCAAGTTTGGAGTCCATATATCTTATTGAAAAATGTGGTGAACATAACTCAACCCGCTGAGCCATCTCCAACACTCGGTTTGGGTATGTGGCGCTAAAAAAAAAACCCATCTAGATGTAGCCGTGTCTTTAAATAGTACACTTTTTCAGCTCGTCTAGGAACAGGAAGTTAGAAACACAAAAGTCACTCATGAGGACAGTGTTTGGGGTTATTCAGGGGCGTGTCCAGACTTTTTTGACTGGGGTGGCCCAACTGGGGCACTGACGTATGCAGGGGTGGACATGTGTGTGCGTGCATGTGTGCATATCTACTTCAATTACATTACAGTATCTTACAACACAGTATCTTACATTCCTGTGTTTAATTTTTTTGTTTAAAAGATAAACGGTCCAACCAATCACAACACAACAAAGTGACACAATACAAATATAAAGCTGTCATACTTCAATCTTTTAGTCCTCAAAATTACACTTTACTTCCGTTGTACCTCTTTCCTTGGGAATCAGACTTCCACCATGACAGTTTTTTTTATGATTTATTATTTTTTGTTTATTATTTATTCACCCATTTCCTATATAGTTTTTTGTGTATGGTTATTGTCATTAGGATTAACCAGTGGTGGAAAGAGTACTATAAATCTGTACACAAGTACAAGTACTGTTACATTGCGAAAATATTACTCACATACAAGTAAAAGTACTGGTGTTATATACTTCAGTAAAAATACAAAGTATTCGTCTCAAAAACTACTCAGAGTATTAGTTACTTTTAACCGTTGATGTCATCATCACCTCTCCAAACTAGGTCTGCAAATGTTGTACATTTTCCTGAACCAGTAGTTGAAAACACTAACAACCAATTAATCATTAATAATTTATGAGATACTTTTTTCCTAATTTTCTTTTTTTTCTTTTTTTTCTCATTTTTGCCATTTTTTCTCATTTCATTTCATTTTCTCATATCACATGTCAAATGTCTTTGTTTTCATCGGCTCATTTGTGATCAGATCATCTGATTGGCTACAAAAATGCAAATGAAAGGTTTGGATATTCATTCAAATTGTACCCAGTACTCTGATTTACAAGCAGTACAAGCACCCCAAAAAACTACTTAAATACAGTCATTTGAGTATCTGTAATTAGTTACTTCCACCCCTGGAATTAACCTTGCAGAATTTAAAAGGTGGCCAGAAAATAACACACATTTAACATAGAGTTGCAAATTTTGTGCATTTTCCTTAACCAATAGTTGCAGACACTAATAAACAATTGATTGATTAATCATGAATAATTAATAAGATACAAAACTTCCATTCTTTTTCTCATTTTTATTTTTTCCTCCTCATTTTTTTCTCTTTTTGAGTCACAGTTTAAGTTTTCTTCATCAACAAATGAAAAACAATGTCAAATGAGGTGCAAATGAGTGCCATTTCTAGACTATTAATTAATAATCAGTCAATAAATTTTTGATCAGTTAAATGCTGAAGGTGATTAATCTATGAATGATTAATCGCTACCATTTAAAATTATTCGTCAAGCAGACTGTTCAGGCTAAAGCCCCTCTTCTTATGGCACAGGAAACATTCCTGGTGTTACTTTCAAAGATAAGCATACTGTATTTTTTTTGATTATTTATTATTGTCAGTATGATACATATTTTGTTATTCCATTTTATATATAAGCTGAAATGACTCTAAAATCATGCTCAACAAAATGGTTTGCTGATCATTTGAATAAAGGCAGAGATGTTAAGATAATAAAATTGAATTTTTCTATATTTGTTGGAGGGTATTTGTTGATGTATTTGATACTTTTATCATGAAGCAGCATCTCACCCACTTGAGGCCTGAATTTGAAAAAAAAAACGTGGTGGCTGTTAAAATAAAAAGCAGTGCCTGTTGACATTGTTGCCCCAAGGAAATAAAAAATGCAAAGAAAAAAAGTCCCATGGCTTTTAACAGGGTGAGGACATTAAAGAGTTAAGGATTAGCCACTTCCTGCATGTGACTGCCTGGACTGATAGACACGCCGGGTTTTGACTGTTGTGCTGTATCGCCACTGAGAGAGCTGCTCAGTATTCATGTCTTTTTTTTTTTTTGCCATCTCCCAGTCAATTCCACTCTAAGATCTTGTCTGTCTCAGAGCAGTGAGCACCTGTGTAGCACCGCTGCTCTAAATGGAGTGCCTGTCATAGGTGAAGTGCAGTCACCCTTCTTGTAGACACCTCTGCATGTGTTTGTGCGAGCGTGTGTGTCTGTGTGTGTGTGTGTGTGTGTGTGTTTTCGTGAGTACATCTGTAC
This sequence comes from Lutjanus erythropterus, assembly GCF_056507025.1. Taxonomy (NCBI): domain Eukaryota; kingdom Metazoa; phylum Chordata; class Actinopteri; order Lutjaniformes; family Lutjanidae; genus Lutjanus; species Lutjanus erythropterus. The sequence continues at coordinate 9,535,164 of NC_139327.1, forward strand.
CTGCGTATGTATGTTCACATCTGACTGAGGCTTATGGCGGACGATTAACCACGTCTGGTAATTTGGCAAGAATTCACTCAATTAGCTTCTTCCCATTACGCTAACGAATCATTTCAACAGCATCGCCTTGCGCATTAGCATAATAGCAGTGCCAATGGAGCATACTGTATTAGAATGGAATGATTGTGTCTGTGTACTCAGATACCTGCCTCTCATTTTTTCTGCAGAGTTGTTTCTAGCAATTTCTCCTCGTTTGAATCTACATTGAATCAGCATGTAAGGATTTCAGCGCCAGACCTCCAGACACAATATTTACGGCTGTGGTAAGAACAATAGAGCAGGGGTTACAATGCTTCCTTTGTGCTGTGCAGCAGAGGCGTCTGACTCATGGCTCAATCATATTCTGATGCCGATATAAAGCAAAACAAAGTGCCCTTATTACATGTCCAGAAGCAGAGCCAAGGCAGCCTCTTTGACTGAGGAGGTCATATTGCCTGAGAGAAAACAGAAGCACAAGAAAGCACAGTACGGAGCTGCTTAAAAACTGAAGGCTGAGGAGAAGAAAGTGAAAACTGACATGTTCTGACATATTCTGAATCTCCCTGGCTGATTTAATGTTCAATAGCCTGTGTTAATGTGATATATTATTGAAGATATTTTTAGATTTTCCACCCGACACCGTTTTCCATTCATGTTGGCTTATGCAAATTGAAAAATGCAAAGCGTGATGTATGCATGGAAACAAGAGCGGTGCTTTTCAGTTGTTTTCAAATGATTCCACCATAACCAGCCAGCAGTAAAAACTGACCAGTGTCAGGCCGAACAGTACAATACAATAATGGCAGCTGTGAACTAAAGCAAAGAACTGAAGTGCTCAAGTAAGTAACCATTTGAAAAATTACCTATTTTGTCTTTCAAAACGGTTTCTCAAGTCTTCCGCCATCACTCCAAACCATTGCAATTACTCTGATAGAAGCAATTTTGTTGTGTTCAAAAAAACGGTGGCACAGAATTCAGTGTAAAATTAGACATAAAAGCTGAACAGAGAATGAAAAATTGAACTGATAATTACAGTCACTGTGTATGTCTAACTACACAAGGCCATTCCTTAAGAAATTGACATGTGAAAGCTAATGCCTGCATTGCCGGCCGGATAATACCAGTAATCTATGGAGGGAATGTTCCAAGTACTAGCGTTAAAAGTTCTAATTAGTGTGAATGGGATTGTTGTATAAAAGTTGAAGAGAAGCCGTAATGTATGTAAGATGTGGAACATTTTAAGGTTAGAAAGGGCATCTGAAAGTATAAATGAGTAGTTGGAAAAGTGGGAAATGCAAAATGCTAAATATAGTGTCAGCTAGAAGTGGAACTGAGGTTGAGGTCTGTCTGAAAAGTGACAGACTAATGAAAAAAAGTTCAAACTGGCCAGGCCAGCTTGCCAAACAGTACAGTGTGAGAACGGCTGCTGTAAACTACAGCAAGTAAACCTCAAGTGCGGTAAGCAACCATTTGAAAGTCCTGATCTTTCAAAACCATTTCTCAAGTCTTCATCGTCACCCCAAATCATTGCAATTACTATAATAGAAGCAATTGTCCAAAATTGGTGGCACAGAATTCAGTGTAAAATTAGACATAAAAGCTTAATAGAGAATGGCAAAATGGAAGTGCAAATTAAAATCGCTGTGTATGTATAACTAGACGAGGCAGGTTTAGAAGAAATCGCCGTGTTGAAGGCTGGATGCTGAAGAGCTGACGCATCGCATTGCTGGCTTTAGAGGCTGAATAATCTGTGAAGGATGTGGAATATTTTAAAGTTTGTTGAACTGCTGGCTTTAATTTGCATGAAAAAAAAGCATTTGAAGAAGTGTGGATATCTGGAAAAGTGCTAAAAAGGTTGAATCAAAGTGAATGGGATTGTTGAATAGAAGCTGAATGCTGTATGAAAGATGTGGAACATTTTAAGGTATGAGAGGGCGTCTGAAAGTATGAATAAGTAGTTGAAGAAGTGGGAAATGAATGAAGGATGCAAAATATGGTGTAAGCAGGAAACTGAACTGCATTGCTTAATTAATGGCTGGGAGCTTCAACATACCAACAGCAACATAATGAGTCTCTAAAGTACTGCATGCTGTATGCTATTATTGAGGACAATACATCAACACAAAACAGAAATTTGACAAATCATTGCATGGAACCTGCTGTTTGGTGACAATAAAAATCTGTTTGCCTGTTTTATGAATTCTAGAGGGTTTTCTTTACTCTGCATTACTGTGTTTTAGGTTGTTTAGTGAAAACAAGTGGGATCAACTGTTATGTAATGTTATGTAACCCCAGCTTCCTGGGTGAAAGTCCTGTGTTCGTTTGACCCATCCATCAACCCCACCCTCTCCATACACAGACTTTCTCACTCTTTGTACTGCTACACCTGATGTAGATAGGTTTGTGCGTCGCATCCAGTTACTAAAGAGTACTTTGTGTGTCCCTATGGGACACCAACGGGCGTGACAAAGCATCTGTAGTCAATAGAAATCATAAATGGAGTTAAAGTGCCTCCAGTGCCCTGAGTTCTTACCACTTTAGCAAGAGAAGCCCCAGTGATGAAATCCCTAATCTACAGTGTTTGTGCCATATTCTATATGAGTAAACACAGAGGCACGAAATATGTCACGGCATATTTGTGAAGACACGAGAGCCAGCAGCTAGAAATAGACAGTTCAAGAAAAGTCTAAATAAAATGGGAGGAAGTCACCAAAAACAAGTCAGCGTGTCCCATTACTGTTTGTCTGCCACATAAGAGCATGTTACAGAGGGTGAGCACATGATTAAGGGCATTAAATCTGGGTCTCTCCAGAATAAAAGCATAAAGGAATGACTAGGAGTGCATGAAATGTCATCAGGGTATCCAAATCACATCCTGCCGGAGCCAAGGTCTGTAATTAAAAACTCCAGGATTGTAGGAAACTACAGTAGCATGCCAGGTGGCAGCACAGCCACTGCTGGATGGATTCAGACTGAGATGTTCTCTGGGGTGACTGCTCATTAGTCATATAATATGATGTTTATTGCTCACTAGTAATTTTGAAGTCATGAATTACACAGTACTTGTTTTATTTTAAGTAACATTGTTCTTCAAGGGATGGAATACCAATCCTGAAAAGCTTTTTTGAGGGGAGAGGGGGAGACTGATGGCAGCACCAGGGTAGGGCGCTACATCTGTGATGACATCATGACGGCCTGAATCACAGGACTGAGGATGTTAAAAAGCCATAAAGCAGATTTCACAGGACCCTACATCAAGTCAGTGCTAAAAGATGTCTTCAGATTCGGAAATATTGCTGTGCGATGTGTTGTTATAAATAATTCAACACACATTCAAAATTCAAATATCAGCAACTATAGGAGAGGAAAGGCATAGAATTGGGTAGGGGATTCAGGGATTACTGAATGATCCCTTGCAATAATTTTGATCAAAACACTTAAAAAAAACCACTGTTGTCTGTCAGTGTGTAGTCAGTATTGATTACTGAGATTCAGTATTGTGATCTGTGTTAATTATAGATGTAAAGCAATGCATTTTCACTGTTTGAATGATTGCGTGGTCCCCTTTATATACCTCACACTGGTTTGATCCAGTGATTTTGATCCAAATCTATTGACTTATTTAAACCATCAGGAAAGTCAGGAATATACACAAATGTAGAGCTGCAACAATCAATTGATAATTAAATTAATCGCCAACTATTTTGATAATCGATTAATCGGTTTGAGGAATTTTTTAAGAAAAAAGTTATCTGATTTAAGCTTCTTAAATGTGACTATTTTTTGGGTTCTTTTGTCTTCTGTGACAGTAAACTGAATATCTTTGAGTTGTGGACAAAACAAGACATTTGAGGACGTCACCTTGGGCTTTGGGAAACACTGATCGACATTTTTCACATTTTTTTAAACATTTTATGGACCATACAAGGATTAATCAATTAACGAAGGGGAAAAATTAATCGACTATGAAAATAATCGTTGGCTGCAGCCCTGCACAAATATATGCAAATCTATTATTTTTTCATTTATTTCCATGCATGCTACAATCTCAGTCAGCACTCCTCTGGCAGCAGCACACTCTCTGATGGCAGCACTATATAAGGCCATATGCCGAATGTTCACTGAATGAGTTACTGTCTGTTCATGAGTTGTGAGAAACCATCAATTATCTTTTAGAAGGAGCAGATGTTTTTCAGTTAAATTGAGTAAAATGTTAATGGAGTTTGGCAGGTTGTGAGACAGACAGACAATGAACTCAAACTCCACATTGTCTTATTTCAGAGCAGCGAGCTTTTAGTTCATGGAATGTACAATAAATAAATTAAACAACAGGATATACATGTATTGACTGTAATCAATTTTATGGAAAATAATGATACAGGCAACAGGGAGCCATTCGTCTGCTTGCTATGAGCATGACCAATCTGAGGAGTCACTGTGAGCCTGTGTTGGTGCTTAGGTATTAATGTCTGAGGGCTGTGGAGATTTGTCTACCCCGTGCCCTCACAAGACACAATCCAATCCTCCATTAATTGCACTGATTGGTAGCTCATATTCAATTTGAACTCAATTAGGCTGCATGACACGCAGCCAGACGAAGTCAAACACAAAATGCAGTGACTTCACCTCAGAGCCTGTGGTTGCGGTGTCGACTGAGAGATGGCTGTGTTGATGCGGCGGGGACACGCACCGCGAGTGGTTGCCAATTAAAGCCAAGCAGTTAGAAGGCTACAAAAGAGGAGAGCCGGCTCATAATGAAGAGGCACGGCATCATTGGAGTAAGTTTTATGGTGATAATTTGTGCATCGCTAAATAATTTTTTAAACAATTAAGAGGCAACTTGAGCTGCAAAATGCTTTGGCTCAGTCATCAGAGAATGACCCAAGTTCATTACCAGCCTGCTCATCATTAGAAAGTTCCCACTTTGTTGGCAAGTTTTTAGATGAATACTAAACAAACTGCCAAATACTAAACGCTTAAAAAAAAAATTATATGAGAAGTTAAAATTTGTTATCTTCTAAAGTATTGATTGCTAATGTGGTGCTGACTGACAGAGATTATGTGACAGAATGGAATAGAATAGATTGTGTTATAAAATAAAAAAACAACATCTTTTGTTGAAGTAATGTTCTTTTCTTTTTTGAAACACTTTAATCTTTGCATTTGAGAAAAAAGCAATGAGTAAACTCATTAAAATGAATGTGAAAAAAGCTATTGTAGCTCACTCCTTTTATTACTCTTAGCAAAAGCAAAAGAACATATTTGGATTTCTTAAGGATATGGATGTTACCATCACCTATCTCTAATCTGTCTTGAAGTTCAGTGCCTGATGCTGTTTTTGCTACATTTTTCTTCCAATTTCAGTTTATTTCAATGAGAAAACCAAAGTTTACAAAGTTGTTTAGCTCAGTGAAATGATAAAAGGCCAGTGTCAGCTATCAGATAAAAGTTGATAGCGATGATGGACTAAGTATTTAGGATTTCCTAACCTGAGATAAGATAGGATGGAGTAAGAAAAGATTCCTAAAGGTAGTAACGATTTGCTTCTGTAATACCAAATTGGGAAAAATCCTATCTTAGACTCTCCCTATCTTAAGACTTCAGATAGGAAGTTTGTGTAATACAGCCCCTGGTGCTGCTTATATTGAATTAGACGTCTCTTTGTGAATTTCAATCATTGCTGCAGAAACTGTGAGCTCTCTGTCTCGTCTGGCTGCTGATGTTTTGGGGTATTTTTAGAATATTGATGTGTGAGTCTCATTAAGTTCTTGTTTTTGATTGCATGGTCTTAATTATTTGTATGGTTTAAGGAAGCTACTGGCTTCTTTTAAGTTGTATTTACGTTGTTGCTAGAATGAAACCTTTTCCATGACTGTATTAGACATTTTTATTAATGATTTATAATCTCATTTCTGTTCAGCTCTGATTTTGTGATATATCATGTGTTATCTGTTTAATAATGTTTGTCCCTAACTCCTTTTAATTACTTTTTATCTTGGCTGGGACACCATTAATTAAATTAAGAGTCGCTGGACTTTTTTTTATTTTTACCCAAATTAAGTCCGGGCACCTCTTACTGCACACTGCTAGCGCTAATGCCAGGGTTTTACTGTTCAGTGTATATCACACCTATGGTCCTTTTCCATACACAGAGCTGGCCTGGCTCGACTCGGTTGGACTTGGTCTGTCAGCCCAGCATAGCAGGGGTTTGCTTTTCCATTACAACAGGGATGCCCACTTAAAGGTGTGTCTTGAGAGTACACTCAAGTCAAGCAGCTGTATATTGGTGGATAAACCGTTTGTACACATCTCTGGAATAAACACACTGTTTCTTTAAAATCTTCATAATAAAAGTCCCCTGTTATTTTATTATTTAAACACTTTTATTATGAAGCAGCACAAACAGGAAATGTTTTCAGTCAGGGGTTGCATCAATAGTAACTTAAAGTGACTCTGTCACATCTGAAAGCCAAAATGAAATGGTAAAATAATGCAGATACCTGAAACTTCAAACAGTGATACAAAACATAGATCCTGTTTGAACCTACTAAAGTACTGAGAGCTGAATACAAAGAGACTTTAAGAAATGTCTTCCTCTCAGCTCTGCTGCACACGCGTGAGCTCAGTATCACAACACTCGTCATGTGTCGCCCACGTCCGGCAAGACGTCACCGCAGCCCACCTGGAGGCGGGACGGGCTGGTTTTGCCCCCACCCCAGAGTAGGTCCATCGCGCGCAGAGCTCAGCACAGCATGATGCACTGAAAGTCATAACGAAAATGCAATTCGATGCAGTGCGGTTTAGCTTAGCGCGGCCAAAAGTGCCTGTGGAAAAGACCCACTACAGTATAGGTGGTAGAAGCTGGGCTGAGCCTAACCCCTTCCTCGTGGACATACAGTAGAATTAAGGTGACAATAAACTTGCATTTGCTGTTGAAAAAATGTCCCAACAAATCCCAGTATTATTCAGTGCAGTCTTGCTCACTCTGCTAAACTCTACCTAAACTAACTAAACTAACAAACTAAAATAAAGGTATCCTATCTACTGTGTATCTCTTCACCTCTACAGGGATGCCCTGTCTGTGGCCGACATTACAATTACAACACACTGTTACTATATGAAACTAGATTTAGGGTGAATGATGCTCCAAATGAACATAATGCTAAATTTTGGCGAAGGAAAAATTGGCCTTTGACCTCTCACCTCAAGATATCTGGATGGAAATTCCTTCTGTGGCTACCCAAGAGTCTCCCTTTACAGACATGCCTAATTTATGCAAATCCCATGCAGTTTGGAGCAAAAAACATGCAGTTTTTTGGATGTAGTATGAATGTTATTTTCACCTATTCTGTTTCAATATTTCTGCATACTGGCTCCCTAAACAGCATTGGAATCTGACTGGAAACCTTCAAGCCATTTTCAAGCCAGATTTTGAAACTTGACACTTTTGTATAAAATGACCCATAGTGACCTCTAGGATAATCACAGCCTCTTGAAACTTCCCAACCACATTCAGAGTATGAATGGCTTTACTATGTGTACTCACCATAAGCGGGTCTCTGAGCCGGTGTTGTGCATGAACGCGCTAAAGAAGCAGCCTTCACTGAACACGCTCATATATTTGCTGAACGGTGATTTGAATGGATCAGTTTGCAAATGATGAACGTGAAAGTGAATGTGAGTGTTGCTCACTCCTGAGAGACAACACCGCTCACATTGTCAGCTGATTAAAACAAAGTGTGATCACAGCAGCAGAGAAAGTGCTAATAAGTGTCAATATGATATAAAAACTCTGGTTGATGATGCAGCATAAAGTGTGTGAACTACACTGCAGACTAGAATCTGTGCTACAGCGAGAAGCAGACAGATAGATTCGGGTTATATCTGCTCTTCACCTCCGTCTCATCACCCTCTTCATCTCAATGCAGTTCTCATGCATGATGGTGCGTTCAATTAACACTGGAAAGTCAGAATTTCAAGCTCCCAGTCAGAAATTTTAAAACAGCATGTTGGTGTTTAAGTTTGCTGTCTGCTGTGGTGTAAAAAGCTAGCAAATTGCTGCAAACTGTAGATCACAACTATAGATAAACGTATAGTCCTGGCCATTCAAATTAATAACAAAAACATACATATCTGTTAGGAGGAGGCTATATTCCTTTTTTCTTTTTTTTAAGGACAAAATGAAAGTGAACTCGTTCATTTTTGAGATTGCAAACTTTAAACTCAAAATTGTGAAGTATGAACATGAAATAGTTCATTCTAAGCTTTGAGAACTTAACTTTGAGCTTTTTAAATGTGAACTTGCACAACACTGGTCTGAGCAAAGGCCAGAACAGAAGTGCTCCCCATCAATTGCTGAAAAATGCAATTCTTACAGAAATCTCCAAATGTCAAATATTTTTGATCCCAGTTCCTTTTTCTACAGTGATCCTCAAGGTCTCCGTGTCTTAACGTGCAACATTGAAGGATTTTTGACAATTTTAGAAAATCTTCAGTGCTCAAAATACAGTTAAATTTTGCACCAAATCTATGATAGAGCATGACAATGGCCAGTATATTCTTCCGTGATAAGCCCTCACACCGGGGTTCAGCAACCTTTAGTAACAAAGGAGCCATTTTTGACAAAAAAAAAAAAATCTGTCTGAAGCCACAACTATTAAATGACACATTTTCCTCTGAGACTTTTTTTTGATTTGGCATCTATAGTTAGACTAAGGATACTTAAGACTAGCCACTGGCAAAAGTCAGAGGAAAAAGAGCTGAGACATAGAAGAGGGCTTCTATGACAAAAATATTAAAACATTTTTTAATTTGGTGTATTGGCTACAAATTTTTTACAATTGGAAAGTATTACATTACCGTCAGACCTACAACACTGACTAATAAACATGTAAAGAACGCCTTTCCTTTTCATTTTTGTCAAAGCTGGGGGCAGATCTAGAGGGGTGGCATGGGGAGGACTGTTTGTGATTAAATTAGCATTTTTAACTATTTGCCACCTCTTATAGTCTCCATGCCACCCTCTTGCCACCCCATGAATCTCTCCGTAGATCCGCCCCAGGTCAAAGCTACAGGGAGTTACAGGTTGCTACACTTTAGACTTTGACTAGACGCCTAAAGAAAACACATATTACAGATTTCTGACTTGAAAAACAGTACTGTGCTGCATCTCAACTTTATCTTCAGGTTCCAGATTTTAGATGGTGTATACACATGTACTGATGATCTGCTACCTCCCTCTAAAGTTCCCCTTTTCCTCTTAAAAATGACAAAATTGTGTCTGTAGGAAGGGGGAGGAGAGGAAGAGGTTAAGTTTCAACTGTGAAGAAAATTAAGAGCCACTAATTATTTTACAAGTAATTTCTTGCATCCTCATCACACAGAAAGAGAGGTCATATCCATTTCTAACAAGTTTCCAGGACAAGTTGGAAACCATCAAGGCCCCTGCTTCAGAGTAAACTTGATTTTTTCCCACTTCCAGCACTGTGCAAACTCACAGCAAAACTGCAAATTCGGCATGTCATCTGCTGCTGCAAACGGCTTGAGCCTCAGTACTTCCACAAAAGACAAAAATAGTGCACTTCACTGCGCAATCACGCACCAAAACCCCTGTCAGAACCACTGAAGTACTTCCAAAGAACCGCCATTGTAATCAAGATGTACCAAAAAAGAAAAAAAAAAAAGAAACAGTGTGTAATTTTCACCCATTTGATTTTCAGTCAGTGTGTGAGTGTTAAGCAGCGGCCCAGTCAGTATGAATGCTGGGTACTGTACCAGAGCTGGGTGTGTTGTTGAGTGCGATACCCCCAAGGCAGTCCACTTTCAATCAGCCCGAGCAATTTGTTTCACTTACCTAGAGAGAGAGAGAGAGAAAAGAGAAAAGAACAAACAATTAGATGATGCATTCAGAGCGTACGCCACATTAGCATGACGAGTGCATTCATTCATCCGCTCATTGTGATCTGCTTTGGCGCTGACTGGCCAAGAGGGACTCATACTTCGATTGAATTGAAATATCAGTCAGGATGTGATGGCATGTGACACGCGGCTATTTGAGCCTGAATAAACCGATCTGTACGTGTTAGAGAGGTTATTTAAAATGCAACGCGGCAAGCAGAAGGCAACAATATCCCCTGTGTCCTCCAACACCTCAGTCAAGGTCTTCAGTCAGACTTCAGTCAATTCATTTATCGATGATAATATCTTTGATAAACTTCAGAGTGGCATTTCAAGCAACTGAAATCTTCATCGCTGTTGCATTAAAAGGACCATCACTGGAAAAAATATACAGGAATTTAGTGGAATTAATCTTTTCTCATTAACATAAATATTCACAATTTATTCAAGTTAATTAAACATACAACCATTCATGAGAACTGGACAAATCATGTTATCTTTTAAGGATTTACATATATATATGAAATATATGTAATTTATGAAATGTTTTGGTTTGCATTAATTTGCATAATTTCTAAGCTTGCTCTGTGACAGAAAATGTGTGTGAAAAGTCGTCAGTCTAAAAGTAATACTGATGACATAGGTCTAAAAATGTGCTGTTATAATCACCTTTGTTTTAAAAATGATTTTTTATGAAAATGTTGGTGCTCTAAAGTTGTTCCCCTGGATTTCTGACAACATCTGTCAGATTTTGACAAAACACGATTTAATCAGGCATAATAAAGGATTAGCTATACCCTAAAGATCACTGTCTCACTTCCTGGTTTAAAAAAAGGCGGGGAAACTGCTGAAGCACTGGCAAAACAGCAAAAACTTGCTGTGTGTCCCTAACAAAGTTTAAGACCAATTTATTTGTTTTAACTTGCAGAAAAGTTTAAAGGTGACTGAATTTGTTGACCTAATTTTGCAATGATTCAAAACTAATAAACTTTTCTTGTCAAATAAACTTGATATGAATTTCACTGTAGTTGAGAAAACATGTTCAATAAGCTTAAGATATTAAGTTGAACCTACAACTCTTAAGTCACTCTGACAAAAAGTACAAACAAATTTGATTTTTTTTCAGTTTGAAGAGACAGTTTCTTCACTTCATTTTCAAGAACTTCCAGCTGCAGCTGCTCCCGTTGGAGACACTTTGTTCCAGAGACACTGCCTGAGACATCAGACTGTAGCTGTCCTATTTGGAGTTTTATTATCACACATTTAGTCACTGAAGATTAATAATGGGCCTGAGAAATGGCCATTTTTACTTGCACAATAGATGATCGACAGTCCTCGTGTTGCACACAGCAAAAAACTGCAAGCTTTCTCACATCATTCACAGCCTGATACAACAGCTCTGACCCACAAAAGATTCTGACAAAAATGCCAATACATGAGTCATCCAAAATCATCGGCAACCCCACCTTCCATCAATAAAATCCTTCTGCGAGAGAGCAAAAATGACCTGAGATCAGTTCACCACCTGCTCCGGCCGTTACCCTCTGCAGGGAGCTATAAATCACATCCCACCAAGACAAACAGCTTAAAAATAGGTTTTCCCCAACTGCAGTATGGACTCTGAACTCCTCAGCTCCTCAGTCAGCGAGTGTCCCTGAGTGATTCACACTACAGTGTGTGTAACATTCTCAGACACTTGCACACATATTGCGTTCATGAGCTTGTATTTGTGCAATGGTATTTATACAGTACTGGTAGAATTAGTTATCAGTTCTGTTGCACACGGTACTGTCCACGTCTGTGGTTGACATTATTCACATTCAGGCACTCAGGTTTACAGCAAAAGAAAGTCAAAGAAAGCCAAATTTTGGCGAGTGAGAAACTGGCATGACCTCTCACCTCAGGAATAATCAGGTGCACTACCATCATTCTATGTGCAATATGTATATTCCCGCCATGCAATGGTGTAAATTCAACTGCTGCATCATCTTATATTATATATACTGTTCCTATTATTATATTTCCCCTGCTTCTATATATTCCTGTTATCCACTTTGCTGCTGTAACACCATAAATGTCCTTGTTGTGAGACTAACAAAGGAATGTCTTATCTTATCTTAGGATATCTGAATGACAGTGGGCTCTGTGGATACCCATGAGTCTCCTCTATACATATGTGTCAACTTTATGCTAATCCCATGCATTTTTTTGCACACAGAATGAATCTTATTTTTGTCTATTCCAATGGTGTTTTTTCATATTTCTGCGTAATGGGGTCCATAAACTGGAATTTCATAAATTGGACATCGGAGACTCTTAGATTCAATAAGCCCAGTTGTATTGATTTGTGACTATGCTGGTCCCCATAGTAACCATTTCATTTAACTGGGACTATTTTTTGAGGCTTGACCTCACTGTATAAAATGACCTATAGTGACCTCCAGGATAATCACAGCCACAGGAACTTCAGAACCACAGACTAGAGACCTGGAGCATTCAGAGGATGGGTGATTTTTCTACTGACAGTAAAGGGGTCTGTCAACAATTCCCAGAACAGCAAGCACAGAAGAAAATTGGATCGCAAGCACAGAAGTGCATGTGATCCATCCAAAGCACAGAAGTGCTTGCGATCCAATCACCCAAAAAAAACAATTCTTACAGAAATCTCTAAATGTCAGAAGTTTTTTTTTTTTTTTATCCCAAATAAATGAATATGAATTTCTCTATGGCATGCATGTCAAACTCAAAGCCTGTGGGCCGAATCCGGCCCAGCACTTCATCTTATGTGGCCGGCGAGAGCTTGCAAAGAACACAATTTGCACAATGCAGTTCTAAGCAGTGTGACTTCAGTAAAGTGTAAACTACATGTCCCAACATCCCGACTTAGTTATCCCAGCATGTATAGCATACACTAGATAGCATCACAGTAGGGCAACCATAATGCTGATACTGCCCTGGATGAAATTGAGTTTGACCACCGTTCTATGGCATTCTTAAAGATCTTGGTGTCTTAATGTGCTATTTTGGAGAGATTTTTCAACATTCTTTTTAAAATTCAATTCTCAAATCATCAAAATCGTTCAGTTTTGCACCAAATCCGTGTGATAAATGGTATCGACCATAAATGCTGCTGCAACAACTTATGAGACATGATAGGGGATCATGAGAGTGGCCTTCATATACTTCCATCATAATGTACTAGGGCCTTATATACTCTGAACTTCCAAATTTTAAATTGGCTGGGCCATGAACCACTTGTTTTAAAGCTTTAATCCATAGTTTATATAAACAAAACAAATGTAAAAGGGTCAGTAGCAGTGACAAGAGTTATCACCTGATCCTCAACTCTTTGGAGTGTTTCAGTAGTCACTGATGCAAATGTTGGTTTAATGTAGGTGTTTAAAATTTGCATATTTCTCCTCAACTGACCAACAAAATCAGTTAAAAACCTCTGACTCTGCAGGCTGTTCCAGACTGAGGCACCACATACTCTGTATATTTGCACCACTGAGCATTTTTAGAGGATGTTTTGGACTTTTAGAGTTGGGAAGTGACCATTTTAACACTCCCAGTGGCTCATCGATTGGTCTGGGACACCCGGTATCAGGTTGGGCTTCATCGATTCTCAGAGAGGATGTCTTCAGACTTCTAAACTGAGCTTGTGAACCTTTGGGTTTGCGAGGCTGAGACTTCACAGCCGCACACATGATTTCACAATAGATTTAAATGTTATTCATCCCCTTGGCTTTATCTGTTCTCAATGTGAGTGAATATTTCTGGAGTTTGGTGTTTTTTCTTGGGCAACATCTTTACACAGCTGTGTATTTTCTTATTATCTGCGGCATACACACACAAATACACACAATAACTGGAGGTGTAATGGTTACTCACTCCGTCATGGGGTCATGCTCGAGGCAACCCTCCAGCTTTGCAGTAGTGTGTATCTGGCTATTTTTAACATTTATAATGGTGCGGCTTCAGTGTGCTGCAATAAGCAGCTTTCCTTGTGTCATATTGTTCAGGTTGCTACTGAAGACGGAAAACAGGAAAAAAAAGACATCTATATACTCTTTGGCTTCACACTTGATGTGATGCCATCCTCACAGCAACACAAACAAAAGGTTTAAGAGTTCACACACTCACGTTATTATATCACATGCTACTTTCATTTGTAGTCACTGAATTTACATAAAAAGCAGCTAGTTTGGTTTAGAGCTTGTTCATTAGCACCTGATAATGCACTGTTTTCTAAATGCCACGTAGCTGGTAGGTATCACTGAAGGCAGAGTCAGTAGGATTTATCTGAGCTGCTCCTAAATGCACCAGGACATCAAATACCAACATTTTCGGTTGGTGAAACATCCCAAGCAACAAAACAGAGAGATAAAACAAGGAAGTACAGGCTGAGGGCTGCAGGGCCTCTGCAGATACAGACACCACCACACACTGCTACATGGTCATAAGTAAAGATTCAAAGAGATTAAGTTAACTTTACATTGTTTTGGGTTTTTTCGGGGAAAATGTTGCAGATTATGCCGCCATTTCTGCTTGCTTTTGAGTCACCTGCTGCTGAGTCCTCTTCCTGGTCTAACAAAAGATGAGGCTGGGGGCGGAGCCTGGTTTTATGCAGAGGGGCCAAGCTAAAGACCGTACCAAGAGTTTTTAAGCATGGGGGGGTAGGGTTTCTTTATGTTTGGGCCTTTTCAGTAAAGTTGTGTTTTGCTGACCTGTTTTAATGGCCCTATAAGTCTGTTAATTAAGTTGGCTTTAGTTAGCTTTATTGGGAAAAAAAACAACTTTTTGAACTTGCCCATGCCACAAAACTTTCTCTGCCATAGCTTAGAATATCTGAGATAAAGACAATAAAGAAGTGGGCCTGTCTTAATAAATGGTTGAGGTGAAAGAGCTAAATGAACAATAAATAAATGTATCTTAAATCAAAATCAGAAAAACAGCAGCAGTCACTAATATCAAATGACTTTTGTTTCATAAGATGACATAGGATGGAATAAAAAATCTCTTAGAGCTGTTTCTCATTGCTGTGGGGTGTTCCTGGAGGAAGCTTTTCAAAAATCATAAACAAAGCATCCTGAATTACTACTGCTCCTTTTCCACTAGTCTCTGTGGTGGTACAGCTCCACTAACCAGTGATGGTGGGTGACTCGAATCACATGACTTGACTCAAATCTGACTCAAGTCACAAATCCGTGACAAACACTGACAGAAGAATCAGCTTGACTTTGACATGGCAACCTACTAGACAGCAGACCTCTCCAGTGACAGCAATAAAATATTATGTATTATATATTTTTGTCAACGACGGCATCTGCCGCTCAAATATCTGGGATACCAAAACATTCAACTTCATCTGTCACTACAAAATCCACAAAGACAGGTAATGTTACCTGTCCTAAAAAGTCAATTTAGTGGACAAACTTTCTTCTTCAACCACTTGCCACAGAGTGATGCAGCATCCATGACTCCTCTTTCAAAACAGAGAAATTTATGCTGGTTGTTTTTTTTGTGATACTACATTTTGTGTGATCATACACGGGCTGAATGTGTCCCTCTGAGAAAAAGAAAAGTGGACCTAGTCCCCCCCCCACCCTCACCCCCCAGTAAAACTGGTCTAGAACCATTACTTTCTGCGTATGTCTTTTTAGCTAATGTATTGACTGGTCAAACTTTAGCAAAAAAGCTAAAATTAAGTTTGACTTGACTCTGAATCAATAATGCATTTAATTGAGAAGACATATTGTCAATGTAAAATACAGTCGGGGGACTGATTTTCATATAACCAGTTAAATTATGCTGGCGCGCTACTGACTTACTTTGAATTGTGACTTGCTTGACCTGAGCAATGACTTGACTTTCTTTGCTTGACTTACAGCGGGAACTCGACTCGACCTGCTTGATTCTTACCACCGTAACTTGAGACTTGCACACGTGCGACTTACTCTCACCTCTGCTACTCTCTGGGGGTTCTGTATAATCTTGCTGCTTTTTTTTCGGAGCTTGAAACCAACAAAGCTTTAAAGCTGCTGTTTGACTCGTCCATTGTGTGTCTTGAAAAGGCAGTGGGCGCACTGCTGTTTGACGAATTAATGATCCTGATGAATGAAACACGTCTCCGACTGCGTGCACAGAAATAATGACAGCGGCTGCTTTGGACTGGGCCGCACTCAAGCATAAATTATCACACTGCTTCTATAGTTGATCATTGATGCATCGATTGGCTTGTGGCAGAGCTGAAAGAACACCGTTGATTCTGTGTGGTTATTTTTAGCCTGCTAGATTTTTTTTTTTTTTTTGTTCTTTGAGATTAAATCTGACTCTCCAAGTCTGCCTGTATTGTTGGTCCTGATGGAAATTGGACATCATCCTGATATAAAGACTCAAAAGTCAAATGCAGCCGCGGCTGGGCCCTTGAAGATTGTCAGATTACAGAAGCCCTCGTTGACTACTTGACAGTTTTGTCAAACGTGTAGAAAAAAAACACCTCCACCCACCTTCTGTTGCTTCACATAATCAGTGGGGAGAAGCTTGTGATGAGGTGAGTTGGAGGTAAAAGCATTATTATGCAGCAAGTATTAACAATTGCAGCTCTTTCATATAATTACGGTGTGATTAGACAGGAATCAAGTGTAATCAAATTTGCCATGCTGATTCTATTGTTACCAAGAGGCCACGGATGAATTTTCACTGTTCATATTGCCAAGGTCACAATTGATGATTACATAACAGATGATATTCTCTAACTGTCTGAATGCATTATGGTTACAAAGGTGAGGCAGTCCACACAGACGCAATTTGTAGGGTCAGACGAAACCCTTTGTGCTCATTTAAAGGAGCAATATGTAGCCATTGCAAATATGAGTCCAACAGTCCAAATAGTGTGTTGGATACATAGACTTTATTTTACATAGATTGTAGATCCAGTTTACTATAAGATGTATGGTTGAAGCAAGTAGTTTCCCCGCAGGAGCTCTGCAGGAGTGCAGAATGTGCGCAACCTTATTAATTGACAATAACAAGTGAGGACGAGTCCTCCAGCGTAAATTGATCAGCTGTTTATAGCGGTCAGCTGTCTGTCAGTTGAGCCTGTTTCGCTGAAAACAAAAGCCCACAGCTCTAATATAACACACCTTTTACCGTGAGTTAGGTGGCTGCCAAACTCCATTGCCATTTTCCTCAATTTAACAGTTATAAACATTTGCACTTTTTACAAGATTATTAATGGTTTCTTATGACTCATAAACAGACACTTACTCATTTGGCAAATATTCAGCATTAAAGGACAGTTCACCCTCAAATCAAAAATTCATATTTTTCCCCTGGCTTTTAGTGCTATGTGTTCATCTTGAAATTTTTGGATGTGAGATCCAGAGTTTTGCAGATATAAATGGCTCTCAGCTTGTGGTGCTCAAAGCAGAAAAAAAAAAACTTTGTTTCTGAAGTAGAATATACCAAAACTACTTTCTTCCCTTGTAGAACAAAAGTAGCTCCTACATGAAATTGGAGTAACCAAGTCATGATTTTTTCAGAAGAAAATACTGGTTTTGACTGCAAATCAAAAAAGAATGTAGTTCCAGTAGATTCCATTGCAGAAAAAAGCTGTTCCTACACGACACTGCTCACCACAAGTTGAGTGGATTATTTTGGTGATGATTTTTGGAAAGAGACACTGGTACTGAATTTTTTAAATGATTGTTGTTTTTTGCACAGTTTTTTTAATTTGAGCGCCACAGGTCAAGTGCCATTTAGTCCCATTACACTGGAGAGAAGACAGGCATCTTTATATGGCTGATGACTCCAAAACTCTGCAACTCACACCAAAACTATTTCGATTCATAAATAGCACTACAAGCCAGGGGAAAAATATGGTTTTTCTTTTTCATTTGAAAGTGAACTGTCCATTTAGTCTGACCTCTGATTAATTTGAAATGGACCTAAAAAAACAGTTATTCCAGTGCAAAACAGAAATTTCAAAGTGGGACACTGTGGCTCTAGTAAATATTTCACTTAACATGTTTCCTTGAACTCTGATGACACATTGTGGTCATTTTCTGATTTATTACAGTAAATATATTACAGATTTGTCTTACAGAAACATGCTGTGGGTTGTAATGCAAACAGCAGCTGCTCACATATGATGTGGTAGCCCATGAGTGGATCATGTGCACTGAACTAGCATTTTAAATCCCCCCATCTGTTCTTTGTTGACATTAACTCACTTGAGTAAATATTGTTTTTGCTGAATACATTCCCTCCATATGTCTGTATAAAGGCAGCGAGCTATGAGTAATTGCGTAGACAATCTACAGACTGCAGGAACAGGTGTTAATATATCTACTCCTAAACACTTGAAGTAATTGAGGCATGTTAAAACATTACCAGGATGAAATTACAATGACTCCACATTACAGCCCATACTGTTGCTGCATTACACTTTATGTTCTGCACCACTAAGGCAACAATGTAAGGACATAAAGGTGGCAGCGCTGCCTTAAGCTGAGGATGCAAAGAGAGCAAAGTTAAAGCAGTTGCTGTTGTTCACTTCACACTCAGACATTGTTGGGGAGTAACTAGTTACATGTAGATTAAATATGCAGTTAAATTACAATTATTAATCAATGGCGATTGTAAAGAGGTTACATGTGAATATATTTACAACATTCATTCTGTTGCTCTGCATGTTTCCCCCATGCAGGAACGCCTTTTTAGGCATATTTCCAACAAAAAGGGCCAGCTGAGCTGAGTTTGAGTGCAACACCATCAAGGGGCAGGATGATTTGACAGGCTCTATTCATTGGGCAGTATGCACTCCAATTTTTGAGTGTCATTTTTTGTCATCTGTCAAACAAATCGATGCACATTGCTTTCGGCGACCCGCCTGCAACCAGTCAACCGCATCAAGGCGGGTGGCCTGGTCACTGGACAAGAACGCCTTTCAATGCTGGAAATTCAAGAATGTTTTCCTTAAGAAACCAGAAAAGGGCTCTAACATTACTGTACAGTGTAAAGCGTGTGTGTTTGTTTGAACTGCTCAATGTCAAACCTGAGGAAACATCTACAGGTAAGGTTCAGGCTCAGCTGCATAACAAAGTGGGGAATTGCTAGTCAACCACTGCCTCGATCGGTTATTAAGTTTGTTTTATTGTGTGATTTCGGTAAATCATAACTTACCCTTAAAAACACCAAAGTCACACGTGTAATACAGGTTGAGGTAGTGACATGCAACTCCTGTGTTCCCTGAGGTAAAAATACTGCTTTATTTAAAGGAGTCTGGTTGCTTTGGAGAGAGCGATATTTGGCCTATATTACAGTGGTTTCAGAAAAGTCTGCCTGTTGGTAAGGTAAAGTGGTGAAAATGTTCCAAATATAGGGTACACTTAAACTTGGGTATTTAACACTAGAGCCCAAGGTGGTCATTTTGACCCTTTTCAAATTTATATGCGCAACAACTTTGTTGAATTAAAAAATACAATGCTGTTGTTATCTCACTTTTCCAAAAACTTTTTTTTAATATATCAATTAAACAAAAGGTTAAAAAAAAAGTGAATTAAAGAAAAAAATTCAGCCATAGGCATATTGACCCCTGTCATATTGTTACTTTTTGCACAGTTGGATGCATCTTGGTTGCTTAGCAACTATCATTGTCTCTGTCAATGTCTTATTTCTAGCCTTTTTCCACAGGCTATGATTATTTTTGTGATGGTTCTAGGTGGAAATTTGTTATGATTAATGTCATATAAATTAAATTAAAATGTTCACAATTCATGACATGGAGAAACACGTAGTTTCCAACTGTCAAAACATCAGAAGGAGCAGAGCACCTCACATTAAAGACATTATTATGAACACGTATATGAGTGACAAATTTAGTTTTGACAGGATGGATATTGAATTAAAGAGCTGGAGGGCTGTTGTTGGTAGCTGTGAGGGAGGCGCACATTAACAAATTCCACATAGAGACCCCGAAAGGTCAGAAACAGCCCCGCGAGGTATAAGAAGGAGAAGAGATAAGGACTCGTCTGCTAATTGCATATGCTGTTCAGGCTCAGTGAAAATGGGGCCTGACAGCTGTGAGATATTAAGCTTTGAGAGGGAGAGGGAGACGGCAGGTACTGTAGATTGAGAGACAGTTTAGATGGAGGGATAGAAGAGGAGGAGGAGGGAGGGCAGATCAACAGAGGAGAGGGGACAGGGATGAGTGATGAGAGTGACAGAGAGACCAGGCAATCATGATCACTGTCAGCCGGGAAAACGCTCTCCCCCGCTCTCCTATGTTTCCATTTTTAAATGCTCAGCTCGCTAAGAACAACCAGAAAAATGTTTTTGAATAATTGCAGCACTCTCTAAGACACCAATTAAAACAATCTAATAAAAAGATTACTTTGAACAGTGTTGGTGGGAGTGAGCTGAGTTTGGTCCTTGGTCCTCAGTTGAATTGCTGTAATTATACAACCACCTAAAAAAAGAAACAAGCAAACAAGTGGGCCTCCACAAATGAAGCATCCCTCAGTGAGTATCAGCAGTGCTGTGCCTGTTCACACTTAAAAAGAGCTGGCTCAAACTTCAGTTCAAAGAGATTACAATGAAGAAAAATGTATGTTAATAAGTCTCAATTTTGAATTAGAAGTCCACAGACCCAAAAATAAACTAGTTAATGTTCATGTTGTTTTTTCGTTTGTTTTTGGGTTTGTTTGTTTTGTTTTGTTTTTTTGGTGATGTACAGGTCACCCCAATGTGAAACATACATATTTTTTCCCCTGACCTAGATGGATAGTGCTGTTTATCCATCTAGACTGTTTTGGTGTGAGTTGCAGAGTTTTGGAGATATCAGCCACAGTCTGTATTCTCTCCAGTACGATGGGACAAAATGCTGCTCAAAGCACCAAAAAAATAAATTTGAAAAGTGCAAAACCAGCATCTTTTTCTAAAAATCATGACCCCATTACTCAAGATAATCCACACACCTTGTTGTGAGCGGTTTCACGTAGGAACTACTTTCTTTCTGCTGTAGAATCTACAAGAACTACTTTAGAATCTCCTGGAATTACTTTCCTACATGTAATTGCTCATAATGAGGTGTGTGGATTAACTTGAGTAACCAGATCATGATTTTTGGAAATAGGCACATTTTTCAAATGATTTTTTTCTTTGCTTTGAACACGACAAGCTGAATCCCATTCCCATTATACTGGAGAGAAAGCAGACACCTCGATGATATCAAAACTCTGCAACTCACATCGAAACAATCTAGGTGGATAAATAATTTCAAAGAGAACATCTCCTAACATGGACACTGGAGTCTATATAATGATGTCATACAGCAAACTGAAACACCTACATTTTGAAATTTCCAAACGGAAACTGACAATTCCAACTTCCCAGTCATATTGAATGTACCATAATGAATGAGAACTGCACTGAGATGAAGAGGGAGACTAGATGAAGATTTATCTGTCTGTTTGTCATTGTAACAGAGACTCCAGTCTGCAGTGTGGGTCTAATGATGTGTTCAGGCTACTGGTGACACAGCATCTGGCTACAAGTCATTTTCAACTGAAGCTGCCGACATAAAGCCAGGAACGGACGGCCGACACTTGTTGCTGTGTGTCAGGCGTGACTTGCTACAAATCAAAGTTGAGCTGGCCTCAACTTGACCATCTTGTAGCTGTGTCATCAGGAACGTGAACACACTGATACACGTCATGCTGCACGATCAAACAGTTTTTATATCACATCAACACTTGCGATCACACTTTTCTTAATCAGTCATGTCCATTAATTGCAGATGGATCCGTTCAGTTCACCGTATCTGATCTTGTTTTAGCCCTGAACTGCAGTGGCCTCCTGGCACCAGCATTCATTTCTCTGACATCACTGTGGCACAATATGCATCAACCTTTCCTGTGACGAGGTGAAACTGATGTGAGAAAATGAATAAGTGTGACTACATCTCAGAGTCGGTGTTGTTGATAAAGACGAGACAACAATGGATGTGTGAAAATACAAACTGAAAAAATCTTTTCACATTCCTGTTGCAAAAATAAATGAGATGAAAATACTCAATACCAGTCTTTATCTCAGCCTCCATTATCAACCATTTCTGTTCATCCCTTCATTATTTACAAGGGCTCTCTGCCACTACTGCAAACACGTTTCCTGTGTTGTCTATATGTAGCCAATCCAACTTCCAGTTTGAGTCAGTGCATACAACACCAATGGTACAGTGAATGATGTAATGTGATGGGAATGTCAGTTTTTTCCATAAGGTATCTGGTAATGAATCCAAGTATTGGATAAATCCAGAATTTAACCTGATAATAGCGTTGGAGGAAAGGAATTAGTTACACCAAAATCAAAAATACATACTTTTTCCATCTACCTGTAGTGCTATTATCCATCTACATCGTTTTGGTGTGAGTTTCCAAGTTTTGGAGAAATTGGACCTTCCTGAGAGCAGAATCATGTAGGAACCACCAACCGTTTCACTACACCAGAGGAAGTGCGCATCTACTGATGGAGTCAAAGCTCAGCGTGGTGACAGGGCGGGACGTGGCGTCCTCCTCACCTGAGCTGTGACCTCTCTTCCATGAGTAGATGCACGGTTCCCTCTGCACGGTGATTCGGTTGGTTGGCAGCAGTGGTGGACAAAGTACTCAACCCCAGTACTTGAGTCAAAGTATAGATACTCCTGGTCAAATATTACTCAACTACAAGTGAAAGCTGCTCAGTCAAAATTTTACTTGAGTTAAAGTACTAGAGTACTTGGTTTTAAAAATACTTAAGTATTCAAAAGTACATGTTTTTAAAAATACTTAAGTATTCAAAAGTACAAATTACAAAGTACATTTTCTAATATCAATACATGCTGTATTGTTTTCATGATGCATTTACAGAAGCTTGTAACTCTCTGAAACCATCTAATGATGCACTGACCTGCTTGTAGAACCACTCTGCTACACAAAGTCTATAGAAACACCTATGAAAACTTCAGCATAGAAATACAATCAAAAACAAAAAGAACAGTTATTGTCATTTTCTGATGTAACTGTATTAAAATCACTGCATAACATTAGATTGAAGATAACTGTGAGGAGTTCTCCAAGTCTGTTAAATAACTGAGATTTCTTTCTGTCTTCAGAGGCAGTATACACATGAATTATGTGGTATTTTTCACCCTGATAAAAACAATCCAACTTAAAAAGCTTCCTGGAATAATTAACAATTATAATAACATCTTGAGATTTAATTTTGTCTTTCTCCTGCCGTCACCATTGCTTGTGCTTGTTAGTGCGCCTGGACGTATTTCTGCTTTTACATCAGTCCCATTTGAGAGGAGCTACTGTGATTGGTTTCTTTCTGTGAGGAACACAGCATGTGACCAATTACATTTTAGAAAAGAAAAAACACCAACAGCTGACTGCAAATCTCAGTCAAAAAGTAACAACAACCTTGCTAGAAATGTAGTGGAGTCAAAAGTACAATATTTGTCTTTGAAATGTAGTGGAGTGAAAGTCAGAAGTTTCCAAAAAAAACAAATACTCAAGTAAAGTACAGATACTCAAAAAATATACTTAAGTACAGTACTCAAGTAAATGTACTTCGTTACTGTCCACCACTGGTTGGCAGATATGGCAAAAGTACCCACATTCTTTACTCAAGTAGAAATACTGATACTTGTGTCAAAAAAAAAGACTGGTAAAAGTATAAGTGTCCATTTTACTCAAGTAAAAGTTAAAAAGTACAAGCTCTGAAACATACATAAAAGTATAAAAGTGAAAAAAGTAGCTTTCTTTTATTTTGTTTTTGGTTGTTATGTCTTTTTCATCTTGTTAGGTCTCTTTTGTCCTCTTAAATGTTTTACGTTGCTTTTTACCTTGCTACATTTTATGTCATTACATCTTTTACATTGTTTTTCATCTTGTTACATCTTTTAAGTGTTTTTTGTTGTTGTTGTTG
The DNA here is from genome assembly GCF_056507025.1 of Lutjanus erythropterus. NCBI lineage: Eukaryota > Metazoa > Chordata > Actinopteri > Lutjaniformes > Lutjanidae > Lutjanus > Lutjanus erythropterus. The sequence continues at coordinate 9,559,071 of NC_139327.1, forward strand.
TTTGTTCTTTTTTGTCTTGTTACATCTTTTACTTAATTTTTCATCTTGTTTTGTGTTTGTTGTGCATATGTACTGCTGAATACACCAAGGAATTGTCTTTTCTATATGGTATTGTTCAATCCACTAATGCAAAATGAAAATAGTCTATACTTCCCCTCAAATGCAGTAGAAAGTACAGATAATTGTGTTAAAATGTAAGAAGTAAAAAGTTAGAAAAATAAATACTCAAGTAAAGTACAGAAATCTACTAGTATTTATACTTAGTGTCGTATAATATTTCTTGACACATTACATTCCAAACCACAGGTGTGAACCTCATGAATGTCATAAAATTTCATGACATTTAGTTTTGGGGGACATTAAAGTCATGACTGCAGCCCTCAAGCCATGCTGCTAGCATGACAAAAAAAAAAAAAAAATCAATTAATCATTCTCCAAATCATGTTTAAATCATTCATGATGCAAAAATGTTGATAGTTAACCCAGCCCTTTCAAATTCATTCATTCATTCATCCTTTATTTAAAACTTGAGAAATCATTGAGGGCATGTACTCATTTCCAAATTTGTCAAGAGAACAATTAAAACTGAATAAATAGGCACAAAATTTCCTGAATGCAGTGTTTGCATATGGGACTTTGAGCACTTTGAACCAATTAATTAAGAGTCAAATAGCCAAATGGGTTTGCTGCTTTTCTCCATTATTTATATATGACTTCAGGCTCTGATAAAATGTGATTTTTCCAATGGCATTTCCAGCATTTTCTCACATTTTATAAGGCTGAAAGATCAATCACTTAATTGAGATCATTAGTAGATACACTGATAACCAAAACCAAAATTGTAATGGACGTTTTCCTCAAAAAAAAAATATATGTAGTCAGTGTGAAAGAACCTCCAAAAATAGCCCTGTAGCATCAGTGTATTTTGCACTTAAGAGGTTGTCAGAATCTAATCAGCAGCAACTGTGATGCTAAACAGAGGAACAAATGAAGCAGCATATGGATGCTAAACCATAGTCCTGCACCAATCTGGCAACACACACATAAAGAACCACACACACACACACACACACAAAGGGAAAACAGCAGTCTGCCTCGTCATTACATTTACACGTGTGCATCAAAAGGAGCACCTCTCTGATGGAGATGTACAACAACACCTGCCGATTGTGAAAGACAAATCAAGTGACAGATCCCCTCTGCAGATGACAGATCCTCACTACAATGGGTATTGGCTTTATTACACAGGCCCCTGTTGAAACGCGGGCTGGAAATTAATTTTATGCCTGATTTAGTACATGTTGGTGCTTGAATGCACCTATGGCTGATATCATCAACATCAGAGCCACTTCATCTCGCTCCGAGTCTCACGACGTGAAAGAGGAAATAACAGTTTTTTCTTAAGGTGACATGGAGTCAGACGCTCAGACGAGTGGCGGGTTCAGCCTCATGAGCCTTTTCTCATACGGTAATTTGTCATACCAGGACACACAGCTTCCTGTATGTGTCATCGGTCTTTTAAGGAGGGCGAATGAGGGGAAAGAGATGGCACCAATCTCATCTGATGGGAACCTGATAACTTGGGCATTTCCATATTTATCCCCACCTGGTGTAAGCATGGAGGGGATCATGTGATAGGTTGTGTTTGTACTCAGTGACCTCTTGTAGTTGCAGTGACTCACATTTTTTGAAAACCCTTTTTTTTTTTTTTTTTTTTTACAATTCTCGACTCCTCATTCCTCTTAACCACAAAGTCATCAACAACTGCTAGGCTAAAAACAAGGCTTACCTCGCATATTGCAGGCCACATTTTGGTCTTTGCTTTTCAAAAACTGACATCCAAACAAAAGTTTGGTCTCATTTTACATCAGAGCATCTGCAGATTAATTCCGTATTCCATGGGTCTTCAACAAGGGGTCTGCAACCCTATAAGGGGTCCTCAGAGTTACTGCAAATTATTGTTTAATATGACTCTTTTTCTTTCAAGAATGAAAATACACAGTAACATAAATCCAATATATTATTAAGAAAGATAAATCATCCTACTTAAATCTTTTAATTTACACAACATTAACAAGAAGTTACTGATGAACACTTGCATAATCATGTGAGCTAGCTAACCTACTAAATCACTGAGTGGCACCTAATCATAATGGCTAACAAGTTAGCTACATGTAATGGAAACATATTGGCCAATTAGCTGTATTATTATCTTTAAAAATCAACGGCGAAAGTGAGGAGTAGAGGATGATGCTAAACACATCAAACATTAGTCGTGCTGCTGACTTAGCAGCTACAGGTAAATACAAAAGAAGAGTTAGCTAAGGGAACCATGACCTTAAAAAATGTTAAAGACCCCTGCCACACCCAATATGTTGTGATCCACTAGAGTTAGATATGATACAAGTTGAATAAATCTGTGCCTGCTATGCAATTCCACGGGCGTCATAATGGGGCGTTCATGGTCTGCTAGAAACAGAGATGCAGACTTTCCTGTAATTCTGTTTGTTATTATTGTGAAAAATTGAACATGATAGTGGTTAATTGTTGGACTTAAATTCAGTAACTGGGGGCAAACTAATCTCTATGTAAATCAGTCAGAATTTCATCATTTGTGAGTTTCTCTGAAAATATCAATTTCTATATCTGTTATATAATTGTAAAGCCACCTGGTTGCTCGTAATGTCCTAAATAAATAACTATGTTTAAATGGAGAATTTTGGATTTTACAACACCACTATTTCAATGAAGTGTTTTATGCATCTAAAAGTGATAGTTAACCCAAATATGAAAATTCAGTCATTATCTACTCGCCCTCATGCCGACTGAAGGTCAGAGTTAGTTTTTTAGTCCACAAAACACTGCTGGAGTTTCACAGTGTTGCAGAATCTTCCAAACAATTGAAGTGAATGGTGACCAGTTTTCAAATGGAAAAAAAAACAACTGAAAAATGCCTTTATGTGGCTCATCTGGTGAAATCCAAGTCCAAGTTGCAAATCTTCGCTGACTGTATGCAGCAGTTGTGGTGGCACTGCCATAGGTTTCTCACTATCTGTTGCCTGGTGGAGATCTGCAGTCTACAAGCTGAGCTCTTCTAGTTTAGTAAGGGATATATGTCCTGTTAGAGGTCAATAGCTTTCATCTTTTGAGTACTAAAGGTATTTAATGCTCTGGCTCCTTTTACTAGGGAGACTTGGTATTGATGTGTGCTTCTGTGTAAAATACAAAATAATCTGTAATAGTAGTTTGAGGGTTCTACTCTTTACAAGATTTGCCAAAAAGAACTCATCCAGCATGCAAACACACATGTGGGAGTCATTTTTAGCTCTTCTCTGTAGTGTACTTTCATTTGCAGCTTCAGATCTTTTGCAGAGCGTAGGAATTTCTTGTCTGCATATTAATGCTGTTTAATAGCAAAGGGGTACCTTTTCAGTTTAAACTGTGCATAAAAAGCAGTCTTAAGCTTTACAGGGGAAATGGAGCAATAGTCACACACTTTATTTTTCTAATATTCTTGTCAGATGATGTTTGAATTTCCAGAGCGGTGTTAGCTTTTTGTCACTGTATCATTCTTGGAGTGTACACATTGAAATTCAGATGAGAGTATATCATTCCCTGAATTAGGGGATCTGAGCCATAAATAAAAAATAGTTCAGTCTCATGGGAATTCAAAGCAGCTCATAAGAGACTCGGGTTGAGTTTCACACACCATTTGCAGTCAGTCAAGCAAATCTCTAGATGAAAGGTTAAATGATGACAGGTATCTTTCCCTCTTTGATTCCTTATAGCTCCAGTCGGCAGAGGAACTATAAAGGTCCTCTGTGTGAATTCAGATTGGAAATTTGCTTTGAGCTTATCAGTTTCACGTATATCTGAGACAGATTTTGGGGGCAAGGTGATGAAAACAATGTGTTCTCAACTTCAGAGCTTGACAGAGAAGAATATAGCTTTATATACAGGTAGTGTTTAGTCTTACAGTCCTTTAGATATCATCTACTTAACTTTAATTAGATCATTTTAAAACTTCTTTTGTTAATTTAAAATATGTCTGCTGCAGGCTTGGGGAGTAATGCATTATTAGTATTATTCTTAATTTTGGACAGTTAGAAATACAAAATATACAATCAGATTACAGATACATTTTGTAAAAACAGAGTATTTGCAGGGTAATTTAAATATAATTATAAATATACTTCCATGTGTAGTGCACACATATCAATGTCTCAGAACACCACTGGTCACAAAAACCATAGCAAATTTTTCAGTTGCCAAATCACTGTATTAGTATTAGCTACACAGAACAACTGCTAACATTAGCAACAAACACCAACCACTAATGTTAGCTACACAGGCCATCCACTCACATCAGCTAAACAGACCAACTGCTAATTTTAGCTACACACACCAACCACCAATGTTAGCTACATGGACATGCCGCTAATGTTAGCTACACAAAAAGACAGTTAGTTAGAGTGTCAATACTATTACTACAACTAAAACAAAATATTTTGCCAGTATACATGGAGGCGCAGTTTACTTGAAGTTTGATGGTGTAGGCCTACACTAAATGTGCATAATAACTGCTGGTAATCTAAATGTGCATGTGCACACAACAAAAGAGAGAATATCTAAACTGACAATAAACTTCAATTCAATCAATCAATCAATTTTGTTATTTAGGTAATTCAAAAGTAATGGAAGGCAAACAAGTTCCATTATTTTAATATTGTGATACTTGGATTAGGTGACTGGCAATTTTTTAAACAGGTAGTTAGTAAATGTACCAAATACATTTTTAAAATAACCCTCCCAGCCATGGTCTGCTGTGTCTTTGTATAGGCTTTATTTTGTAGCACATTAAACCAGTGAAAACAAACTCAGATGTATTCATCCGACTGCAGCCTTCTACCCATCACTTGTTCAGGGACGTCAGTGAACTACACACACCAGAGTTTCCTCTGTTCTCCTCACAGCCAAGGTTAAACTGAATGGAACATCCACTGCAGGTGATTAATGCGTGGAATAAATGTCAAGCTAACTTATTAGCCAGTCGAGAAATAATATGAACCTTTAACATGAAGGATGAGTCCATTCAGCTAATGCTACATATTAATGACTGGTGCACAAGCTCCGCACCACAGACCGAGAAAGATTCATGGAGGAACCTTTTTGACTTCCTTCTTTATTTATTCTTTATTGTAAGGAGAACAGTCTAGAGCGACTCTATATGAAAAGGGCCCTGAGATAACTTCTGTTATAATTTGGCACCATATAAATTAAACTGACTCGACTTGACTCTTTATGTATGAGCAACGGATTTGTTCTCATTTAGCACAAAAACTTATTTTATTGTTTTTTATCTCTGTTGAGGAGGTTATGTTTTTGTTGTCATTTGGTGAAGGTGGAACGCGGGCCAAGGGAAAAACCACTAATTTGTGGAGTGGATCTGAATCATAGGGCAGATAGGCCCACTCTAATTATTTCTCACTTTTGTTAACATTTCAAGATAAGGCATGGTACTGAAGTTCAAAAGTGACAGAACAGCCAGTTGTAGTAATTGGGTGACTTCATATCATATTCCACATTTATGGGTACCAGGAAGGGTAGCCTTCGCATGTAGCTGCTCAAATTTCATACAGAAAGCAAGCATTATAGAGAACAGACAATGTGGTCTCATGGGACAACCGCCGCAATCATGACATCACCACGTAAAATTGGGCATACCCCTATCAAATTATAACCAGTGTTGTTTGTCAGTGTCTAATCAGTGCTAGTTAGTGAGATTTGAATTTTGAAAGACTGTCTCCCCAAATGCCTGTTCTACCACCTACCTATAAACATGTCTTTTTACAGCCAAAATATTTAATATATGAATTAATTATACAAATTAAGTGACTTATTCCCATACACGCTGTTATCTTAATCAGCAGTCCTCTGGCAGCGCCACAGCATTTCTCCATCCTCTGGCTGGAGACTGACCTTGTATGTGTTTGGGGACACTCAAACTGTGTCTGTTGGTCTGAAACTTTGCAACAACAGGCAACAAAAGAAGAGAACAAGGTCAGGTGGTAGAGTAAACACTGTAGTTGCATCAAACTTTGCAGTGATTAGAAGAAGTAACCGAGTATGATTTGTCACCACAAAGGGAACTGAATCTCTTGCCATCTTTACTTCCCCCTATACAAACTGCTTTATTTGTTAGCGGTTATCTTCAGCAAGCCAAAAAGCCCCCTGGAGCCGTAGCCTAGCATAGCATCATACTTTGAGGAACTCCTAGAGAATTATTCCAGTCGACTTCAAATTGGGTCGGTGCAATCTGAAGACTTTTGTGAGTGTGTCCATGTCATGGCATTAGATTTCCTTGTTTTGCCGTAAAATAGGAAGTTTCACACCTCACACTGTTTCACCTTGTCACGTGAAATTCAGTGGGCACGTGTAATGTCCAGATGTACAAAAAAGCCTCTTAGAGTTTTGCAATTACCTCACTTTGTTCATGTTTCATACAAGCACTGGCATGGCCCAGACTGAGATGCTGTCAGCTGCTGATGACACACATTTTTCAGAAATTAGACATGCCTTTGTTAATAGACTTTGTTTTTTTATCTGCCTAATTGTTTAACTTGCAGCAAACTAGGCAATACATAGTTGAGGTTTCACCCACATCCTCTACTTTCACACTACTTATCCAAAATAATTGAAAAGCTTGTTTGCGGGTCATAATTTTTGTTATTACCCGCTGCTGTTTTCTCATCAGTGCTGATCAATAATGCACATGTGCAAATGTGCTGATCCAGCAGGTCAGTTTCTGGATTTACTAGCCGGATGTGGAATCTTGCTTGCCCTGGGCAATCCGGCAGTCTTTATGGATGAGCCCTGCCCTTATTCACATCCAAGTGTGAACTGCAATAAAGTCAAACAGATACATTAAAATAAGTGAAAGTCAGAACTTTACGCTTCAAGAGAACAGGAAATAATACTGACTGCGAAGTTTGCAGATTTGCATAACAAAGAGAGAACTATTGGCCTTGGTGTCCTTCTAGTTCTGAATATAACTAGCCAGTAATTCATGGCATTCAAACTTCACTTTGGAGTAAAAGTCTCTGTGGCGCAAACCTTCTTCACCTCAGAAGCCAGGAGCTGTTTATTCTCGCTCAACCTACATGTCGACTCATAATTGATTTTGTACATTTTCTCCTCAGAAACACCAGCACTTGAGGTGATTTTGACAATTAACTATGGAGTATCAAACCCAACTTTGTTAATATTTAATAAGCTTGTCAAAACCGAGTCATTTCCCTCACTGAGAGAAACACAGATACTGAGAAATGCTGATGACAAGTCAAATTAGGCTGAAACGCTGTTGATGAACAAAGGCAGGAAGCTGCGGCATTGTCTGTGATTATTATGATGTATGACACTGCACACACTGATGAAGAATCTCTTCCTTCGGTTGAGACGCATTTCCCTCTGCCTCCCCCTGGCTATATTTTATTCATGCTGGATCTACTGTACTTTCATCAAGCAATTACACCACTATTGTAATTTCACTGCATTCAATTAGCCCGCACCCTAGCAGTCTAAATCTGACCTCATACAGCCTCTCAGATCCTGCAGCCAATTGTCTTAAGCTGTCCTCTGTGGGTGTCTCAGAATGAAGTCACAGCTACCCATAATCCTTTAAGTCAGACGCATCTCTGAACCACAGCAGCAGATTATATCAAACAATTACAACTTTCAAGAATGTTTGATATCATCCCTTCAATCCAGCTCCACCATAACATTTGATGCCGCTTAATATCGTGTCCCGAGGGGAAGGAAATTAACTTCCATTAGAGGCTATTAGTACTTTAATATGCAATTGCTCATTACGAATTAAAAGTCAATTTCACAAAGAGGGTAGCAACATGCCTGCAATCTGTGCCTCGATACATTAAGAGCTCTAACTGCTCCGAGAGCAGCCGGGAAAACGTGGGCTTCTCAAGTCGGAGCCCGACGGACGGATCGATCTTTTGAATTTAACCGTTTCCCACAAGGTCACACGGCACATTGAGATCTTTGTTTATCCGTCTGAATTAAGACCTCCGTGAGCAACTTACTTTTTAATAAAAATCCAAATTCTCAGAGAGCGAGGGTAGCAGGACAAATTGTTGCAAGGGGCATTCAAGGGCAGAATTAAGTCCTTGATTTCTTTTCTCCTCTCTTGGTTGTTTCGGTTGAACGGGCAGGCTTTAGCTTCGCACAGATACAACCAAATTGCAGGGCACAGCCTAAAAATGTAGGAATGCAATTCAACAGTACAGGTGGTGTACGGTGAAGGTGTGAGGAGTGGATTTGGCATCTTCCTGTATTGTGGAGTCAACATTTTAGAATTGGAGAGCACTCCTCATGTAAGAGCTATGCTTTGTCAGGGAGCTGTGTGTGTCTAATTCATTTGTAATTATACAGTTTGATACTTAATTATTAGAAATTTATCAGAGGGTTGCACAGTGATATTTAGCAATGCTAGCACATTAAAGGGTGCAGCTACACTCTCAGAAATAAGGGTTCCAAGAGGGTTCTTCCTGAAGGGCTGAGGTTCTACCCTTTGGAAGAACCCTTTTTGAAGAAAGAGTACAAATTCTAATTCAGTTGTAGAAATCCTTAAACAGCTAATTCTTCAAGGGTTCTTTGTACTATACTATAAAAAGTTTCTCTGTAGAAACCCCGGGTTCTTAACAACACCCAGAAAGTGGAAAAGTTCTGTATAGAACCATTAGAGAGGGTTCTGGGTGGAATGATTATATCATAAAGAGGGTTCTCTGTGCCACCACTCACAGGCAGATCTGGGTGAAACCTTTCACAGATGGTTCTAGGTATAACCCTTTATATTTGGGTCTATTTAGAAAGAGTTCTAGTGAAACCTTTTTAAAAGATAGCAGGGTCCAAAAATGGTTCTCTTATGGGACAAGCTTGCCAGAGTGTGGTGTAAAACCTCACATAATAATCTTTATTTGTCCCATGACTCCACAGTTGCAGTTTTTCAATAAATACTGTAGGTGGGGGACTGAAGTCACATGACTTGATCTGAGTCAGATTCTAGCTGAAAATTTGAGGACTTGCTTGACTAAACCTGACAAAAGACTGGTCTTAACTTTGACTTGTTATTCATGACATGAAAATGATTGACTGAGACAGATGACTAGGAAGGACTTTGTTTGTTCTGTTTAATATTTGCAGTTTTCTAGGTATTGATGTTTTGTTTTTGAAACATGACTGGATCATTTCTAATTCAATGCATGCAAACCTGGCTACCCAGGACACAGCATACAAGCAGAGGCTAATGCACAAGGCAGCTGTCATGGAGGAGGCTAGTCCAAAAACAGAAAAAAATGGATTGAAAGTTGATGTTGGTGATGTTGGTAGCAAGAAAAGAAAAGCAGTATGCAAGGTCACCAGCTCAGAAATCAGTGACACAACCACCACAACATACAAGTCCATCCATCACAATGAAACCCACAAAGAAAGGTACCTGAATGTGTCTTTTTAATGAACTGGCAGGTCAAATGTTAACTAGAAGGCCAGCATTAAGTTTAAACCTAGACTTGGCTTCAGAGTTATTATACATTTTATTGAGAAAACACATAATTATTGTATTTAAGAAAAGGTGGGGACCCATTTGGGGTCTGGTTACAAGTTAGACTATGTGGGCACGTTAGCTAACACAGTTCTTTGAAATGGTTTAACCTTCTCGTGACATATCCTTTTCTCCTGTGTTTTAAATGTACAATAGGTTAGCTCTGCCACTAGGGGTCTCTCACATTCAAACAATAACAACAAATATTTATAATATACAAATATTTGGAATAATGTAAGTACACAACCCCCCAAAAATATGTAACATCTGTCTTGCATTTTATATATTTTTATGCAGAAAAAAGTGCCTCTTAAATGCCCCATTGGTTTGAACTGTGTACCTGCTCTGTTAAAATCATTTTCCTGCCAGGGCTGTTACAGCTGTGCAAAAAACATATCCGTTCAACAGCTAACATCATATGCTTATAATGCATCATGGTCACTGTTGGACTAGAATCTGAAATGGCTATAATTACAGAGCAGTGGAACGTGACGAGCCAACATGTCACACTAGTGGTGCTTTTAGTAGCAACAGTACCTAAAACCTAGCAGTAGTAAGTCGCCAAGTGCAACTCTCGCAAACCCACTCTCCATTGTTGTTCATTTTAGATGCTTGGTATTGATTGCTACATAATACGTTGAAAATTAATCTCAACTTTTCATGGTCACTGTCGAAACTGAGATAGATCATCACAGTTTGACATGACTTGAATTGACTTGCTTGACTTACAGCAGCGCCTCGATTAGCTTGATTCTCAGCACAGTAGCTTGGGATTTGGGACTCTGAGACTTGAGGGTTAGAACTTGTGACTTACTCCCACTTCTGATCAATACTTTACAACACATGACTCAATATTCTCTAGGCTTTTATTCCAAGGTGAATCATGCTCTAATAAAACATCTAAGCCTTATATCTCCTATGAAAAAAAAATCATTCACATTACTACACTTCTGACAAGACTACAAAACAACTCCAAATGACCTTTTCCAGCCAATATCAGGACCCAGTGCGCCACATTTTCCTGTACCTCAACATTTTGACAACTCAGCCCACACTCACAGGCAAGAAGCCATCTGCATTCCTGCTTTGCAATTACTGCACCCTATCCTCTTTTATCCTCTTATTTTTTCATCCTCTTTTCATATTATAATATGGATGAAAAGCTCATTTTCAATCAATTGATGTACTGACCTGGCTTCATAAGTCAAAAGAGACAGAATTGCTAACTCACTGCTCTTTGACTGCTTGGACTATCTCCTATTTATCCTGCTTCCAGACACACACAGTAGGTACATGATAAATTGGAATTCAGTCAACTTTGTGCCACTGAGAGCTGCGCTCTGTAGGTCATAATTACAGGCAGGGTTTCTCCATACCACTTACCTGCACTGCAGCAAGCTTTGATTATGTCTGTATTTCATACCGTCTTGTTTCAGACCCAATTTCTCATTTCTGACATTCATTAAATTGGCAGTAAAACAGGCCCATGGAGCTTCCTCACTTTACTGTCTTGTTTTTTTGGCTAAAACTTCCACATGTTTTTATTTTCTTTGTGCGATACTGCAGTAGATTACTTTCTTTGTCTGCTGTATACAGAAATAGTTACACTTACACTGCCAAAGGTGATCAAGCAAAAGTTTGAAATGACTTTGTAGACGCTTTAATAAAAAGTATCAGAGGTACTGTCAGGTAACAGACAGCGAGATGCAATCTATGCTGTCATGTTTATAGCAACATGTCACCACAGACTAGAGAAAAAACATGGTAAAACACAAGAATACTATATGTGACATCAACAGCAGGTTTCCTAAATGAAGCAACAACCACCGTGGCATAAATGTGCCCCAACCCAGTCTGGTATCTTAGGAATTACATTCATATTGGGTAATTTTGCATCTTATGAGGTACGTCCAATGCCATTATTCAGTAGCAGTGCTGCAAGTTTTTGTGTGCAATTAAAATAGACCCTTTAAACCTATCTGTAACCATTGTTTTTTCTAAACTTAACCATACTGTGGTTGCTATGCGCATTTATTAAGAATTTAAAAAATGTTAGCATTGGACATGAAAAAAAGAAAAGTATGTTATTATAAAACATTCTGTGGTGTATAGTCAAATTTGTACGTTGTCGTTGTTCTTGTTTGGCCAATTCCCTCAAACATTAAACTTAAACTTACATTAGCTGTTTTTTTATTTACACAGATAAACATTAGCATTCATTTGGAGTTGCTTTTGTGTCCACCTGACAAATTTCAGTCCAATAGGCTATTGTTATTCTCTTTTAGCTCTGTTTTGTTCTCCACCACCTAAATAGCTTGCATTTTTGCTGCTAAATTCTCCACCATGTTAACCAGCTAGTTGCTAACTTTGTTTGTCTTTGTCTGCTGATAGGAGCCTAACAGTTAGTGTGCATGGAGGATTTAGAGCGCTATTGTTGAAAACAGCTGCCTGCTTCAGGGCTGGGTGATAACTAGGAGGAGTTTATATTCTTTTTTTTTGTGTGGTTGTTTGTCTGTCAGCAGGTTCATGGAAAAAACACTGGCATGATTTTCAGGAAACTGGTGGGGGGGGAAAGGTGAACCGTGAGCCAAGGAATAACCCATTAGGCTTTAGAGAGGATCCGAAACATGGGGCAGATACACTTATTATTTTTACTTTTCTTTTTTGCAAGATAAGTCAGTTGTAACACAGGTGTCTATGGCAAAATGCATTTAATTTGTTGGCAAGTAACTGGTGTGCTCTGACTAAAAATAGGAGAAAACATAATGGCCACTTCAACCCCATCACTGTAAAAACAAATATAGCAGGTATATAAGAAATAGCACTGTCTAAATTACCTTTACTGTTCCCTAACAAAAATATGCCTATTTAAAAATCCTTTTTGGCTAGTATAACATTCTTTATCGCATGTTATAATTACTAAATTATTTGTGTGAGCTGAGCTCCTGTATAATGGGTATAGTAGAGGATGTTCATGTGTGTTAAATGATGCAGCTTCATCCTATTGTTTCATCTGTAGATATATTTGTAGTTTAACACATGTTTTCTGATTTCTACACAGTGTAACAGATACTACAGTTCTTTCACTATGTGTGTATTAAGGTGCTAAATCATGCTGAGTTGTGTGATAAGGTTTTTTTTTCTATATGCAGATTTATCTGACTCAAGTAAATGAACATCTAGTTTTTCATAACAACTGCCATGTTCATGGTGTTATTTCAGTCTAAGCATTTGATATTTGTACATGCTGCATGTACATAATAAAGTGTTTTCTGGTTTTCACAAATGTAGGCTGAATTAATGCCCAGCTGAGATGACGAGCCTTCAGGCAAAACCATATTTAGACATAATTTAAATAGTTTTGGAAATATATGCTGGTTGCACTTGCAGATTGAAATATCATAGAAGACTGAACTGTTGGCCGTGAAGAGGTCTGTGCTCTCAGACTCACTATGGGTGACATATTTCACATGCAAGTTGTCATTTGATCCAAAGTTAATAAAAAAATGTTTCCTATAGCCCCTTTGTCATGTTCCTAATTAAACAAACCACACAGGAGCTCATTAGAAGTGTAATTAGCCATTTAAAGTCAAACATCTTAAGGAGAAAAATGTACATTTATATTTAGAGTTAATTAATAGCTAAAATGAGCAAGCAAAGCCCCCGCACTCACTGAGAATAAAAGTTAAAGACAGCATCTGTAACTTTTAACTGCCCTATAGCACAAAATGTCTACAATATATCCACAGGGGTCGTCAGGATTGTTGTCAATACCAATGATTCAACTATTAGGTCTCCAGCTGCTGAGATCTGATTTTTGAGATTTTAAACTTTCAAGCTGACTTTTCAACCTGTACTCTTTTTTCACAACAAAAAAAAAAAAAAAATACAAAGAGGAAAAGAAAAGCACTTCATACACTGACTGGCATTTGCTCCAGAGTGCTGGGATGTGTACCAGAGATACCGAATGCTGACAGAGGTCGATGGAAGTCACGCATTACTTAATGCATCTTTAAAGTGCACAAGGAGTGTTGCATGTCATTTCCCGTCGTACACACAGACAGACTTGTTGACCCCATCATCTTTTCAAGGACGGTGCCTCTCGTATGAGTTCTCTTCACCGTGGAGCGGCAGAGAGGAGAGTGGGCATGGAGGAAGTGAGGCAATGACACCCTCGACGTTTTCACAATCATCCCGCACACCAGGCCAGAGAACAATGGAGTGGAACCAGCCACATTAGCACTGCTCTGACTCACAGTCATATCATTTGGTTCACATTTGCACTGGAAGCATTTTCTGGCTTTTATTTGCTGTGCATTACTGTTGTTTGATTTTTGACAGTGTATATTTGGATCATCTGGGAGGTTTATCATAGCTTTAACTGTTTTGGCTTGGCGGCGTTCCACAAGGGTGAAAAGCAGGGCTTGAAAAGAGGAGGCAAAGACGCAGACCCCTGTCTACATGAGTGGAGCTGTGGTGGAGCAGGTGAACAGTTTGAGGTTCCTGGGAATCAACATCACAGAGATCCTGTCACGGACATCACACATCTCCACCCTGGTAAGGAAGGCTCAGAAATGGCTGTATTTCTGAGGGGAACCTAAGACGGCAAAATTCCAATTCCACTGCCAAGTGCTTGTTAACGTCTACAGAGGAGCAGTAGAAAGCAACCTGACTGGAAAAATCACAAACCGCCATGGGACTCTGCAGCGGGGTCATCACTGGTACCCATCCACCGAGCATCACTGATATCAGGGGGGTGACATGCCTGCAGGGCCCAAAGAATACCAAAACCTGAAATAAACAGTGAGCCTTATAGTGAAAAGCCTCTTGACTGAGTCAGACAAACCAAACTAGGATTAAATTGTTTTATAACACCAACTCAGAGCTAACATGTTCAGACTAACCAACCTCTTGTGCAGCAGAAACAGTCTCATTTTAATCCGTGCTGCTGTCTGCACTAGCTCCCTGTGCCTTGCATCTCACGGGGGATAACTGTGTCCAAAATTGCTTATACATTTCAAGTCCATTTTTCAACAATGAGCGTGTAAATTGTATGCCCAGTAAAAAGGCACTGAGTACATATATTTATCTACATTTTCCAACCAGACAAAGCAGCTACGACAGGGGCCTGCAACCCTTATGATTAAAAGAGGCTTTTTAGCCAAAAAGAAAAAGAAAAAAAAATCTGTCTGGAGCCGCAACTATTAAGTTCTCTCTTTTCCCTGAAGGCCTATCTTTTGATTTGGCATAGCTAGTTTATCAAGACTCAAGAAGATTAGCTGTCATCACAATTTAGAAGAAAAGGCCCGAGCCATTGTCGTAGGCTATGAGGCACTTTTTTTTTATTTGGTGTATAGGCTCTATATTTTTACAGTAAATGGTTAATGTTTTGAAATAAACTTGACCTGTAATCTTTAGTTGAGATAATTTACTGACCTTGAATTTCTGTGTTTTAGAAACTCAAAAAAAAAACAAAAAAAAAAAAACTGTAATTCAAAATTTGGTCACAGTGAACTGTGAACCTCATTTGTCATTGTTTTGGTGCCTGATTGAAAATTGAAATTAAATTGAAAATATTTAAATTTTAACCATCATTCACTTTCGCATTCACTTTTACAGTTTTCAAAATCTATTGTGGTATGTTGCTTTGAAATTTTGAGTCTCAAATTTTTGATAAACCTACAACAATGATAAATGAAAAGAATGAAAGAAATAAACCATTAAGAAATAACCATTATTCATTTCCATATATTTTTTTTGCCAAAAGTACAGGGAGCCACTGGAGAGGAGCCAAAGAGTTGTATACGGCTCCAGAACCGGTGCTGGAACAAGGGTACTTCTTGAGCTTCTACAGTATTTGTTCATTGGCAAACTGTAACCTTCACTGTACATTTACTGCCACTAGACGTCACATACTTGCCACACTTTAATCTGTGATCTTCAACACCTGTCTGCTATGAGCGCAGCTACCAGCACTTTCTCTCTTCTGCTCAACCAACCTCATTATGCACACACAAAGCTTAGTTTATGCCATGATCATATGCATTTTGATGGGAAAACAGATCTGGAATATTCACACATATCAAAGGAAAACTGCACAGAGAGTGAAGAGTCTGTCTATGTCGGTTCTGCTTTGTCTGTGGTTTTCAGTGTGGCGTGAACGCTGTCGTCACACAAGCACTCACTCACATCTCTTCCGAATGTCTTAGCCTCTGCCAATGAGGATGCGAGACAGACGCAAGGATGGAGGAAAAATTACATTCTCGCTCAGCCCATTCTAATGAAATGAAATAATTTAGTCCTGAAAAAGACCTGACATCTGATCCTGCCATGCCAATACTGATTAAATATCTACAATACAACAATATGTGTGTCATGTGGCTGACAGAAATACTGTAACACCAATGAAGAATTAAAATGTATTTATTGCTGAAATACGTTGTAAAATAACAGATGGGAGGAAGCAGTAAAACAGCTATAAACGTCAAAATTAACAGCTTTAATAACTGCAAAAATTTCTGAATGAGCCACGATGCACCAAATGAGAGTGAAGACTGAGGAAAGAAAAGGCTTTTGGCTGGAAAACTGACAAAGTTGCAAACGTGTTTTTGTAATTCAATTATTAATCAGATGAAACAATGTCAACCCCTGCCACAGCCTGTTCACCCTGCTGCCGTCTGAGCGAGACAGAACTATCTGCTGCCGTACCACCAGACTACAGGGCAGCTTCTTTCCTCAGGCTGTGAGACTTCTCAACTCCTCCATCACACTCCATCATAAAAAAAAATATCTTGTGTAGCATGAAGGGACTACAACTTGTGCAACTCTGTGTTATAAGAATGACAATTAAATGAACCTTGAACGTTTTTTTGAACCTTGAACATATTTTATGAATAACATTAATAAAGTTAGTGCTATTTATTTGAGATTGTTGTGCAAGCTGCTACAGTATATTAAACCACTCCGAATACTTTGAAATAAAATGAGATAATTAGCATTTCCTTGAGAATAAAGTTCAGCTGGACTTTGCTCCTTACTTACTGAGCCCACAAATAATTACCCAAGTTCATTACAGGTGATTTCTTATCCCATATCTGATGCAACTGCTCCACTGTTGAAGATTTAAAATAGCAACACAGTCTGTATCCTTATGCTAATTAGCTTCAGGCAACAATACCATTATTGTCTTGTCAAAGAAACGTGTATTTCCACATACAGGGGGTCAAGAGAATATCACAAACAGCTTCCAATACTGCAAGACGCAGCCCAACATAACAGCTCTATAAGATACAGTATACCACTGTGAAGCTTAAAAAAAGACTATGATAAATTCCACATCTTTAGTCAGTGTTGATAATGTGACTTGTGATCGCCGTTCTTGGTCAATGTTTGCAGAATCGGTTTTGTTTGATTGGCTGTTTTTGCAGTTTCTCTGAGACCTCAGGTAAACCTGAGTTTTATATATTTTGTGGTTTGAAAAAGGTGGAAGAAATACATTAATAACACATGAACTAAAACAATAATAATTCACGAGTAACCTGCATGGATTTTCCACTTGCCCAGTTGTAGGTACAATCACATTATCTTCCTAATATCCCAGAACAGATGTGATATCACATTTAGGGCTGCAACTAACTGTTATTTTAATAATCAATTAATCTGTTGATTACTTTCTTGATAAATCAATTAGTTGTTTTATCCATTAAAATGGTGGAAAATATTGATTTCTGTCCAATGTGATGTCTTAAAATGTACAAATGTAGGATATTTAGTTTACATTCATAGAGGGTAAATAAAACAGATAATATTAACATTTGTGAAGCTGAAATCTGAGAATTGGGAAATTTATTTATTAAAAATTATTTCATTAATAATTGATTAGTTATTGCAGCTTTAATAACATTTTTGATGTGGCTAATAAATTGAAACAAACATGCAAGTAAATGAATTTTATCTAATATTCTTTTGAAATCCAAGGTGCAGTCTGAACGTGTCAGTTTTCAGTCTGTGACAGAAGATGTGTAGAGTTTCTGCTGTCCTAAACAGGAGCTTGTTCCAACATTGTGGAGCCAAGAATGCAAAGATCTGTGATTTTGTGGTGAGGCCAGTTGGCAGCTGCAGAGCAGAGTGGACGGGTTGGTGTATGGTTGGACCGTGTCCGGATCACAGTCTATAGAGTGATGCTACAGTCTGCAGTCTGGCAGTGTGATATTAGTGAGAAAACACCCCTGAATAATAGCTTATTCATGTCCAAACACGTGTTTCTATTGGCCAAAGGTGCACATTCACTTGGTCAAAGCTGAATAGATGTGAACTCTTGACCTGCAAATTGAGTTCCCTGGCCTCCACAACATTAAACACAAAATAATCTTGCCAAGGAAAGTAATGCATGCAGAAATGTCAGCAGTCAGATGGTGCTACCAGATTTGTGATTATGCATATAGTTTACAAACTTAGTTAAATCCAATGCTAAAGTTATCTTATCTGTTTATATATGCCAGGCAGACATGATGTATAGTGCTGCCCTTTGGCTCTACAAGTTTCTGTGCGCTACCTCACAATGAGTCAAGAGCAAATTTCTTATCATGTAGAGGCAACTTAAAGGAGCAGTATGTAGCTATTGTGCCTGCAAAACTGAGCCCAGCAGTCCAAATAGCAAGTTGGAGCCATGGACTGCATATTAAATACGTTGTAATCCAGTCTATGTTTGAAGAGTTGTTTACCCCAGTCCCCTCCTCCCCAGACATGGCAGAGACAGGCAGGCTGCCGAAGCTCCACAGCACACGACGCACACAATCTCATAAATTGACAGTAACAATTGAGCGCAAGTCCTCCAGTGTAAGTTGATCAGCTGTTAATAACTGTCAATTGTCTGCCAATGTAAAGTCAAGCCTGTTATCCTGAAAACAAAAGCCCACTGTTCTAAAGTAACACAGTATGGACGATGAAGTAAGTGGCTGCCTGTTTCATAACCTGCCAAACTCCATTAACATTTTGCTCGATTTAACAGTTATAAACATCTACTCCTTCTACAAGATTATAAGGGACTTCTTACAACTCATAAACAGACACTTACACATTTGGACAAAAAAATAATTAACATTAATTACACATTAATTTGAACACTGATTAATGTGAAACAGACATACAAAACAGTTATTCTGGTTCTGAATGGAAATTCCAAGGGTGGAGTTTTCATGTCAAATGAAGTTTAAATGTATTTCAACTTAACATGTTTCCTTAATCTTTGATGAGACACTGTGGTCATTTTACAATTTATTTATTGCAGGTTTCTCCTTTATGCATCCACAAGTAGAGGAACGGAGAGCGTTCAAATGATTTTCATCAGGGATTACATAAAAAGGTTGAAGGACCAGTGTGTAGGATTTAGTGGCATCTGCAGTGAGCTTGCAGACTGACACATAGCGGACTCCCTGGAAGACAGATGTCGGTGGATATAAACAATGATTCTTATTGTCAGGCGATTATACACAAATGAAAACATAATTTTAAATATTATATTCCATTTCTGCCATATTCTGCCAATAAATCCCTCTACATCTAACACACTGGACCATTAACTATTGGCCTTATTTCACTGATTGCTGACGGCTTCTGTATCAACTGTTATTCTGCACATAAAAAACCATTGGCAAACCAGCGAGAGGCTTTTATTGAAAGCGATGTAAAAAAGAGTTAAAACAACTTTGTTAGTGATGTGACTCAATAAAATATGGTCCACACAATATGACTTGGATCAGCAGATGAACACGGTGGAAGAGTACAATAGCAAACAGCCACAGTGAGCTGATGATGAGCTGCAGATGACTGTGCATCGTGCCAGACAGCACACCTCCAACACATCATTAACACCTTTTACCTTTCGACTTCGCCACGTAAGCACAGCAACAGCTCACGTCTCAGCTTGACAACAAAAGCATAAATTAGTTCACAGACATTCTGCTACGCCTTGTTGTGATTCATGACACAATCAACAGTGTTTATATAATTTTCTCCATCCTTTGCACCACAAGCGATACATCTGCAACACAAAAACTTCAAATTTACTTTCTTTCAAGTTACACTTTTTACAGAAAACACTGCAGCATCTCCTCAGCTATAGGTCAACACCCAAAATAGAGCTTCTGACCTGTTCACTGTTCATCCACGCATAAGAAAAGTATCCGCTGGTTTTAATGAGCCTGGTTCCCTGGGTGCTGCTAAATTAATGCTTTCTGGTTGCTGGGATAAAAAAAAAAGTTGAAGTGCCTCTGCTCTAATGCCCGACGGCAGTTGTAGCCCAGCTGGCTGCTGGGTGAACGCATTCATTCATAGCACCTTAACCACATACCCCAGAGGATGCTCACCTCTTGCCTCACACTAAATAAGCCTCGCTGTTCAGCCACTGCAAGCTAATAGCAAAACAGAAAGGTGACATCGCCCCCAGGCAGAAAAAATGACTGCTCTTTTTCAGAACACACCGTGGTAATCTGTCTTCCCAGCATTGCAAATCCATTCCCCAGGGGGCAGAGGAGTGGTGCAGCTATGTCTCCACACCTATGGGACCGATATCACTGACCAATCAACACATGGTCTTTCTTCCCTGCTTGCGGTGGTTGCACACGTCCCATTGATTGAGTCTTTGTCACACCATGTAACAGTGCATGCACTGTACCACAGGCATGACGTGATGTGAGAAAACTCTCGACAATTAGAAATAAGAGTTCCTGAAGGGCTGAGGTTCTACCCAAAATCATATGCCTCTGAAGAACCTTTTGTTAGGGTTAGTCAAGAATTCTAACGTGGCGTCCAAAATTACTTACTATGTACTACATGACAAAATGTGTTCTGCTTGTCAACATACTTTATACTTTTGAACATACTACTAAGTCAAATCAAGTCACTTCCTGAGAGCCTCTTTACCAGTTAGATGCATGTAACCATGGTAACATGTTCCAACGACACACAAATTTTAAAAATATATTAGGCCTAGCAAAGTGGAGCCTTACTTTCATTCAAACTGAAGTTACTGCTGCTTTGCATTGTGTGATATATTTGCCAGAGGAGTGTCCAGGGCTTGCCTACTGTAATATTTCACCAGAAATAGTATGCACCTCATGTGCTACTAGTTCCTAAGGGTTCCATTAAGAACCCTGTTCATCCAAAGAACCCTTTTGCAAAGATGGACTCTTCAAGGATTGTTGAAATCCTTGCACAACACTTTCGTCAACAGTAATTTGTACCATAATATAAAGGGGTTCTCAGTAGAAAAGAGAGTGCTCTGAGTGGGATCATTACACTATCAGAAAGGTCTTCAGTACATGGTCACAGAAGGACCTAGGTGTTTATGTTAAGTCTAAGGCTTTTCTTTTTACACCAGATTAGCTCTAGTTCTTGAACTGGTTCTGTTCAAGATTCTTGGAACCATGCTGCTAGCTAATGAAGCAGCCCGCATTTCCATCACTTTTGAGTGGAACCTTTGTAGTCAAGGATGTAATCACCAGAGTACATTGCACAATCCACAACGACCTGCAGAATATGACACATCCACTTTGGTCCCCATTTTTTGGTTCCAGCTGGAAACCAACCTTTCAGGCTCCGAACCAATTTATGTTTGATGGAAATGCTGAGAATGGTTAGAAAAATTTGGTGTTTTAACCATAATGGGGTCAATTCCATGTTGGTGGAAAAGGCCAATGAAAGTTCCAAGTGGGATCTTTATAAAAGCCCTTTTCCACCAAACTAACTCTGTTGAAGGGTCTTGGAACCTAGTTGCTTTCTAATGAAACAGCTTGCTTTCCACCAGTTTTGAACGAAACCACTGTAGTCAAGGATATCATCAACAGAGAACGTTAAACAGTCTGTATAATATGACATACCCACTTCGGTTCCCAAGGAAAACCTGCTACTTTTTGGCCCCAGCTGGGAACCAACTTCTCAGGCTCTGAACCAATATATTTTTTGGTGGAAGAACAGTTTTAAAATTTGGTGCTTCAGCTGGAACGGAGTTGGTGGAAAAAGGCCTCTGAAAGGGTCCCAAGTGGACCATTTATAAAAGGTTATACAAGCCGAAGAATCCTTTATGGTTTGTGTTAGCAACTTTATTTCTAAGAGTTTGGCTTTATGTCATCTGTGTATTCTGCTCTCCAGACTATCTCTGGTATATCTGTACCTTCTGGAGCGCTGACAGTGACTGTAAAACGAATGAGCTTCCTCTTCCAGTTAAGATGCATAAATAGCCTACTCATATCCAATTTCCTAAATCCTTCATGCGCACAGATATTATTGCAAGGAGAGAATTGTGACAAAGTGAAAGTTAAAGAGCTTTCTGCAACAGTAAGTAAGGGAAAGGACGTGCCAAATGTAAAATTCACTCAAAACTCTACAGTGTCTGTGCCCTGCAATCAATCAGCTGTATTTGCTTGTTTGTAAAGTCAGCTATACAATATAATTGAGAAATCAACAGGGGCGAGGGGGGGTCGATCTATTATTAGCCAGGATGGGTTGGAAAAACAACTTGACATTTGTGTATCCAAATTAGCTGACTTCTCAGCTCTGTCGCATTATTATTCAGGTGTTTGCTAAATAGCTAAACTTCCTGAATTTTGGCATTTGTGTGTCATCGCACCAGCAAGCCCACACTCGTTTAAACCTATTATACTGCAAGGTGAAAGACAAAGAAGAAGGAAATTGTTATAATAAGGGCTGTGCTGCAGAGCTATTATTTGTTCCATTAGGATTTATTTTCAGGTTAAGAGCACTGTAATGAAGGACAGTGTTTAACTGTGTAGAGCCATTACTTCAGGAATTATGCAGAACAAATTAAGAAATAATTTCAGTGTTTGGGAAGGATTCTCATGCTTACATCTTGCTTCACATCATCAGACAAGTGAGGACTGTGTGAGCTTAAAAATACCGCACTTTGACAGCATAGTGCTATATGCACGGCATGGCTGACATTATGTCCGTGCAAAAACCTGCTAAAAGCTCTGAGACATCCAACTTGGAGCTTAATGATACAAAAATGACCGGAAACTAAACAAACAAACTGGTTTTCAGACACTAAGCAAGTACAGAGATGCTGAAGCTGACAGTTCCTTCAAATGTTGCTACATTTTTGTTTTAATCACCTATCACCTGGGGCAGAAATACACTCAGGCATTAGGAAAGGAAGCGTTGGATTCAGCGGACCCTGAGACGATCAACAACGCACGCAGCCTCTTTCAACCACGCAGTCAGACAGACCAGCCGGCCAGACGCTCCAGGTGGAGAGCTGGGACCAGAGCCATTCTAACCAGGCCTGGACTTCAGGCTGCTCCAGGCTAGTCTTGGGGAAAATGAAATGAACTAAATGAAACTCAGGCTTTGATGTGCTAAAACACAGCCACAGTTCTCAGGCAATGTTTCCAAGATACGAAACCTTTGTTGTGAAGATGTCAACCATATTGTCATCACTATGTTGTTTACAATTAATCTAAAGCAAATTTTAAAAATGCACTGGAGAATCATTTTCTTGGGTGTATATGTGCATATAACTGTTATATTGATTTATTTTAGATTTTATCCTATCTTATTCTATTAATTCTATGTTTGCAGAAAAGCATGACGGGACTAAGCTGTTATTTGTTGTGTAACCCTGTGTTGTGTAATATTAAATAAATTACCTTGATAATTTAATGGTGTATTTATCTTAGCTTAGCTTAGCATAATGACTGAAAACTGGCTGGAACTACTCTGTCCAAAGCTCAAAGATGCTTGGTAATACCTCTACAGCTGAATTATATGCGCTGTTTTCATCTTTAAATAAATCTAAAAACAACAATTTGAGATTTTAGTTATGTGTGCAGAAGAAAGTAGTTTTGGTAGATTCTCAAGTAGTTCCGCTAGAGTCTACTGCAGAAAAAAAGGAGTTACTGCATGAAACTGCTCACAACAAGGCCTGTGGATTATCTTGAGAAACAGGGTCAGGATTCTTGGAAAGAGACACCAGTTACCTTTTAGTCCCATTATAATGGAGAGAAGGAAGACATTTCTACGGCCGATATCTCTGTAACTCTGCAGCTCACACCAAAACAATTTAGATGGATAAACAGCACTACAAGAAGCAGAAAAATGTGTACTTTTTATTTGTGGGTGAGTTAAAAAAAAATACGTCTCTTAGTCAGACTGTGGCACTGATAAGGGTATTCCTTAACTTCACCCTGGCCACACTTTCTATGCTAAGCTTAGCTAACCACATCCTGATTCTATCTTCTCTTATTAAATAAGCCTTTTTTCCCTAAAAAAAATTCCTGTTCCTTCAACTCCATGTCAAGACTAAAGCAGGATTAATCTCAAACTGCTACTCTGAGAGGACGCTTGTAATTTTAAAGACCCCTGTTTACGTTCTGGACCATAAGACGGTGAATTAATTGCTCTTGTGCCGGGTGAAGAAAATGGTGTTTGTGGGCTGAAGCCTTTGAAAACATTCCTCTGGGACTCAATTCGGCCCTTCAGTGGCGTACCATGTTTTCGCTTGACTGACTCTGCAGTGTGGTCAACCCCTAGTCCTGTCCCGGCTTTGTCTCCACATCATTAAAAGTGATACTGAGTGGCCATAACAGCTGGCCAAAGAAAAGCAATCAAAGTTAGTGGAGCAAGAAGGGCCTTTAAAAAGCTTCACATTTTGCACTATGCTTTGAAGAAATAATGCATAGAGCGGGAGCGCGATTAATTTTCAATCCTCGGGCTCTGTGCTCGGACGATAACAAAAGAGACTATATATAAATGACGGGTTTGCAAGTTGTTTGCCATCCCCTGAGTCCCTGCCTGTAAAATATCACACCTCGTCCTCTGTAACAAATGTAAAAGCAGCGGCAGCGAGATGAAAAACCCTCTGTAAATCAGACTGTGTGTGAGGCTTCTCTTCTTATTCATGATGATTGCAGCTTTGACCCGTGCTCGTCTCCTGCTGACAGCCACCTTATTCTAACTTCGCTGTTACTGATCTTAACGGCAGCGCGGTTGAAAGCGGGCTGAATATAACGCTGATGATTCAATTAAAAAGAGGCTCGGAGAGGAGCACGAGCCTGACCAAATCAAATGAATTTCTGAGACCGAGACTGAGCTCCGCGTGACAGTGTTTGGCGAGCGAAAACCTCTTTTTTTTTTAATGTGTGGCACAAATCCACAACCCCAACGAGTGATCAATAATTAAACAGATCTAAAATCCTTTACTAATTGCTTTTTATCGATCATATTCCAAACTTGTAATTATCTTGTGAGATATTTGCCAGAAGACATCTTGATCAAAATGAAAAGCGCAAATGAATAATTGCACAGGCTTAATTACCAAGCAACTGCTTTAACATTTATCATAAGTTTGTTAACTCTGTGATTACAAGAGAAAAAAGAGAGTATTACAAGAGAGAAACAGCTGATTGAAGGCAGCCAAGTGCAAGAAGTGTTTTTTTTATCAGTTTACTCTATGTGTGTATCAGTCTGGAGGTTTAAGCCTCTGAGGTGAGGGATCAGACTCCATAAGACCAGAGTTTAAAACAGCTGGATTCTTCTTTTAGCCAAGAACAAGCCCCTGTCTTGTTATAGATTGAGGGTCTAGGTGCCCTCGCAAATCCTGAAATTATTGTTTCCTTTAACCTCAAAATTGCAAATAAACCGCTGCTTTTTTTATTTTTTATTGATGTTTCACCCGAATCTACACTTGAACCAGCTCTTCCTGGTCATACAGTAAACTTTGGCGTCTTACATTGTTTTTCAAGCCTTTGGTGAAGCATTGGGAATGATCCACTCAGCCATTCTTGGAGCAGCTCCTTATCTGTTGACAATAAGTATGAAAAAATGGCCATTTTGTTTGGAGTGGTGATTGCAAAAAAAGTTAATCTTGAGAGTGTGGAGATTGGACTCTGTACCCACGTATGATTTGTGGCTGGGAAAAAAAAAAGGGCAAACACTCTGCATCTGGGGAGAGTGAGATCGTATAATGAAGATAGAGGAGGTGGGTTTGATGAGATCTGGGAACCTAAAGTGCTAAATGTTTTGCAGGGTAAGAACTAATGCTGGGGTCTTCAACTCAGAGTTACTGCAGGGGGCCCTCTAAAAAGTAAATTATGTTTAAAGGTAAACATTACCTTATTGTTGGCAAAAATAAATCAGCCTAATTGTATAAATACAAGAACAAAAAAACATTTAATGGTTAATGGCTACCTATGAATGCTCATGCAATCAGAACTAGCTAACCTACTAAATCAAAGTAATTAGCTACATATTATTGTAATATATTGGACAAATGCATAAAAGCTAATATGATGAGCCTGTTTTGAAAAGGATAGAAGTAAAAACTACAGATATTTGTGTTAAAATATAGAGTAAATGTAAGAAGTTGTCAAAGAAAGAAATACGCAAATAAAGTACAGACATACTACTTAAGTACAGTAACAAAGTATTTGTACTTTATGCCCCACCTCTGATTGTTAATACAACTTTTCTCTTCTTTTGTTTGTTCATATTCCTGCTGTGCTCTCAAAAACATATATATGTGTATATATATATATATATATATATATATATATATATATATATATATATATATATATATATACATATATATATATACATATATATATATATATATATATATATATATATATATATATATATATATATATATATATATCAATTACTCACCACTTAAATTTGGACTCATTTAATCCTATTTTAACAGTGTCCTTACAAAGGTCATGTCCGGGGCTGATTGGCACCAATTTTACCCAACAGTCTCTCTGTGGCGTCAAAGTTGGCTGAGCGCTGGTCCACCTTCAGCTATCGCCTGCCAAGCAATCACTGCCCTTAGTGGTGACTGATCTCAGCTAAGCAATGAATGATAACTCAATTTCCCCCTTTGAAGGGTCACAAACATCACGACAGGGATATGACCTTCAAGCCGGGGAGATAATGCTGAATTTTTCAAAAACCTCTTCAATTATTCATGACACTTTGCTCTCAAACATTTCCTTCACCAGCTTTCTTTCCCTTTTTTTCCCCCTACTCTGTTAGTGCTAGGTAGCTAAGCTCATTGGAAGCCACTTTTGTGAACTTGTTCTTTTATTCATCAGAGGATGTCCCCAACCACATTCTAATGCCGCTCAACGCAGCCCCAATGCAATTACATGACAAATATCTTAAAATGTACTCGGCAGCTCAGACAGCATGCTCATATGTGTGCGCATACACTCTCTCTGACACTCGCTCATAATCATATGCAGACGATGTACGATGCACACGTGTTTGATGCCGTCCGTCAGGGAAATAAAGAGCCATTATTCTTTGACAACCTTTGTGAAACTGAGAGTGTGGTTCCACAAAGAAGCACATGGAAACACATATTTTTTCATCTTGAATACACAAGTGCTCCACTGTCAGAGTCACCTGGCAGGTGCCGCTGCAGCTTTTCATTTCAAGCTTACCTTGAGCTCTGGGAGATGTATTGTCATTGTGTAGCAGATAGAAAGCCATCACAGACGAGCAATATCCCCGTTTCTTTTTAAGCTGTCACCATATTTGATGGTGAGCTGCCATCGCTGTGCTGTTTTTGCATCGCACTTCCAAGAGCTCAGCCGGCATCTCAACAATACGACCACTGATGTAACATGAGATTTCTTGGATGTGCTGTTGATGTACAGCATTGTCTGTTTCTTGTCTGTTCAGTCTTTTGTGGTTTTTGCTACACCAACTACGCTGTAAAAAAATGATACAGTAATTTAATGTAATCGACTATCATTTTCTCATTAACTTGACAATAATATAGAAGTTTTATTCATTTGTGTTGATCAAATTTCAAATTTTCAGTATTTACTTTCAGAAATTATAGTTCTTCTAGCTTGACATCTTTTGACTTGAAACGATGAGTTCAATGAATGTACTGTGCATAGTTCAGTCAACTTGTTAAATTACGTTTCTGCATTTTAAAGACAAAAAAGTTGAGAAAACTCAAAATTTCAAAGCAATGCACTGCAATAGATGTTTGAGTTTTAAACTCAACTCTTAAGTTTTACCAACTGCTAATCTCTTACTGAGATCATTTACTTTCCTTCTTCAGATAAACTTAAAACTTTGAGTTTTAGAAACCCCAAAAATGTATTAAAAATATTGAGTAAATTAATTTAATTGAATGTCAACGGTTAATTTTTTTTTTTTTTTTTTCAATTAAAACCATTTAATTTTCAGGCACACAAATAATGACAAATAAGGTTCAGAGCTCACTGTGACCAATTTTTTGAGTTTCTTAAACTCAAAGATCAAAATTTATCTGAAGAAAAGTAAAGTATTTAAACTACACAAGTCTGCAAAACTTTTCTGCAAAAATTAAGTGTCCAAACGCAGTATGTTGCCTAAAAATTTTGAGTTGTCTCAACTATTTTTTATAGTGTAAACTTGATCGGCGTCTTAGCAGACTTCCCAGCATGCATTGTGTAAGAGTTAAAACTCTCCTGACATGATTCTATTTTTATAGTTTAAAGAAAACATTGAAAACTTGCTGTGTGTCTCTAAAATACTCTAAGAGAAGTCATGGCTGCTTGTTTTCACAATGATGAAAACACTGCTAACATGTTTTCTCCAGTACAACTGAATTAATATCAAGTATATTTGGCTAGGAAAGTTGATTTGTTTTGAATCATTGCAAAATTATCTAGATGGATTTGGACAAACTTTCCTGCACTGAGGTGGGCGGACTGGCGCCGCTGATGTTTTGCAGATCAGGTGGCGTAAGTCAATTTTGATGTTTGAGTTATGAATGTGCTTTAATCTGCTCTGACCTCAACTAATGGCAAACATACCAATGCAGAGAATAATTTTTTAGTTTTTCTGCTGTTGCTGGAGAACACTGACCTCTCCCAAGATCACTTTTGCTTTCGCTTTCACTTTGACAAAATGAATTTCATCTAGTATAAACATGTAAATACACAAAATGATTAGATTTTAAATGCAGAGGTTGCACTCGGTGAGATTGATGTGTGTTTCTTACAAATAATCATAAAACTCTGCTTGAGGGATGTGTAAAATCTTCCTCTTTCAGCTGATTAAACAGGAATGAGATGTGCCATCCAATAGCTTCATAATTTCTGGCCCTGCTGTACAGTATGATGCACAACACTGCACCAAAGTTGTTTTGTGCCTCTGGTCACCAAAATGTAAAAACTTAGTCGAGAACCCTTGCCAGCATCAAGGGCCCCCAGTTTCACAAAATCAGAGCCACAAGTGTTCTGAAGAGAAGCTCACAGCTCTGATGAGCTGATTTTGCTCTAGTAATCACTTGACTAGCAAACATCTTTTACATGAAAAGATAAAAACAAAGGTCTTTCATTTTACCCATTATTATTCAGTCACTCTGCTTTTGTGTCCACAGTTT
The DNA here is from genome assembly GCF_056507025.1 of Lutjanus erythropterus. Lineage (NCBI taxonomy): Eukaryota > Metazoa > Chordata > Actinopteri > Lutjaniformes > Lutjanidae > Lutjanus > Lutjanus erythropterus. The sequence continues at coordinate 9,588,089 of NC_139327.1, forward strand.
TCTTCAGTTTGTTACAGAATAACTTAAAGGGACAATTCGGCAGTTTTGCACATGAAGATCAGTTGACTAGTTCTGGTTAGAGCTACTCAGCCAGCACAGTTGTATAAAGTCTACAGCTGCAACAATTAGTCAAGTTGTTTGACAGAAAATTTCAGACAGTAATATTTTTGATGATTTCATAATGATTAAAATTATTTTTCAAGCTACATTTGCTTAACATTTTCTGCTCTCATTTGTCTGTTTTAGGTTAGTTGAATATTTCTTGGGTTTTGGACTGCTGTTTGGACAAATGACAATATTTGAATATTCACCATGGAAACTGTGATGGGCACCTCCACAGTTTTTGATGTTTTGTGAATCAAATTATTAGTTGAGAAAATAATCAGCATATTAATTGATAGTGGAGTTAATAGTTAGTTGCACTGTAGTACAGAAACATTTTAGAGGGAAACTGAGACAGTCAAATTTTAAAGGTGTCAGCATAGAGTAGCATTATGGGAAATGTAGGATCAAACATTTTTTTGTGTGTGTTTGACCTACATTGGGAACTAAATATCAGAATATCACCTTCAGTCATCAAACTTTTTGAGAGTGCAATAATAATTTGCTGGAGTGTCCCTTTAAGACCAGGCTGAAAAGCAGTGTTTCGCCACCCTCTCTGGTTGAAAGCCTGTTTCTCCTCAGACCACACCTGGCAGCAACCCGTAACCACACCCAACAGTGCCTTCATGTGGACCTGAAGTATCATCCTCAACATCGCTGCAGCAAGACTTACTTTTCCAGCATGTGTTCTGATACACTGCTGCAGTTCTCCAAAAAAGTAAAAGCAATCATCATGTCTGCTTATACTGTGCAGCACTTTATTTCATTTGCACTGCAAAAGGCTGTCACTGACTCAAACAAGTGTCAAGAGTTGAATTCTCTGTAAAAGGAGCAACAAAGGTGCATATTGCTGAGAGAAACTGATGTAAGGACTGGAGGATTTCACACAGTGTGCAAAAGGAACGGAGAAAAACAGAAACGGATGATTCTTACAAATGATGTTGTGCACAGCTACTTGAAGGTCAAATAAACAAGAAATAAATATACCTGTTGCAACAGCCTCATGCACTAGGACTGTGTTCGTACATCTGGTCACCAAACAATCTGTTACTCCCCAAGCCTGTGTGACGTACAAAACTTTGCATATCATTGCAGTAGGTGCTTCACCATGTGTTGTCTGGTGGAGATCTGCACTCGGCTGAATTACACTACTAGTTTACAGTAAAACATGCAACTTCTGCTGTTATTGTAAGCAGAGAAGGCCTGAACATGTAGAAAATTTTTAAGTGTCAGACTTCTGAAGCACATCTGCTGCTCACATCCCACTCTCACACACCTCCCTGTCTCTCTCATGCAGACACATTCATTTCACTCCACACATTACAGCAGAAAGACACTCTCTCTGTCTGAGCCTGTTTTGAAGCGGCCTGCGTTTGCCCGAGCCGCTGATTGACTGCGCCGAGGAGATCCTTGTCTCAATACTCCCCGTCAACTAGATCAAACAGGTAAATATTCTCATCCGGAGCCTCGCCGTGCCCCCCCTCCCGCCCCGTGAGCTCCGCCATCAGTCGGCCCCGGGTCCTTCGGCTTCTAACGTTTGACATAATAAGCTTCATCGCTGCTATGGCTCCTGTGATCATGACAATGGTAATGCCGGTGGTAATATGGTTTTATGAGGCCTCTCATCCTCCCATCTGCTCTGCTCTGCTCCTCAGCTCTGGCTGCCCAGGACTCCATCTGAACTCCCTCCCTTCGCCATCTGGCCTCTTCTGCTAATCCCTCCTTCGCCCCAACTTCCCCTCCCCCCGGCACAAGATATGACTGGTGTCTTAATGGGCTGAGTCTGCAGCTATTTTCCTAATTTCTGCTTGATTATGCAACTGATATGTGTTTCCTGTATGTTTTTGTAGATATTTTGGGATTACATATGCAACCTTATATACATAAAACTACTGTTCAATGTTAAAACTTATCTTTTTGGAAATATACATTCTGAATTTGATGCTTGCAACACATTTCAGGACAGGAAGAATGCAAGACCGATAAAGTTGTGCAATGCTCCAAAAATTGGGACATTCCACAGGTTATTGGTAACAGGTGACAGTATCACAATTGGTTATTAAATGGGCATCCTCAAAAGGCTCAGTTGTTCGCAAGCATAGATAGGGTGAGGTTCATCATTTTGTGAAAAACTGCATGGGGAAAAAGCCCAACAGAACAACATTTCTCAACACAAAGCTGCAAGACTTTAGGGATTTCACCACCTATAATCCATCCAGATAGCATTAATTGTTCATGACCTTTAACCCCTCAGGCAGCACTGCATTAAAAAAGTATTTAAAACCCACATAATTGCGTAAAGGGTACTACATGGGCTCAGAAACACTTTGGAAAAACATTGTCGGTAAACACAGTTTGTCGCTGCATCTACAAATGCAAGTTAAGACTCTAGAGAGAGAAAGACATCTATCAACAGCATCCAGGAAGACTGCAGACTTCGCTGAAGACGAGCTCATCTGATTTGGACTGACGCAAAGTCAAAAAGTGTAATGGGGTCTGACGAGTCCACATTTCAGATGTGTTGTTTCTTGGAAATCATGGACGTCGTTTCCTCTGAGCTAAAGAGGAAAAGGACCACCCAGATTGTTACCAGCACTAACTTCAAAAGCCAGCATCTGTGATGGTATGAGGGTGTGTTAGTGCCAATGGCATCATGGGTAACTCACATCTGTGACGGCCCCAGTAATGCTGAAAGGTACATACAGGTTTTTCAGCAACATATGCCGCCAACCACACAGCAAGACAACGTCAAGACAAATTCTGCTCATGTTCCAACAGCGTGACATTGTAGTATAAGAGTTCAGGTACTAGACTGACCTGCCTGCAGTCCAGACCTGTCTCCCATTGAAAATGTGTGGTGCATTATGAATCACAAAATACAAAAACAGAGACCCCAGGCTGTTGAGGACCTGAAGTGATATAATTTCACTATAAAAACTTCAACAGTTAGTGTCCTCAGTTCCCAAACACTTTAACTGTTGTTAAAATGAAAAGGCGCTGTAACACAGTGGTGAACATGTTCCTGTCCCAACTTTTTTGAAGCATGTTACAATGTGAGACACCAAGGGGCAGTGACAAAACATCTGTATGTGAGGTGCTGGAAATGGGACCAGGCTACCCAAAATCATCTGAGATGGACCGATGGAAACAGGAAAAGTGTGCTGTCTGCTTTGCAAATTGTTTTAGGAAATCATTGTCCTCTGGGCTTTTACACAGCATTCAAACTTTTTGTGGAATTCTGTAATTGTGTGACGCTGCACAGCCGAGATATTTCCTTGAGATGCTTTTTGTACCATGATAAACATGATAAGCGTCTGATAGCATTGCAGCCCTACTGTCAGGTAAATAAAAAACATTCTTAATGAAATATGAATATTGGTTTTATCTAATAATTAAACAAATTCACTGATCTAAAAATGTTAATTTTCTGAAACAAAAAACAAACCTAAGCAGGACTGACCTTGAATCAATTTAATAATAAGTATCTTTTTCAAAATTCAGCATAATGTAGAATTTTTACTATGAGTCTCTCAGTACTACACACACCAACACTGTTTATAACCTGCAAGTTTTATGCTCTCTCTTTTTGTTTTTTGTTTTTTTGTTTTTGGCGGGTGTTTTACATAGCCTGCCTTTGCTTGGAAATGTATTTACTGCAGCAATAACAATTCAGCTGTGGCAGTGGATGTTTTAATGAGCACATTGCTGGGGGGGGGCGTTGAAAGAAGCGGGTCCCGCTATGGATGGCAAGCCATGTATAGAATGACTTCATTAGGCGCCGAGCAGCCCGCCAAGTTACAGGATGCAAAAAGTTCGTTAATGTCTTTAATGAGAGTGGAAATACACATCCAGCGGTATTGACATGTGGAGTGATTGGTGAGCGAGTGGAGCATCTCAGAGTGACGACAGACACTTTTTCCTGCAGGGAGAGCTGAAGTACAGGAGGAAGTGAGTTTGGTGTTTAAAAAACAACTCAAATCCCTGTTCTTATGATGCGGATTAAGGAAGCAGAGATATTAAATGTCACTAATCTACATAATCAAGTCCTTACCTTGCTGATTATGCCTACAAATTTGATGTCACAGTCAATTTTTGTTGTTTTCCAAAATGAAAAACATCCATAAACATATTGGTAATCACAGTGCATCGTGTCAATACACGGCTTCTCAGTCTAATGATATGTGGAATAAAGTTCTGTTTTTAAAATGCAAAAGTTCCTATTCACCGTTTTCTCTTGATTTACAATATGAAAGGTATCCGTGAATAATCAGTTTCCTTTTGTAAAAAAGTCTGCATGACTGTTTGCTCGACAAGCCGCTGTCACAAACAGTCTGAGAGCATAAGCCACACAAACAAATCCCATATGACTAAATATATTTCAAAGCAAATGCAAGTGTTTGCCAAATACTGTAGATGCTCTTTTCCCCATGTCGCATGTGAGACACCAATAAACACTTTAAATGCTTGTCAGCCACGTGTGCACAGCCAACATGAAACTGATCAGCATGCATGGCTGTGCGACTGCAGCGTGCTGCATGAATCACACACTGATGTGTTATAATCACAGTGAATGGGCTTTTCAGTTTCAGACAGAGCAGATTAGATAAACACAGAAGACAGAGACGGATTAAAAAGGCAAATGACTGTCGTTTTTTTCATCCTTATTTTCTATTCATTTGGAATCATAATGAGAGCTAATAGATTTGTCCTGTTAACCTGGACTGTCAGAGTTCGTCCGTGGCGCCATGATGTCCATCAACAGACTAATTCAGGTTGGTCAGTCAAAGGTGAGACATTCCTCTGTATCTGTGTGCTGTCAGAGATCATTATGGTGTGGAGCATGTGAAAGAAACCACATCATTACGGAGCACAGATAGAATGTGAATTGTTACCAGAAGTGGGAAGTACAAATACTTCATTACAGTATTTAAGTAGAGTTTTCAGGTATCTGTACTTTACTTGAATAGTAATTTTTCTGACAAGTTTTTACTTTTACTTCCTACATTTGAAGACAAATATCTGTACTGTCTACTCCTTACATCTTCCTGTTTTAATGCTTTTGAGGTGAATTATTAGTTTTTATTTTACATCACTGCATGTTGCCTTTCCAACATCAAGACCAAACACAAGACCATTCCTTGTGTATCAGTCAGTGTATATCATGCATGACACAATGAGATGAAAACAACGTAAATGTGTTACAAAACAAAAATTACATAAGAAGAAAAAAGATGTAACAAGATGAAAAACAACGTAAACAAATGAAAAGGATGTAAAAGACATAAGATGTAAACTATATAACAAGACATAACAAAATGTAGCAAGACAAAAACAACATAACAAGACAAAAAAGATGCAACAAAAAATGCAACAAGTTGAAAAACATTATGACATAATGGAAAAAACATAAATGACATAGAAAACGCAAAAGATGTGACGACGGTAACAATGTAACCAGATGAAGAAGACATAACGAGACGAAACAACGTAACAACACGAAACAACGCAAAAACACGAAAAAGACACGACAAGACGAAACAGTGTAATAAGATGAAAACAATGTAATAAGACGAAAAAGATGTAATAACAAGACAAAACAACTTAACAAGAAGCAAAAGACATAATGAGACGAAGCAATGTAACAAGACGAAAAAGACATGACGAGTTGAAAACAACATAACAAGATGGAAACAACGTAACAAGATGGAAACATCGTACAAGACATAAGGAGAAAAGGTGAGGTTCAGTTAGCTTTACCCAGAAACAGAATCTTTCAGAGTTTTTTTTTTTTTTTTTTTACAGAAGTGTAAAAAAAACTGTACTTGTACTGGACAAGCAAAACGTTGTGGGGCAAGGGGAACAGTTAGGCTGGGCAGTATGACAAGCACAGCTTTGTGGGTGGGCCTAATGAGCCTGGGCCTGCCCACTTGTACAACTGGCCCGTCCTAAATGAGTGGGAGAGCATGTATTTTCATAACTTTTATTTTAAATTGTTAAAATTGACAGTTAAAAACATAATAACAACATAAAGTAAAAGACAGCATTTATTAGGGCTTCTATCATGAGTGATATCTGTACCAATCACAAAAGGTTACTTTTTGTTTTCAATAAATTTTGTCTCTGGAGGTATTGGAGGTGCCTGAGCAGCGGCAAGTTTCACATCTAGCTCGATGAAACTCAAACCATTTTTGGTGATTGGTGGAACAGTGGAAAGATGATCCAAGATGGTTTTGGTGAGTTTTATTTTCCATCTTGAGTTTGATTGAAGTGACGAGTGAAGGCACTTAAGTGTCTTAGTTCGGTGAATAAGAGAAACTTTGATTCAGATGGTGTTCGATTGCAAGGCGGCATGTAGAGCTGAACGTTGCCGCCTGTCTTTATTGTCTTCATGTTGCCCTGACAGCAGAGACTGTTCCTGTTGAGACAAGCACACTCAGCAGTCGATCTCTTTCTCTCTCTCTCTGTAATCAAACAAAGAATAATCCTGCCAGATCATCCAAACAAGATGGTGTTTCCCTAAATAGAATTAAAATGTCAGTGCTCTAAATGAATGAATGTATTGCCTACACAATCCCCAGCAAAAAATAAACATGATAGATATACTATGGTTCATTTGAGCAATGCATCTGCTTGTGCCACTTGCAATAAATACAAACTGTCGTGGGCGAAAAAAAAAAAAAAGCCCTCTGTTTTAGAAAAAGGTTTTTTAAAAAAAGGCATAAGCTGCACTAGTTGAGTCTTCCACAACAAATTAATAATTTCTGTTTTAGCAAAACTACCAGTTAGAAAATGTCAGAGGCAAACCCTATTAACCCTATTATTTCTTTCTAAAAATTTAAATCCTGCAGCTGTGCCTTGGGCATAGGGGTCCTTCCCCAGAATTTTCCATCTGATGGAGTTGATGTCTGTTGCTGATGGAGGGGACTTAACTCTCAGCTCTCTTTAATATTGAATAATGTGTTTGAAATGAATATTTTTTCAGTTTAATGAAGATAAAGTCAGTCAGTGCCCCACTTGGGCCACCCAGTCAAAAAAGTCTGAAAGCGCCCCTGTGTATGACATCAACGCATCACAGAGAAGTTTTTTTTCTCTTATATTCATTAAATATGTGTCCATTAGGATTTATAAGATGAGTGTACATCAACAACAAAAAAAGAAAATCATGGTACGCTATTGCATATTTCCTATATGTGTTATATTATATTACTGTGACTTTTTTGTGTCTGACGGCGTTGACCAAATTCTGCAAAAATGCTATTTACTGGAAAAATTAAATCACAAGGAGGTTGGCTCATTACAAAGTTTAACAGCCAAGAGACTGACATTTTAAAATGTATTTCCCCAGCTTAATTAAAGACTAAAAATCGAAACCCCGAGGATGAGTGATATATTCAAAAAAAATTTGGGGGGATTATTTAAGACTTCACTGAATCAGTTTTTGTGACTCAATTATCTCCCACTTTTTATCAGGGTAAATAGAGTTTGTTTATTAAGAGATTTTCATGTCAGTTATTTGGGCTGTCATGGTTATTGAAAATGACACCCACTTATTCACTCACTTCTACACTGCTGCCACTATTCTTGAAAAGGAGTTAGATATTGTCTGCTTCATCCAAACATATACATTAAAAGACAATCCACAATGCAAATGAAGATGGAGGACATGGATAATAAAACCATAGATGATAGGAACCTACAAACATGGTGATAGCTGTAATAGCTGCTCTGACTTCACATAGCAGTGTCTGCTCTATTGTCAATAAAAGCTCAGGCTGAGCAGTAACCTCTTCTGCAAACTGCTCAGCCTCCTTGAAAGCTCCATCATCACCACCAGCCTGAGTACATATTACTCCAGTAGGAATCACCACCTCTCTCCAAGTTCACCTCGTGGGTGCTCCCTGCCTCGACTGCAGTGACCGTCAGATCAGCCAACCTTTCATGAAGGCTAAACAACCAGATTGAAGGATGGCTTCAGCTGCTACTAGCCAACTATCCTGCAACTGTGCCTATATTTCTCTGATACAAATACAAAAGTGTGTGTAACTATTTGCATTTCATTTTCACAAGTTTGAAAAGGGAATTGATGCTCTACTAAGCACTTGGGCAACACAGTGTAGCTGCAGCCGACAGCTGCTCCAGCTCTGATGAGCAGCAGGGTGCTGCTGTGTGAGTGTTAGCTCTGATTTCATCCTGCAACTTTGACTTGTTATTACATTTGCTGAAGGTATTATTTTCAGTTTTCAGTTGGAGTTTGGTTTGTTTTAGGCAACAAAATTACTTGGTTAGGTCTAGGGAAAAAATAATGATTTGTCTCTGCCATGTGGCTCCAAATAGCCACACTGACTAAATACCCACAATGATCATTCCACCCTGCGTGCAAATATCCATATTGACATATTAGCTTTGCCATATTGCCATATTAGCTATTACACCCTATGTGCAAATAGCATCTGCCTAAAACAAAATTCCTTATTTATTTTTAAAAGCTCAAAATAATCAGAATCTGCATTTTTTTAATGCATGCAGTGTATGCAATAAGAGTGAAACCCACTCATGAGTGCATGTGTGTAAGATGCATTTTATTAATACATAAAAGCCATACATATTTTAAAACATGTCAAATATTTCTTTCTGTATTATATATCATATAACGAGGCTATCTCATACATTAGGGGGGTTCTGGGTATGTTTTCTATCTCATATGGGGTCCTTGGTTTAGGAAAAAAAAAAAAGAATAGATATAATTAACAGAATACATTTGACTCAAAACTCTGTAACTCACACCAAAAAAATCAAGGTGGATAAATAGTAATAAAAAAATAATAATATATAATATATAAAATAAAATGGGATGAGATGGGCATGATGCCTTTAAGAGATGTTATTGCGCTCTTCATAAACCACGTGGCAAAATAAAAAAACAACAACATAAAAACATCAACAAGGTGTGAGGAGCAACCAGAGCAGGATTACTGCAGCATTTACATGATGTTTCAGTGTCACTCACGATGTCACACATTAAACCCTGCCTATGAAGCTGACTCAGATTAGACAGACCAGACAGGAACTTCAAAAGAAAAGAACTTCGACTATGTTAATCCTCTGCAAGAAAAAAGAAGAAAAAAAAACAAGCAAACATTAACCCAAACACGATAAAAGCTCTCAACAAGCAGCCCCCTCCCACCCTTCCCATGCAAGATCAGTGCTCCTGCTAAAATGTGATGATGAACACATGCAGGGAAACATGGGGAATGTGTCGCCGCATACAAAGACGTTCTCTGACATCTCGATCGACATTTCCTGAAAGCGTAAAGAAAATCCACAAATATGCCATGAATAAAGAAATAAACATAATGTTTGTTCAACCAGTGGATCAAAGCAGAAGGCTGACATGGTCGCCCTTATTCACTCGGGAGTCTAATAATAGAGCAGTCCCTGTAATGTCTGCTTGCTTAAGCCAATAAAATGCTTTTTCACTCTGCCTCAAGTGAGGGCCGATAACTACTGTCATTTCGTCCTGAACCCAGCAGCAGCGTCTCTTTGAGCACTTTGTTAGACACTCTTTCCCTCCAGTTGCTTAATTTAAACATAATTACCCCTCTTTTTTGAATATTACTGAAGAGCAGCCCACATCTCTGCTGGGTGTCGGAGTTGCTTTCTGTTGCCTCGGTGCTAAAAGCATGAAGACAGACTGACTTTTGCTGCTGTGCTTAATTAGAAACCACTGGACACATGTTCAACAGATCTGCTTAAAATCCTATAATTCACCTCCATGACACATGAATTAACTAAATAAGTATGCAACACGTTTCCCCTCGCTGCAAGTTATTCAGCATGTTATTTTGTTATCATGCAGTGGTGGACTCAGGCTATCTGAGGGGCACCAGCGTGTCAAAAGTCATGATGCATTTAAAGTGAAATGGTTCTAGTCCCTGGTTTGGATTAAAACTGTTTTATTGTACAACTACTTTGACTCTTATAAAAACATTAAAGGGTACATTATCATGTTTTGTGTGCTAAAAGGGCACCTTCAAGGGCACTTCTTTACATTTTGTCCATTGGAAGGGCACTTTAACACATTTTGACCACTGGAAGGGACTTTAAAGGGCACTTCCTTACATTTTGTCCACTGGAAGGGAACTTTAGAGGGCACTTTATAGCATTTTGTCCACTAGAAAGGCATCCTGGAGGCCACTCTAACACATTTTATCCATAAGAAGGCACTTTAAAGGGCACTTCTTTACATTTTGTCCACTGGAATGGCACTCTAGAGGGCACTTTACCATGTCTTGTTGACTAGAAGGGCACTTTAGAGAGCATTTACTATTATTTGTCCACTGGACGGGCACTCTAGAGGGCACTTTACCATGTTTTGTTCAAGATAAGGGCACCTTGGAAGGCACTTTATCACATTTTGTCTACTAGAGGGACACTTTACCATATTTGGTCTACTGGAAGAGCACTTTAGACTGCATTTTAGCATGTATTGTTCACTAGAAGGGCACTTTAAAGGGCACTCATCATGTTTTATCCACCACAGAGCCATCCAAAATGACACTTTGCATCGTTTGTTTCAAAAATGGGAGTCAACCAGTGCTGTATTTCATATCATCCCTCACCTCTCACATTCAGTTGTCCTTTTTCTCCCATTTCCTGACACCTTTGCTTCATGACTTTGTCTGTCTGTCACTCTGCTCTCCTTTATCTCTTCCTCCTGCTCAGTCTTCAAGAGTTTTTGCTTAAGCTGAAAATATCTACATCACAGCAGTCACAATGTTAAAGGAGCCCTTGGTTAACATTTCTCTAAAAAAAAGAAATTCAAATTCTTGTAAGCTTGAACATTATCCAATAGTTGTTTTTTTTTTCTTGAACCAAGTGTCTCTAACACAATAATTAGGTCTGTATCCGAACATCCAACAGTGAAGGTTAGGGGTTACCATAAAGGTTTCCGAGCCTGAGAGCAGTGTGGTTTGGGCTGGGACCTTTGCCTTTTTGACCTCCTCTCCGTGGATCTCTGATCCACAGATCTGCATTCTCTTCTGTGGGTGTTGATGCTGCACCAGTAGTCACACACTGACCTCCCAAAAACCTGGTGGTAATTCTTTGTTTTATTAACTTATTTTGGTTTCTCTTTTAACACTAAAAATGCACATACAATTGGTTTCATTTCACATACTCAGTTATTAGCAATTTTTGACATCACAATTATCTAATGCACACATTAAGGTAAATTCCTTTGTCAGTTTTGCCATGTTGGAATTATTTAGTTGTCATAGAATTAGTTCAGCCTTCTTTGAGTTACCAGTTGCTGGCATGTCTCTCTTGGCCTACCAGTTCAGTCCCAATACTGGGGTAGAACTCCACTTCTACAGAACGTGGTCATCAACCAAAGTCAGCTTTGCAATGTCATCATGGTTGTTTGTCTCGCCCTCTATTAGTGAATTATACTTATAACTTGATATCTTGATAACTCCACTTCCAACTCTCCACACAGGAGGATCCATAACATCCATAACGTGGCTTATCAACTCCCAGCATCTATTGGTGGGCACAAGAAAATGCGTTTCATTTAGTCAGTCTGACCAGAAGCAAGGATAACACGTAATTTTACCAGCGATAGAAAAATGATTAACCACGAGGGGGACAGCAAAAGCAGATAGGGGGAAATCTATCCTCAGCAATTCACATTCTAAGCACAAGCTTAATAAGCCTCAATCAAATCAATAAACATTTAACTGATGGTTATGTGTAGACTAACCAGGCTGAAATATTCCCAGTCTGACAGTGATGGCTGAAACCTGTTTGAGTGCAGAGTCGTGTTCAGATTAACAGATGGATGTTACTGGCCAGTTTTGAATATTTTTATTCACTAAAACTAAGTGATCTCCTACAGTTTTAAGGTTACACTCCCTGCCTGACCCTTAGTAAAACCCATTCACTTGATGCCACTGATACAAAAGTTAGCTGTGATGCCTATTTGACATCAATCAAGATGTAGACTTAGTAAACCGTACAGTCTGACATCTTATGAACACCTTAAAGGAGAAGTCTGTAAAATATTTACTATAATAAATCATAAAATGACCACAATGTGTCATTAGAGATCAAGGAAATATGTTAAGTTGAACTAATCACTTCACTTGATATGAATGCTGCAGCCAGTGTCCCCCTTTGACACTGTTTTGTATGTCTGTTTCACATTAATGGCATTCAAATCAATGCAGAATTTTTGCTGAATGAGTGAGTGTCTGGTTGTGAGTTGTAACAAATCAGTAACGATTGTGTAGAAGGCGCAGAAGTTTATAACTGTTAAATTGAATAAAATGCTAATGGAGTTTGGCAGGCACTTAACTCATCGTCAAGAGTGTGTTATTTCAGAGCAGCAGGCTTTTGTTTTCTGGATAACAGGCTTGACTTTACACTGACAGACAACTGACAGTTATAAACCACTGATTGACTCAGAGTGGAGGACTCATCGCCACTTGTTAGTGTCAATTCACAAGGTCGCGCCCATCCTGCTGAGCTCCTCTAGCCTGCCTATCTCTGTCATGTCTGGGGAAGAGGGGGCTTGAAACAACTCGCTTTAACCATAGAGCATACAGTAAACAGGATTACAGCCTATTTAACATACAGTCTATGGGTCGTACTCACTATTCTGATTGCAGTGCTCGTTGGTTACATATTGCTCCTTTAAGCTGCTTTGAAAAATGGTTAGAGATGAATGCATCAGCTGTAGAAAGCAACAGTGGGATGTAAGCGCCACACTAGGGGTTGGCAGCTGCCTCCCATGCACCCCCATAGATCCGCCCCCTGCCGGAGGCCTAGAATTTCAGTGCACAGTAAGGGGCATCAAATATTTGTCTACATATTGGATCAGTATGAAGAAACAACTGACAGTCATCTCTAGACTGAAGCTTTCTCTGTGTAGTGTTATCTCTGTAGGTGTCACCTTGGTCAGGGTTAATAGGTTAACAGTATTCACTGACATTATCATAATAGGTGAAGGAGCAGCAGGCTGTGTCAAGGTCAACAGAAACTGCCTCTTACTGTTATTTATGAAGCGTTCTGTGATGCAAACCGTCCACAGAGAATGGTAATGGAAAATAAGTGGCAGCTACCCAGAAAACAGCATTCAAGGAAACGTCCATTCATTGTTTTTATCCACTTATTCCTCCTCACGGCCCGCAGGGACCGTAGCCCATCCCAGCACGAAGTGCATGGACAGCGGGGAGACATTTGAGACAGGCTGCCAGTCCATCACAGTGCTAACACGGACAGACAAACACTCACATTCCGATCTGTGAGCAACTTAAAGCCTGCAATCCACCTCACTTAAATGTCATCAGGGAGGGAATTTGCAGAAAAACCAAACAAATATCACACAGACGGGGCCGCCACAGTAACACAGTTTTACCAGGACATTTTGTTCAAACATAATAATGACAGGACAGATGCAGGGCTTAATGCAAGGTGCACATAAATCTCAATATCTGATGGACATAATTTAACAAACTTCAGATAAAATATAACAAAGTGAGACGACACTCTGTTCTGAGCTTCATGTAACAGTTGGCTACCACAGATGTGAAGCGTTAAGCGTCCCTTGATGGCATACATACATTCTGCACAAATTAATTAGTTCTACTAACCTAAACATGCTGAATGCCAGCAGAATTTTCTTTCTTTTGCTTAATTACAAAAGTAATCATTTTCAATGAATATGAACTTTACTAAGCATGAAATAATGACTTTTTATACTTAAAATCATTCAGTTTTGTTAACTTATTGCTATGAAAGGGGTGAATGAAAGTTCTAATTTGAATTGACTTAATCATTTTACTATTACTGTAATCAAAGAGTACATGTAGCACTAACTCCAAATATTTAAGCTCTGATAACCTGATTGCCTAAATTTTTTGAGTAGTGGTAACTTATTTGGGTTTGCAGCATCACCCATGAGCCAAGTAAACCATTTGCCCTTGCCACACATCTGCCACCCCTGTGCTCCCACTACAATCCTCCCTCCTTTAACCCAGTTTGCTCCATCAGTCAGTCAAACTTTATATCTTAAGATTATCTAGAAATATATAAATGAAAAATTGTAGATAATATGACACTGATCTTTGGCTGTGCTGCCTAGTAATTAATTCAGTGAATGAGTTCATTCAATATTGAATGAATAGTTAATTTTAATCCATTGCTCTCCATCTTGCATTACTCAAAGGTTGTAACTAAACCTTGACTGGGAGAGTAGATATTCATTATGTTGTTTTAAATTATGTGTATCTATGAGGAGTAATATGCCCATATATTGTCTGTGCTGGTCTCAGATGCTGGAAAAAGCTAGACGTGCATATGAACACATGCCAGCTGACATTTATCAAATGTATTAAATATGTATTTCATCATCACTTTTGTGAGGTACAAAGAACAACCCTGGAGGTGTTGCCTGGGTCCAGACCACAGCCTGGTATCATATCATGTAACAGCAGTTTCTCCATTGAAAAATGACCATTGAGTGCCACAGGGGCACTAATGATTAGCCAATCAGCATGAAGGAACAGCAGCTGTCAAGGGATCGCTATATACAAGGTAGACACTGCTATTTTATATCAGCTCAGGTTGAACTGTTATAGTTATTGAAAGGTTGTGTGTTGTTCCCTGCTTATGCAACTGCAAAGTTAGCATATTAGCAGCTACGAGCTAACTTGATCGCAGTCCGCATCCAAAAGAAAACGTGATCAGTCATCTGATGGGGTTTGTTACTCACTGCTTCCAAAGATGCACTTGTGTCAACTTAAAATGGTGTTAGAATCAGGTGGTGTTTGATTCATTGGTCTCTAGTGATCGGTTAGGGAAGACCTAATCCCCCTCTCCCAGGGAAGCAGTTACAGTGGAAGTAATCTCAGACTAAAGATGGAAATGGAGTGTAATGAGTTATCAGTTCAGCCTGATATCTGGCAAGTGGTTCACGAGCAAAAAAAGACACAGACAGACAACTGCCCAGCTAAATTAGCAAGACAGACAGACTAGAGAGAGAGAGAGATGCGCTGCAAGCTAGCACATCAACTCCAATCAAAATCAAACTTAAAGAGGAGACACAAGTTTACCTAATTGCTGTTCCCACAATTTTCTCTAATGTTGTTTTTTGCTTCTCCTTTCGTGAGCAGAAAGATAGTTCAGCTTCATCCTCTCATCAAAGTTGTGCCGATTAACACCCAATTTGAGACAGGAGTGAGACGGGGCGCTTGTGTAATTTGCAGGACCCTACATTACTTGCGTAGTGAGTGTACACTGCAAAAAATCATACAGGATCTTAGTGGAATCAACTAATCTAAATTTTAACTTTTAACTTAAATAAACTTAAAATTTCTATTATTTATTTTCAGAACTTATAATCATGAGTTCTTCCAACTTGAAGCCTTGAGGAAAAATGACTGTACTGTTCAGAGTTCAATCAACTCATTAAAGTTTTTAAAGAAACATGACAAGCATATTAGCAGACTTCCCAGCATGCATTGTTTGGGAGTTAAAACTCCCCCAAGAGCCTTCTTTTTTATAGTTTTAATGAAACGTATATGGTGAAATCTTGTGTCGTCTGCACAATAGCGCTGCAACTAATGCTTATATTTATTGTTGATTAATCTGTTGATAATTTTCTTGATTAATCGATTAGTTCTTTGGTCTTTAAAATGTCAGAAAATGTTGTTTTGCCCACAATCCAAAGAGTTTACTGTCATAAAGGAGAAACCAGAATGTTTTTTTCTTTAGTGAAACTGATTAATCAATTATCAAAATAGTTGAAGATTAATTCATAGATACTTGATTAATTGTTGCAGCTCTATTTCGCAGCAATGAAAAAAAATGCAAACTATGATGAGCGATATTGATGACTGATCAAGTGCCTGAAGGCTTAGACTTTCCATGAATTTTGAAATTTCAGATGTATTGTAGGATTGTTGGCTCAACTTAATATCTTAAACTTGTTGAACATGTTTTCTGAAGTACAGCTGCATTAATAACAAGTTTACCTGACTGGAAAATGTTATCTGTTTTGAATCATTACAAAATTACCTCAACTTATCTTTTAAAATTCAGTCAACTTGTTTTTATAAGGCAGCCCTGTTTCTAACCTTTACTGTGTTTAGGGCCGTCCATCTCTGTAGAGCTCCGGACAGCCACAGCCCAATGTAACCCCTGGATATATGGTTTATTGTTAGCCTGAGCCTCTGTGTGACCCTGGGTGCAAATCCTATGTGTAAATCCTCTGTTTGCCTGAAATTGGCTTTTCATTGATTCTGGGGATAGCACTCGGTTGGAGGTGGCCAACTGTGAGCTCGGTTGTGGCTAACAAGCACAGAAAGTCACAGCAAGAGCAGCAGAAAGTCTCTTAATTTGACATTTCTCTGTTCCTGTTGTCTTCTCCTTCGATGCTGGACTGAGAGACGGAGGAAGATGCCACTCAGGTACTGCAACATTGACCAGGATAAGCAACGAGAAAATGGACGGACTGGACCAACAACAAGAGACGCGGGAAGTAGGGCGAAATATTTGATTTGCAAGCATGTGATAGAGGGATGTATAAATAAACATGAAGTGAACTGACAAACTACAGACACGCTGTCTCGAGAAGTTACAAAATGTGTCTCTCCTCTATCAGTGGGGAGTGCAGCAGCTCAAGAGAGTGGATTTTCTCTCTGGCTTGTGCCACTGCTGTGGAAGAGAAACAAACACAGCAGCACACACACACACTGTAGCTTAATTCCCCTGTCCTCCTGCTGCCAGGCTGCAAGGTGAATCTAGATCGCAGGGCAAGTGATTTCCCTTTATTCAGCTGGCACTGGGGACTCCACGGTGGCCTTCAAACCAAAGGTTTACAAAGGAAAGAACAATACAGCAAAGGTAAGAGATCCCCAAGAGTGTTTTGCACTTTGGAGCACTGTGCACAAGTGCTGTTCGCCTTTGTTCACGTATTTAATATTTATGTGTGGTTCAAGGGGAGCGTGTGTATCATATCATCTTTAAGAGCAAGAGCCAGTCCGGTCTGGTCTGTGGCGCTCCAGAGACATGGACATGAATATCTATTGGACATCCTTTTTTTCCGGGGAATGTTATAAACACCTCTGTGAGACAGTATGGCTGTTGGGGTTGTGTAAGGCTACATTAGTGCTGTATGGTCAACGGTGTTCACCATGTTTTCCATAGAAACTGCTGTTTTCTGTTGTTGTTTCTTACTTGTTTTGAGAGCCCATGAAGCTCAATCATACACCACAATCATTACACACCTCTCATGTGTGGACCTGCTCTGGAACCATAAATGAAATAAATAATAACCACAACATATATTTATCTTCTGAAGAATAAAACAAGTGCTGCTAGAATGATTCAAATCTTAACTAGGTCTTTCCAACCAAGCAATATCCAATCCAGCCCCTCATAAACACACTTTGAGTATTGGGTAACTTATTTGAAGGGGTGTTCATAAGACTGACATAACAAAATCATAACCATGACATGACGCCTGCCATGAACCTGAATGTTTATGACTTTTGTCATTCGGTCATTTTTAATGTGAAGTTGACATCGTTTGAGATTTCTGCTATGACAACTTGATATTTACCATGATAACACCAAGACAACAGTGACTTTTCTTATGACAACTTGACGTTAACTGTGACCACAATGTCTTTTTTTTTGACAATTTGACATTAGCCATCACCACAATGTCTTTGTTATGACAACTAGACATCAAACATGACAACACCAAGACAATTATGTCCTTGTTACGACAACTTGACAGTAACCATGACAACAGCAAGACAACAATGTCCTTGTCATGACACCTTGACATAAATCATGACCACAGTGTCTTGGTTATGACAACTTGAAATTGACCCTGGCAATAATCTCTGTTATCATAACCTGACATTAACCACAACAACACTAAGACAAAGTTGTTGTTATGACAGTGTGACATAACCATGACGACACCAAGACAACTGTGTCTTTCATATTACAAGTTGACATTAACCATGGCCAGGTCTTTGTTATTTCAACTTCACACTCACCAAGAGAACCATGTCTTTATTATTACGATTAACATTAATCAAGACATATCATCAAATCATAAACATTCATAAAGACTCCTTCACGGTAATGTCAGTCTCACGTACACTCCGTCAAATAAGCTGTTCCTGAATATTATAATGTTGTATTCTATATCCTGGAGGTGTGAATTATTTTCCTTAAATTCTAACTTTACTTTTATTTGACCTGTACTGACAAAATCTTCATTTTAATAACTATCATTAGTTTTTTTGCATTTTATAATGATGTGAAAAGCGAAGTCATAGTCTTAAAAATGTCTGCATATTGACAGACATTATTACACACTTAATGAGAGTCACAAAATAGCGGAGATAATCAGGCTAAAAGCAGAAGATAACACCCTTCCTAACTGACATGGCAGCTGTTTAATATTTAATGAAAAAGGGCTCTTGTGTTATTTCTGGTCTCACAGTATTCTGAAATAGAGCATGTATACAGTCGTCTGCGCTAATATAAAAAAGAACCTCCTCATATCCTTTGAAAACCAGGTTAAACCAAAGTCAAACACACTGACATGATCAACAGGCTCTTCTCACCGTCACTGTTTAGAAATGTCAAGACCTCGTGATATCTTACGTGAAAAATGTCAAGTAAACTCTACACTCATTCATGTATCAGTAGTGTGTATACTTACCTATGCATTAATGTCACCATCTCTGCTATAACCTGAATAACCACTCATTTAAACACTGCTCCACTCCCCTTGGTGCTATTTATGTCAACATTAACAACAGTTATGTCTACATTTACAGCAGTTTACACCTATTATATTGATCCTCTTGTTGTAATTGTGCACAGTATTGCAAATTCTCTACAGCTGTTAATGATATCTCTTACAGGAGTTACATTTACTGCAGTTTCAACTATTTTTAACTTTTTTTTTTTAGCTTTGCACTATCTTAGTAACTTTGCACAGCCTGGTGCTGCCTGCCAACATCTTGTGTGACCCAGACCCATATAACCTACTGGGACCAACCCAAAAGTCTTACAAAGCTGCACAAGTGCACTTTATGTAGTATTGTGTAGGTTTATGTGGTTTATTGTGTTGTTTTATGTGGCACCACGATGTGTTAGAGTTGAAATCACAATAAAGACAGTCTACAGTCGACTGTGAAGTCTCACAGTACATAGGAGATCATATCAGAGGTTGAAGACAATGAACATTTGACAGAACTATCAGCGCCTGCATTAATATAATAGCTGCTATTGTCTGCAGTGGGTCTTCATTTGTGAATGTGGGCGCTGGAAATCATGAGACCATACAGGGTCACTGTCAGTTGATTAATTCACAGTCAGACATCAAATCCTATCTTTGTCCAAGGATTTTTCTACCTTATTCTACGGTTAAAGAGCAAATTCACCACTTTAAATATGGATGTCCAGACAGCCTTAATGTAAAGTCTACCTACACCATTCAGTACCACATAGTTCTCAGTCTTCTCACATGTTTTCAGCAGCTAGGTTCTAACACGTATAATGTGTTTAGTGCTGAGTATTGGAACTCAATACTTTTAAGGAATTGATTGAAATAACACAGTAGCAAGTAGTATTGAAACTTCTCCAGTCAATTGATACCTGCATTCAATCATTCTGGTACCCACATCTTGAAAAAATGACTATTTATATGGCTTTGTGTCAGCCAATCACTGCAAGCATTATTCAGAACCTTCAAAAAGAAATATCGAATGAAGTACTCCATTAGTATCGTTATCACTGTAAGAGTACTGGTATTGGTACTGGTACCATAATTCTTTAAATGATACCCAGTCCTAAATGTGTTCAGAAGAAAAACTCCCTTTTTCCTTTACCCAGATTTTAATTGTTGTTGTCATTTCTTGTCTGGAATCATTTTTTAAGAAAATATGGTCAAACCCTCTGATTTCATCTACTCAAATGTGAATATTTTCTGTTTTATTTTGTTCTCTATTACAGCAAACTTATTAGGCTGCGGACCAAATGACACATTTGGGGACATCACCATGGACTTTGGGAAACACTGGTCAACATTTTTCACCATTTTGGACCAAATGATTAACTGATTAACTGGAAAATAATCAACAGAATAATCGATAATTAAAAGAATCATTAGTTGCGGTCCTAGTGGGTATACACAGCAACATGGGCGTGACCATCAGAAGCTCTTGTGCAGTGCATTCTGGTACATGTAGGCACTGCCAGCACAGGTCTATGATCAACTGAACTCAGCTTTCTTGGCCAGTATCACACACACTGAGGAATTTATTGCTTTGATTGACTGCACTTGCCATCAACACTGATCATACATCCACATGAGAAGTGGTGAATTTTCCCTTTAAGGTATGGCCGCGGTTAAGGAACTAGTTAAAGTCAGAGAAAGGTTGAGGTTACGGCTAATGAAAAGGTTGCTGTTATGTAAATTGGGTGTCTGTGATATGATGTGATGTGAACAGCCTCCTACATGGAAGCCAGACATGCTGCTCGCCTACTCAAAATGCTGTTGTTATGACAACTTGACATTTGCCCTGACAACGCCAAGACAACAGTGTCTTTGTTATGACAACTTGACATTAACCATCACAATAATGTCTTTGTCATTATAACTTGGTATTAACCATGGCCACGATGTCTTTTTTATGACAATATGGCATTAACCGTGACCACAATGTCTTTGTTACAACACCTTGACATTAACCATGGCAACACCAAGACAACGATGTCTCTGTTATAACAACTAGACATTAACCAGTGCACACTTAAGTGACTCACAAAATAGCAGAGATAATCAGCCTAAAAGCAGAAGACAACATGCTTTCTATTGACATGGCAGCTACAATATTTTTAATGTTATTATAGTAGGAATACTTAATATTTAATGAAAAACGGCTCTTGAATTTTTTATTATTTTGGCCTGAGCTCAAAGTATTCTAAAATAGAGCATGTATACAGCCATCTACACTAATATAAAACAGAAACTTCTCTTATCCTTTTGAAAACGAGGTTAAACCAAAATCAAATACTGACATGATCAACAGGCTCTCTGGACTGAAAATTGGACCACCCACATTTAGGAGGAATTTATTGCTTCAGTTGGCCACAGTTGACATCAACAGTGACTGGACATCCACATGAGAAGTGGTGAATTTTTCCTTTAAGGTACGGCCTTGGCGAAGCAACTAAAACGCTTAGTTAAAGTCAGGAAAAGGTCGAGGTTACGGTTAATGAAAAGGTGGATGTTATGTAAATTGAGGTCTGCGATGCAATGTGAACTTCAGCCTCCTACATGAAAGCCAGACATGCTGCACGCCTACTCAGAATGCATTTAGAAAAAGATGCATTCTGGGTCACAGCCGGCAATGGCTGATGGTCTCCTCAGTGATG
Organism: Lutjanus erythropterus; assembly: GCF_056507025.1. Taxonomy (NCBI): domain Eukaryota; kingdom Metazoa; phylum Chordata; class Actinopteri; order Lutjaniformes; family Lutjanidae; genus Lutjanus; species Lutjanus erythropterus. The sequence continues at coordinate 9,609,656 of NC_139327.1, forward strand.
ATCGTGAAATTAATGCAGTAATGATTCACTGATGTAGAAACTCTACAAACATGAGTGATCAGGGCTGAGGATGGAGCAAGGAGCTTGCGTAAAAACCTGAGTTATGAAAAGAAAACGTACTTGTTGCTTAACTTGTTGAACTCCTCAAAATCCCTTTCATACTCCCATCTTTTTTCTATTCCATTCCAAACCAGCACCCAGTAATCATTTTCCCTTAAATAGAAGCCATGCAATTGTACATTCCCCCCTGACCCAGTTTCCTGACATTTTCTAAAGAAGCCTTCACAGCGTGAGTTCTGTCTCCCATGAATTTTTCCTCAAATGCAATTTATATCATATACACTCAGGCCAGCACGGTTGGTTACATTTGAAAACCAGCCTGCAGCTACTGAACCCTTTTGACAGAGATCCCTTTAAGAAGTGCTTTGGCCCCAAATGCTGAGGCCAGTGTACCCCAGAGGAAATGGATGAGACAGATGCATTGTTCATCACAGAATGCTTTTCAGCATGCTGTCAATTCTACATGTGGAGCTGACGGTGGTGCACCGGTGTAGCACACATGCACTTTGCCAGGGAACCTTGGCCCACTTCGGCTGTTATCCAGAGCACTTCAATGAGTTTACGTAATTGAGGACTGTGGAACTTCTGACTAAAAAGGCCTCTGAAAAAGTCCTCTTGAACAGCCAAAGATTGGCAGAAGATGAGATGAATAAACTAAGTGCTTAACTGTAGATTGTTGATGCCTTAGGGGCTATTAAATCACAAGTTTAAATAGAAAACGGAATCAAAAGTGTCAAAAATCAACTCTTTGAATATCATTTCCTCTAAATGAAAGCTGAACATGCCTAATGAAGTCATTAAAAACCTACAACATCTCAGATAAAACAACCTTTGCACCTGCAGTTTGGGGATTTGACAGGAGGAATAATAAGACATGTGGTGTGTGTTAGTGAACAACAAAGATTTTTTTGACAGCTTAAACACACTAACGATTAGGTCACATAAAGTCTGCAACAGGCATGAACGATTTAAGAATGATAATCGCTCAACCTTCAAACCAGGAGACGTGCTTACCGAGCTGCATTTATGCTATTTTAAAGAGCGTGCATATTTAATGTTTGTTATCTGCGGTGCAAGGTTTCTGTATTTTCTATTCCAACACCTTTCACTCACAGAGGAGAGTGAAGAAATGCTTTGTTACATTTTATTTGGGCTTGCTGCCTCTGGCTGTACACAGTGGTGTACCAGAGCATGGCTCACTGCTGATAAGCACCTATGCATTTCCTTCAGTATATCACATATCTGTGGCCGAGCTCTCACCGCAGCAGGGTGTGTTGGTGCCTACTTCAACTCTGCAGAAAGACTTTGAATTCTGCAATAGCAATGGTCCACCAGTGTTTTGGGGGCCCAATGCAAAATGTCATTTGGGGGCCCCGAGCCCTCTGAAGGTGGTCTAGATGCATGCATTTAACATTACATGCATGTATCATGGTGCACCTTAGATGGAAAGGAAAAACAAATCTCAAGCTGATCCCAGCAATTTAAACCTACAAAATGCTAATGAATGGGAAACACTGGGGCTCCTCTGCATCAAGAAAATCATGAAAACCTACAGAATTTATAGAATCTGCATTATTACAACTGCCAAAATCAAACAAAATGTTAAGAACAAATTTGGTTTCCACTCCACCTCTATATGCGGACTGTCTCGCTCTTTATACTGACATGACTTTGACAGCACTTCAAAACATAACCCGAGAGGGTCGCGGCCAGAAATGAGGTACCTGTGGTGTCATCGTTTGAAGCACAGGGGCACTGACCAAGAGAACGGGGCTGCTATTGCCTGTCTGTCCTTCCTGAAGAGTGATCTCTCCTCTGTTGCTCTACCTCAGGTTTCTTCCATTTCCCTGTGGCTTTTTAGGTTTTTCATTATCTGAATCAAGCGTCTAGGGTAGGTTTAGGGAGCTGTAAACTGTGCAGATTGTAAAGCCCAAGGAGAGGCAAATTTGTGGTACTGGGCTATATAAATAAACTTGACTTTAAAACACACAAAAAACCACCTCTTACGGTTATTAGTTGTGGAGAAACTTGTGTGTGTAAATCCTGTTATCACACAACACTGCATTACTTGCTAGAATGCTCTCAGATGCATGAGGAATACTGTTGCCTTGTTTTGGCTTCATTGTCAACTAATTTGGATGCAAAACCGCACCGACTGTGGAGTTAAAGTGCAGACTCTAACACGAATGTTGTTCCACTTGTATCAAAGCTATAAGTGAAAGGTTATATGAAATGAAACAATTGTGTGCGCAGGCTGTCGGCTGCACCCACTAAACCTAAAACACACAGAGCTTTCTCCAGGTCATACTCTCGTTCCTGACTTTATGCATGTCAATGCAGCTTCATCAGGATTCAGCTCTGCTCACGCTTGGCTTCAGCTCCTCCGTATGAACAACACTGTTGGTCAGATGACAGCTAACAAACAGAGCTCCAGTTTCAAGTCATTTTTCTGTTGCTTTCTTCACTTGTTTTATATTCAGCAGTGCTGCAAATACTTAGCAAACTTTAATTAAGTAAGAAAAACTAACCAGAGGATGATCAATTCATAACATGCTGAGAGCAACACAGACCAAACCAATCATCCAGGAGGTAGGCCCATGCCAAATGGGGCTACTTCCTGGATGGTTTCAAAGAATAGCTTGGGAAGCAGCTGTGTGCTGCTCTTGATGTGGGGACAGATAATCAGACGTGCATTTGCCAAACCAACAAAGGCTGAGCTTTTCAAAGCGGTCTGATATTGAATCCAATACCTGACCTGACGGGTTACACCAGATTTTAACACTGCATGTTAGATGTGACTCAGCTGCTAATAAATGGAGCATAATGAGAGTCCATGAATTAGAGTGGAGTCGAGTTTTCTGTCCAAGGTCTCTGTCCATTGAAATCCTGGAGGACTTTTAATTTGAAATATACAGAGGAAGCTGCCGATTTCCAGGGACAGGGTTATATAAGAGTTATACTGGAAAGGGAAAATAATGGGGTCACTGTTTATTAATTTATTTCACAAACTAGTCACCACCATCTGCTTAGCTGTGATGTATACTGCACTTAAGAGTGTTGTAGCAACCACCCACATTTCCCATCACAAGTGTTGGAACACAGCAAACAGTGACTTAACAAACTCCTCAGTGGCGTAGAAGGTTAATATACGTTCCAAAATGCAACTGTTTTTGCATTTGTTTTTTAACTTTTTGTTTAGTTATTGTAAAGTGTGTGTTCAGAACACAGTGGCTTGTGATGTTAATGTTCACTTTAGTTGATTTTTAGAAATTCCCTGTAATGAACCTGTGATAAACATCATTAAAGGGTCGACATTGCTGGGATCTACTTGTCTCTATGTTTTTTTTTCTTTATCCTTGAAGTCTTTTCTCTTGTAAAACTAAAAAATACATGAGGCATTTCTTTTCATATACTTTGCACTTAATTACATGCATGTTTAGATGCAATTTTGATGGTACTACAAAAGTCTTCATTATTTGAATGATCATTGTGCACATGCACACAACAGCAGCAAAGTTGCGAATATTGCAGCATTAAGAATACTATTCATTTTTTTGTATTGATCCTACTGATGCTAGTACTGACACTTTGTATTAGTAGTATTGTTTCCTTAGTGATCAATTCACCCACCCTTATTTTGGGGGGGGGGGGGGGGGGGGGGGTGGAATAGGCTCACTGTTGCCCTCTGGCTTCAAGTGGCAGTAATATTCCCATTACAGCGTAAAGCACCACAATTAGACCAAAAAGACACGGCACTGGAAAACTGACTTGGACCAGAGAAGCAAAGCTGAGATTTATGTTTCATCTGAACTGTTTTTATACAATACTTTTACTTTTAAAATACTCCCCATCTCTGATTCAGAGCAGCACAAAGCTGCTTCCCTGAGCTTTTCTATGGAACCATTGAGGGAAAATTATCATTGAAGATTCACTTGTCATGAGAAGGCAAATTACGCTTTTTTTTAACACTTCGGTTTTAATACGGATCTAACAATCAACTGATCAATATGCAGTGGCATAGCTTATCAAAATAAAAGCCCACATTTAGCCAGCGATGAACATTATATTCACTCAACCATGTCTCAACATCACTATAATCATCTAGTGTGTAATGATCCCTCTTGCTATCAGCTCAGCCTGTACAGCTGAAATAACTTAAGCCAGGGCTACTGGAGCACAGCCCATACAAAGTGCCACTTGCTCCCAGTGCAGCTGATTGGAAGGATTTGCGTCTAAAAACTTGGCCACTACACCAAAACTACTCCAACTCCAACACTTTGTTAGCGAGCTCAGAAAGCGACAGACGGAGGCAAAAAAACGGGGCCCTCAGCACTGTCGCGGCTGCACTTAGAGAGATGAAGTGACAGTAACTGGCAAGCCACTTAGGAAACTCACATGCAAAACAATCCTCAGACAGCACCAAATATAAATCCGGAGAGCTGAAGAGCTTTGAGTGTGGAAGGTGAGAGACACAGGCACAGACAGAGGGAGATTATCGCTGGATGGATAGATGGACAGATAGACAGACTGGATAAGGAGGAGGAGGGGTAAAGGAACCTATTTCCGGAGGGCTGCAGAGCTTTTTAATTCTGGCTTTTCTGACTTTTCTGTGAGAGAGCCTTCCGCTTCTTGGTCATCACTTAAAGCCATCTTTCAGCAGGGATTTGGACAGCGATGCCTCTTGGCAGGCCCAGTAAACCCTGGCTAAACTGCCACTGGCATTGAGCTCCGAATGCGTTTCACTTGACCCTGAACACACAAGTTGAGTTTCGCTTTTTATTTATGTGACACACTGCAACAACACATGCTAAGACACAGCAGACATTACTACTACACATTCCCGTGTATCCCATCTGACACACAGCTATACAGTCACATGCTCTATGGAATTTATTTAACGTATATACACAACAAGTGATGCAACATAACACTTCTGGCATGAGATTGTATCTTCACAGACTGCAATCATGATATGATATCAGTCTGTTCAAGCCAGACAGGAAGCACAAACCCAACAACACAGCATGCTGTTCACTTGTATTTTCATTTCAAGGGGTCTGGGCATTTGAAGATGTGACAGCTCCTGACATATCTACTCATTTCATAAAGATTTTGTAGTTGTGTCTGTAGATAATTTTCCTGAATGGCTTCCAATCAAACCAAAAGCTACAAAGTTCACATGTAACTGTTGTTCCAGCTGTATTTATGTATGTACATTTTAGTGTGAAGCAGGTCCAGACTACGCATTAAATTTCTGTCCTGTCTATTTTGCGGAAACTGTTGCATGTTTGCCATCTGAGAATATTAGATCTACAATGGACTGGGTGTTAATGACATTTTAAAGGACCAGTGTGGAGGATTTACTGGCATGAAGTGGTGAGCTTGCAGATTGCAACCGACTCGCCTCACCCTCCAGCTCCAAGTGTGTAGAAGAACCTACATTAGCTACAAAACTTGTGAAAAATAAAATAAAGCATTGGACTTTAATATGGGAGGCCACTATTTTTTTTTTCAGTTCCCAACTGACAGTCAACATTATTTTTTTTTATTGACCCTTCCTAAGTCCCACCCATTTTTGCTCCATGGTCCAATAAACGGTGAGCGTGCCTGCTACCCTGTAGAACCTTGGCCAGCTTTCTCTTTTCCTGTTTTTCTTAAGTTACTTAATGTTGTCAAGATGTAAGCTAACTAACTAATGACTGATTTATATATGCTGGCATTTAACTAGAATTTTGCTAACATTGCAAATATATGTTGCTTTTATACATCCTATAAAATAGAAGGAAATTTTGTATTTCTTTTCAACATAGACAAGCCTGGAACATAGCATGTCTAAGGACCGGGGTATCAAGCTTACTCTACTGTTAACGGAGAACAGAGCAAACAGAGGCAGGGCTTTTAAAGGGTCAATTAAACATGACCACAACTGTTTGCAAAATTATAGTTATTATTGAAACCACTGACAGTGAAATCCCCTAAACTAAAAGGACTGGTCTGTAGGCTTTAGTGGCATCTGGTAGTGAGTGTGCCACGATGTCTCACCCTCCCCTATGATGAATATTGTGTTCCATTTCTGCCATATTCTGCCAATAGAATCCCTGTAAATCTTATACACTGGTCCTTTAACTAAATGCTGTGCCTATTTTAACCCAAATCATGATCTTTCCTTATGTCATTCTGGAGGACGTGACCAAACAAAGCATTTCATTGTTTAAATTTAAAAACATCCATCCAGTCGTCCAAAAATTAACGTTCTTGTTTAGCAGCGGGGATGGACGACACATATGGCACGTAAAGATCTGCAAATCACTAGACTGTTCTCAAGGCAATGACATAACTCCAAAAAATGATTTGCTTTTCTATTAAAAAAGAAGATGCAGACACCAGGCAATTACTTCAAGGTAATGAAATGTGAATGAATGTTACACTTTCTTTGCATTTTTGGACCTTGTAAACAAGCATACCCCACTGCAAGATTAGAAAACTGGGTCATAAATTCAGTTTTATAGTTATGGCTAAAATAATTGTTTAGTCGTGGAACATCTAGCTGCTGTTTTCTTTTGTGGTCCAGCTTTTATCTGTGCAGCACGCAAATACAACTGGGTTATGTTAAGCTCACGGACACATAGACAAACTAACATGAGCAAGAATACAAGTACAGTACCTTCCTTACTGGAGGTGATAAGAAGAAAGACATGAGGTGAAGTGCAGCGCATTTTACTCTACATAATACAATACAACCACACACTACTGTCTGAGCTCCACTGCAAAATCTGACGGCAGTTCTGTAGTATAAAAGAGAGAAAGACACTGCACCAGCATCGTGCATACATACAGCATACGCAAATGAACAGAAAATGAGTGCGACCGGTCTAAAGTGGCACTAAACATCCCCCACAGCAGAAGACTTTAGAAAGGTGCCGTGTTTCCACCGAATCAATTGCTTCAGCACCTTGTGTCTCCTCCAGCTTGTAGGAGGACACTTCTTGTTTGTTTGCAAATGTAAAAAAACTGACAAGGCTGTACCACAGCACAGCCTGTGCTGCTGAATATTTCCATTTTAATTTTAACAAGTTGTGAGATGCGAGTTTGCTCAAGCTATGCCCAGCTACACATGGGGCACAGTAATGTGTCACACCATCTGCTCTCCGCTCAGCTGAAATCCATGCAGCGGATGAAAGCATCCCGCGCATGTAAACTCGAGAGTTTATTTTTTCCTCCTTTTGTTAAACTTGTACCATACCTCTATTCCCAGTGTTTAACCTGCAGATGAAAACTTATTTTCTACTTTGAAAACTTGGAAACGAGCCCATATGGAATTCATTTGACAGGATCAGTATTGGATATGCTTGAGTGGGTCCTAAAGAAACAGTATCAGGCTTAAGGTTTCGGAGCTTAAAATGAATGAGAGGAATTGCGAATTGATAAAGGATTCTTGGTGAGAAGGAATGAACTAGAATGACAATTGGAATTTTCCCTAATTCCACATACTGATATACCTTCACTGAAATGTCAACATTCCTTGAAAATCAGCTCTCTAGAATATAGCGAAATGTTGGTAAAGTTTCATAGAAACTTCCTTCTCATTTTAAGTTCAGGAATCTTAACTTGTCTTTCTTCATCTTATCCTAAATGCTCAATCCAACACCATCTGTTACATACTAGCCAAGCTAATTTTCCTAACTTGCTGGACTAAACAACTTCATAATCTTCTTCTTTTTTCTCATTTAAACATACAGAAATACAAAACAAATGGAGCAAAAACAATGACAGATACTTAGCTTCATACAAAGGAGCTGACATGCATCATATAGCATGCGTCAAGTTCTATGGCCCCAATAGGAAATGTTGCGCTGCAGCGTGTCAACCATATGCTGCATACTGCACTTAGCTCAAGATGTTTCTCAAACTTGCATCCATGAGCACTGGAATGCACCAGGAACGCACCTGAATGCCCCGCCGTATGGGTCGTCCTGCATGGGTCCAACTTTGCAAACACGCCCCCACCCCCGAAGCTGAGATCCAGAACTGACCTGTTACCCGCAAATCCGCACCCACCCGCAACTGTGAATATAAGCCCTGCGACCCAGCTTGCACTTACTTATGACTGAACGCACATTCAAAGTCACTCATTTGTGTTCTCAGCTGTGTGCTTCTGCAGTTGTTGATGTGTTTCCATAGTGACAACAAGCCTTGCTTGTGTTTATCAAAGGCTAATACTCTTTGAAACTTTTTACAAGCAGCAAAGCCACCGACAACTTTATTCTCACAGTCTTTGACTGCACCAAAAACCTCACAAACGTCCGATGATGTATTCGCTAGCCTTTATCATTGTCAAAGTAAACAGTGACATCTGGCAGGACATGGGTCAAAGGTTGTGTCACAGGCTCTCAGAATAAAATCCTGCTGGCTGATTAGGCTTGATATAACTATATTAGTGGATATAAATGTTTATGCAATCATTTGCACTTTGATTTTCACCAGGGGAAAAAAGAAAAATATTATTGTATCCTATGTGTTTTATTATGGTTCTCTTCTTGTCTGCTGCCACTCCACAGTTATTTAATTTTTTACCTGTGCCCACACTCGTGAATTATATAAATATATTTTTTTACCTGTTACACAACATTTTTTTGGGTCACCCACTGGATAATGGATCGGATACCCCTCGGCATCTGATACATAAGGTACCCTTTAGAGGCTATGAGACGCTGCCAGAAAGCCTTTTTCACGTGTGGTTAATGGTGTGAAATGGTTGCAAGGTGGCTGGATTTAGACAAGAAAAATACTTGGGTAGGAAAGTTTTGGGTTAAAATAGATGTGGCACATTATGTATGAGTGAAACGAGTAGCAAGGTGAATGTCATGATGCAAGTCACCTGACTGACACTTTTCCTATCTTAAGTTAGAATAGGAACAATGGTCTGGTCTTTTTCTCTTGAAACTTGCAAACAAGCCTGTTAACCCCCTAAATATAGCTTAAAAACATGCACAACTCATTTTCATTGTACATATTTAGTCAGACTTTGTAGTACAAGATACCATAAATAATTTCAGTGTTATAAAAATTAATTCCAGAATTTACTTTGTCAACAAATCATTAGAGGGCTGTGAACTGTGAAGAAGGTAAATGCAGTATTAATGCGCACTAGAGACTGAGTCTTGATCACAGCTTGATATTCATTGAGATGTAATAGGCTTGAGATATTTTGATTTATTTTATTTCATCAGATGATGCATTGTTCGAACAGTTTGAGAATATTGTGTTAATTAATAATGCAGGGCATAAAAAAGTCAAGAGAACATCAAACTCAAGTATTTTTATCACAATTAGGACGGGGATATTTTTGAGTTATTTAATAAAGTGCTTTGCTGCATGCAAAAACAGATACTAGTGGCTATTGACAGTGTAAATGTGTGTGTTTGTGTATGTGTGGGAGCAGGGATCAATACCAGTGCAGATGCTGTTATTTGTTGTGACTGCCTGAGAGATGGCAACAAATAAATAAATAATAACTATAATTACACAACTCGACGGACTACAAGTAAAAAATTCTCCATACAGCACGGAAAAACAGACAGCAAAGCAGGATCTGTGAACTTTGAGGGCTTTGAACATGCAGTCGCCACACACTAACAGAAATCAAGGCATGTGAAGGTCTCGCCTAAAGCTATAGTATGTGCGCTTCCCCAAGGCAATTAGAAAAATAACACAAATAGAAAACTATGTTCTGAAACTATTGACAAGGAAAAGATATAACACATACAGCGCTGGAATCCAAAGCGCTATGGACCCTTTCAGGCTTCTTAAAATCGATATAATAAAGCACTAAAGCCCTCTGACTGCAAACTGTTATTGGAAGGCTGAAATGTCTTTTAAACTCCAACTGATGCAAAAATAAAAAGCAAATGGACGAAGGACAGCCCTTAAGCCAAAGGAAAGCAATGATTTTTTTAAGACTAAGGACAAATGGAATTAAGGCAAGGACAAATGGAATAGAAAGGACTGAGCATTCGTCCTTTCCTTGAGACAATATTTTTTAAGCGTGACTATTGAAAACTACTTATTTTATGTCCCATAGTGCTGTAAGTTCTATAGTTTTTTATGGGAAACCATTCAGTCATTTTTCTTAGGCATTAAACCATTATAGATTTTCCAGCTTTCTGATATTTTTAGAAAACATGAGGGGTCACTGGTGGAAATGTTTGGTCTTCATTCCTTTGCAGTGAGAATGTTCAATAAATAAAAAGTGCTCATTTAATTGAGAGGTTTTCTAAGACATGAGGAGAGCATAAATTAGTTGGTTAATTGCATGGTTATCTCACATAGATAAATGCCTATCTTCACAAAAGAACAGCATCTTTCCTGTAATAATAATAATTCAATATTTTCTGACATGAAATGTAGAGTCCCTCGGGGCTCTGTTCTTGGCCCTCCTTTGTTCTCCAGTTATGTGCCATTACAGCATAATTTTTCACTGCTGAAGATACTCAGCTGTTTGTACCTGTAAAGGCTTTTCCTGCTCCTAAATCATGATAAAACTGAGATGCTGGTAAGTAGCCCTGCCTGTCATTAGCCCTTCTTATCAACTGCATGGTTTCTCAAAGTTTAAAAAGCCAAAAGTCTTGGTGCTTTGATCAGCACATTAAAGAAACCACCAAGATTACCCTTTTCCACATATGCAACATGGCTAAAATTTGGTCTTTTATGTCCATGGCTGATCCATCCATCTGTCCAGACTATATAACAGTAATAATTTGCCATCTGATCTGCCACATGTTGGTACCAAAAGCCTTCAAATGGTTCAGAATGCTTCAGCTCGACTCTTGAGTAAACCAGGAAAATTAAACCATATTACACCAACGTTCGCTTCACTTCGTTGGCTCCATATCCATGTCAGATCAGACTTTACGGCGTTCCTGACGACTTATAAAATTGTAAATGATTTGGCTCCTTCATGTCTGTCTGATCTCATTATACCTTGTATCCCACCCCGTGCGCTACCCTCTCAGAAGACATGGCTCCCGTCAGTCCCCAGAGTTAAAAAGAAGTCGGCCAGCTGCGGGGCCTTTCCCTATCGCGCCCCTTTCCTCTGAAATAACCTTCCGTTCGATATCAGACGCTCTGACTCTGTTGAGGCCTTTAAATCTCAATGAAAAAAGTCATCTTTTCACCCGAACTTTCAATTACTGCCTTTGATACCTCAGGCCTTGCGTGGGTCAGTCTCAGTCTCAATCAATCCATGAACTTCAGTACTTATGGTCCAATGTTTACCCTGCTGAGAAGAAATTAACACACAAATGGAACTCTCTGATAATCGCTGAATTTCAGTCATGCCTAGAAGGGATTCCCAGATCTACAAGACCCTAGATCTTACAAAAGAGATCATTTTAACCCAAACTATGATCTTTTCTTAACCCTAACCAGGTGGTTTTTATCCCTAAATCTAACCAGATTGTAACTACAGTGTTTTTGTTTGTGTTTCCCACAAGCCACTGAGTTCTGTACATCTCTCTTTCTCTTCTTCTTCATCTCTTTTTCTAGTTTCCACCTTCCTCTCCTTTCACTCAGCCTTCTCAGGACTGGCCATCCAGGAACCTCTCTTTCTCTCCCACTCCCTCTCTCCTGGCTGTCCTTGCCTCATCCAAGACGTTTGGATCTGGATTATCGTCCCTCAGGAGATTCAGCCTCTCCTCTCGTTTCCCACTCTCTCCCTAGTTTGCATGCTGGCCTGCCTCTCTCTCCCTCCGTGTGGTTGTCTGCCTCTCCTATCTGTGTGAATGCTGCGCTGCCTCCTCTGTGTTTGTGTGGCCTGTCCTCCTTCCAGGTCTCCATGGTTGAGAGGAGGTTGTGTGGCTTGGGTCCTACCTATCTGGCAACACACCGAAGCTTCTCGACATCCTCTTGGATCCATAATCTTTACTTATGTTTTACAATCTGCTTATATTCTTTTTTGTCATCAAAATTTACAGAGCCTATATTGTGACTGTATGTTTACTCCGGATTTTTATTTCTGATTTATTCTGTACACATATATGCATGTCTGTTCATCCTGGGAGAAGTAACCTTCTTCTGTTGCTTTTCCTGAGTTTTCATCCATTTTGTCACTCATTAAAGGGGTTTTTAGGGATGTTTTTCCTTATCTGAGCTGAGTGTCTAACAACAGAGGGTACTGTGTGCTGCACAGATTGTAAAGCCCCTTGAGGCAAATTGTGATTTGTAGCTCTGGGCTGTATGCCCTGACACAGTTGCATGCACTTCAAGAATTCATTTTTTTCAACACAACATATATCATCATATTACTTATACTATACTGTATATGCTCTCAGAACGTTTTTATGCTTTCTGTTCATAACACCCGGACAGAAACTGGAAAAAGAGCTTTGGGGTATCCTGTACCCTCTGTGTGGAATTTGTTGCAGCATGACTTGAAATTCAAAGAGCTCGTCTCCTTAAATGCTTTTAAATCCAAAATGAAAGCCTTAGAAACAGATTCCATTGGATGATTCCACTGGATTTTAAGTAGCTGGGTTGCACAACTGACTCGTAGAAAGTTCTGTTTTATTGCAAATTTCGATGCTTGTTAATTGTATTTTGTCTCCCTGTGTGTCTCTGTCTGCAACTTCTTGTTGTTGCTGCTGGCTGTCATGACCAGGTCACCCTTGAAATTGAAAAAGAGATTCTTAATCTCAATGGGACTCACCTGGTTAATTAAAAGTTACAATAAAATAAAACAAAAAACAATATATTTTGCTTGGTTTCTAAGACCTTTAGAGTTAAAATAAAAACATAATTCTGTCAATTTGTCATACAGTGCTGTCTTTGAATAAATGTTCAGTCCCATAAATCTGTCATTTCTCACATCACCTTTCGTGTTACTTTTTATAGGCGTTATTCCTTTTGTAATGTAAAATTAAGCAAATTTTTACATCTCAGTACTGGACCATTGTTATTTACAGTATCTGTCTGTGATTTACCATCCCTTTTTAAAAAAAAAATTATTATGACCATGAAGAAACATTTCATTTCAGTTTAATGTAATACGCACAGGTAGAAACTGTTAATATAGATTATTGCACTGCTTTGTTAAATACTTGATTCTGATTGGTCAATTTCAGCATTTGAAGGTCTGTTTTTTCTGTATAGTAGATCATAGGACAGACCGTTGCTATGGACACAGTGCTGATCACAAACTCTGGAGGAGCAATAAAGTAATTTTTAAATCCATAAACTAATTTTTAAATTAATATTTTGTGTTAGCATTATTATTATTATTATTATTATTATTAATGGTAAGTGACCATGTAATATGCGGGATAATGTATAATAAGCAGGTCATTATTGTGATTTATTTCACAAGAATGACCTGCTCACTTTATATTATCCCTTACAACAACAATTTACAGTAATTCACTGTTAATGTAAATTACAGCTGTGACACTAAAATAACAGTATAATGTTGGCATCAACAGCTGCCAGTGACTTGACTTGATAATGGAGAGCTGGAGTGTTGGAGGCTTTTTTTTACTAACAAAAGTTTGTGTGAGCATAAAGTGAAATGCAGACTCTGAATTTGACTTGTCACGAAACAAATGGTGATAGAGCGTCTACAAGACCAGGAGAGACTCGAGCTGCAAACAGGCTGCAAGAGAAGCTTGGCGGAGGTGAGAAAGGCCGCTGACTTGGTATGTGATGCACGTTTAAGCTCTTGTGGATAAGCTAAATACCTCTGATTTGTGTGGAATCTTCAAAAACCTGAGCATTACAAGCCTTGTGGTGAGGAAGGCACGCTCTCATGGAACAAGTGCTTCACCTATAACCAACCCAGACTGCTCTTGCTTCAGTGTTAGTGGAATCATGGCCGCTGGGAAATGAAGGTGTGTGGAGCTGTACATCTGACTACCCACATGGCAAAGTGAGGCTAAATACATTTAAGATGGGAGGTGACTGGGGACAGAGGGGAAGGAGAGGTGACTTAGCAGCACCACATGAGGCGGTTGGCGGCAGGGTTAAGAATAAATTGTATTTAGCGGTGTGAAGAATCCAGACTGAGATATGTAGACTGTTTTTACCCTCTGAGCAAAATGTAAAGCCATGATATCTCACTTGAAACATTCCAAATCAGCACAAATTCAGCAGATTTACCACTCACATATCATTTTAAAGCCTGAAAAAATGTATTTTCCCTGAGAACCTGAGAATGTGCACTTCCCATTCTCACCTGCCAATCAGTCAAGACCCTCTGGATAATAATTTGACCAGGTGGGTTGTGATTTCGTGCTCCCAGCAAAGCAAACAAAAAGCAGAGGAAAAGAAAAACATCAGCGCCGGCTTATGAAATTCTTCCCAAACCTAATATTCAGCTTTAAGATGGAGCATATGAGGCATGTGAGCTCGCCCTGTTCAGATGAGTTAATTCGTCATTGGGAAAATTCTGACAGCTGTGTGGTAAGAGATTTCCTCTGACAATCTCCGACTAAAAATAAATATGAATCTGTGGCCCCTGAGACGGAGATGGGTTCATTTGAAAGAATTAAAAACAGATTCAAGACAGGTTGGAGGCTGCTCGGTCCCATAATGAGACACTGCAGCATCTCCTATACCACGTTTGATCAGCACGGGGGTAGCATCGCAATGTCCATGGTAAAGAAACATGCTGCATTTGCTGTTGGGACCGAGGCTTTGTAGAGCCAAGACCACCAAACTGGGGATGTTGGGAAGTCAGAGAACTAATTGGGTTATAAATTGAACAAATAAACATCCAACATGCCTGACAGTGGGTGTTTTTATGCTTGCCATATGGGTAATAATCTGCATGTAATAATGTCACAGTGGGACCGCAAAGTTTTATTAGATCCTTGTCAACTTGCCATCCCAGCTAACCAATTAAATTATATTTCCACGGTGAGACAACAATGTGATCGTGTGAGCAAAGTTTCATTTTCTCAGCTGCAATAATCATCAGCTATAATTTAATGTAATCAGCTGTAATTATACAAGTTCTGCAAATGATCTCACACGCATAGGCTCGCTCGTGTGAGAAAAGCATACAAAACTATTGTTAAATTTTGGTGTCATGTTGGATGATTTATGTAATTAACTGCAACAGACCATGAAGCACCTACTGCAATGCCATCTCCACTGCTCGATACAACTAGCAGAGATTTGCAAAGTTTTGAGGTTTTTTTTGTATAATCTAAGTTTTCTTATGTAGATGTATGCAAGCTTTTTAATAGAGTGTTTTTTTTTTTCAGTCATCTTTCAGTTATCAGTTATCTTTCAAATCTATAGGTTAGTGTCACTATGGGACTAAAAGGCAGGGCAAGGGAGGCAATCGTCTTGGATGAAAACATGATAAAGTGCCCTATAGGGTGTTCATCTTGTATTGTAAACTTTAGTAGGTCATAACATACCAGGTATGGAATTTATCTGCAGAAACTCTGGTTTAAGATGAGACCAAACATGTGTACATCAGTTTTTGAACCATGATGAAGACCTTGCAACAGACAAGGTAAGCGTTTTTTAGCCTAGCAATTGTTCATCACTTGCAGCTATCAGTATAAAATGAAGCAGTAAATGAAATAGATTTTTCAAGGTTTTCCAAAAATTGTGACTCACAGCAACCACAAGAGATTATTCAGCATACAGTCATAAATGTGCAGAAAAAATATAAGGATGATGTGTCCAGTACTATGTGAGACTAGCTGTGGACAAGCTTCAGCCCCGCTGGTGATTTAGAGATACCACATTTATTCTAGAGCAGCTTTACAAAAGTGGATCTACACAGGACTCTGGCCATTTACATTTCACAAAATCTCCTATCAGTAACGCCATCACCACAAAATAAATGTGTTTTCAGCAACAGTAACATGAAAACTTCCATGGCGCAGTTCAGAGTAGACTTCATGCTGCTCATGAGTGGAACACGGGACTTTGATCAGTACACAACACCGTCAAGGTACAATAAAGGATTACATGGCTCAGGCATTACTGGAGGCATAACATCAGTTGTTGCAGCCTTAATAAGTCATGTTCAACTCGTGTCCACAAACTGAGGACAGCAGCGACTACAGTGTGAAACCAAAGAGACACGTTTATCATATTTCCATAAAGAAACAGTCAACAGCTGGCCTCAAACCGCCTCCGCAAACAGTCAGCAGCTGAGTCAATTCGCACACAGATCGACAGAGGGTGGGAAGGTGGCAGATTTATTCTAAAATCTGTGTAAAACGCCTTTAAAAAAAGAAAGAATCACCACATTAATATGATCTGAGTACACAATATACAATTAGGGTTAATTTTTAGGATTCTGTGTTAATACACAGCAAATTACTCCTCAAATATGCTTATTATCATTGACACTAATCTAAGTTTGAAATCTTTTATTCATGTAGTATTTGTAGGCAAAAAGTTTTGCAATAGTCACATGAAAGCTGAACACTTTGCATCAAGTGGGAAACGACCATGAGATGTTGTTGCATCTTCAACTGACAAATCAGGAATGTACATTAGTGTCATTCAGCAGCACCATTAAGCATCATGTGTTGATTGAGACGTGTGTGAGGTGTGTGTGTGTTGGTAACCTTTATATTCCAGCTGCTGCTCCATCAGTTAGAGCTCCTGCAGCAGCTATCAGTGCCATTCCACTGGCAGATTGATTTACCCATTTCACATTTGTGGCCAGTCCAAACTACTTTGGAAATGTTTGCTTAACAGAAGTCTCTCTGTTTGCTGATGAAGCAGGTTTGGTCTCTTTGCATGTTTTATTTATTTAGGTTCTTATATTGCTGGGCTAGTTCATAGTACCTGGCCGTGGTCTTTCTCCTGAGGGTGGAGCGCTACTAGAGTGCTTGTTGTGTGTGTGTTTACCGCAATTATTTCTCATATCCCTCTGTGGTACAGTGTTGCTTCTGTGGGTTACATACCCATTTTTGGCCTTCTGCACTTACATACTCTGACACACCAGATGTTCTCTGCGGGTGTAAAGCTGCGTTTCCATCCTACTACAAGGAACTAAAAGGCTCCTTCAGCCTGTTCCACTACGGTCTACAGACCTACAAAGATTAAGTAAATTATTCCACTGACATATGAAAATACCCACTTTTCATCCTCAGTATAAACGCTTAATAAGGCCTGTGCTTGTCATCATTGGTCCAACTGTCTTATGCTTTCTTCTGTAATTCCATGTTAGCAGCCATGGTGGAAAGAATACTGAATATCTGTACTCAAGTACAAGTACTGTTATTTTCATCTGTTATATCCTGGTTTTCATTGGCCAGTTTGTGATCAGATTGCCTTACTGGCTACAAAAATGCAGATGAATAATAAACCAGGCTGTAATCAGTACTCAATTATGATTTTAAAAGTAACTAACTAGATGACATAGTGTAATGCACACTTAAGTATGAATAAAAGTACCGACTTGAAAATCTCCTCATAAAAATACAAGTGCCCCCCCAAAAAACTACCTAATTACAATTTGATTTGAGTATTTGTAGGTACTTCCACTCCTGGTTAGCAGTGTTTTAATTTGTCACATGACTCTCTGTTTGATTCTTTTTTTTTGCTTCCTCACATGATTCAGCTCCATCATCTCTTTCCACAAAAGCTGAAAATGTCTTTTTCTGTCATTTTACAATCTGGAAAAACTGATTTACAGTAAGATGAGTGGTGTTTAAATGATCGGCGCAGTTTGTTTAATAACTGATTGGTGGAAAACCGATAAAATGCAAATGTTGACTTGAAGTAACAACATGCCATTGTGAATTCCCACCATGCCTTTTTTTGGTATTGTGAATTTAAGTTCATATACTGTTCAAAAGCACAACAGTCATCATAATTATATCTATTTTTAGCACCGTACAGTCTACTACAACAGCGCACTTTGTAAATCCTCTCTGCAGAGCACATGCTTCCATTTACAAATTGAAAACAACATTATTCAACCTCTCTTCAAAAAAAGAGAGTGGAATTAGCACTTGTTGATGTCAACGAGAATGAAGTCGTGAGGAAGACAAGGAGTTGTTATAGCAACGCTGCAGGGAGAGTGAGAGAGTGAGGGTGTGAATGAGGACAATGACGGTGAAGGTGCAGTGACAGGTATTACCAATATATGATAGGGTGTAACCATTGATAACCATTTGATTTTAGCTGAACTCACTAAGCAGTGAGCCAACGACGGCAGGAGAGTGTGACAACATATGTCTGCAAAGACACACTGGGAACTGAAAACCATTTAAATGTGGTAGAAATGATCAGTCACTGAAATGTGACTCACTGTCCTGCTTTGAGGAGGGTTATGATAGTTTTGTTGAAATATGCTGATACTCTTTGATTTGTACGTGCCTATAGGCTCCTCCACACAGGTACAACAATGCCTGAATGTCCAGACAAACAAACTTATAAAAAGAGTGTGTTATTGTCATGTACTTGCTTTTGTGTGTATGATCACTGGATGTTCAGCTTGTATGCAGTTAATCCTACTACTGGATTGATCAGCCTTTTTTTTTCTTTTTTCTTTTATGTAATAATTTTTTTTTTTGGTGCACATTCATGACTGTATGCTGAAGGCCCTTTGTGATTCAGAATTCTTAAAAAAAAACCTTCAAAAAAAAACCCAAAACATTTCTTATTACTTTTAAGCCTTTATGTTTTTATGGCCAGAGGCATTATCATTTCAAGTCATCCAGTTCTTGTGAATGCAATATCTCAAGAATGCCTTGAAAGAATTTCTTCAAAACTTGACACAAATGTTCACTTTGACCCAAAGATGAACTGATTAGATATTGATAGTCAAATATCAAAGATCGTAGTGACCTCACTAAACACATTTTTGACCATAACTCAAGATTTCATAGCCTAATTATGACAAAATTTAGTACAAATATCTAATAGGATAACAGGATGAGGTGATTATATTTTATATCCAAATGTTTAAAGGTCACTCAGCTTTCTATCAGTCTTCTGTCCTCCTCTGTAAAAATAGTCTCTAAGTGAAGACAGCATGTTTCTCACTGGAAATATTTACACTTAACAGCTTTTATTAAATTCCGTCCAAGTTACGTGTCAATATAGTGGTAAATTCAATTCAATATTAAACATTAATATTAGTGGAAGTTTACAAATCACCACTGGTTGCATCTGGCAGTTGTGATGGCATTGCAGTAGGTGCTTCACCATCTGTTGCCTGGCAGGGATCTGCACTCTAATGAGTGACCTCTTCTTTTCCAGTTTCATGTGGCATAAATTGTTCTTTTAATTATCTGTACTTGGTTTATTTTATGACAAAAATCATCACAATATGAAACATGGAAGTTGAAAATGTGACATCTTGCTCTGCATGCATGTTTACCAGCTTTGTTACAAGCAGTTTTATCTGGTCACCATGTTTGTTGTTTGGCCTTTGTCATGATGGAGACAGCTGTTTCTTGAATGCTCACAGATGGGAAGCATGTCACAACAACTAAGGCAGTTTTTTCTAATTAATAATACATAAAAATAACTCCACATGAGCATGCCGTAGCCCAACGGTAAGCTATGTCATTACATATGTTTCACCTATAAGGGAAAGCGTTCCCATCAAGCATCAACATAAGCTTTTCTAAATGCACCACATCTAACTAAAGTAAGTCAAACTCGATAAAATATTCTCTTGAGCTCACTCAGGGTCAGGGCTGCGGTTAAAGAACAACCACTGCTGCATTGACAAACTCATATAAGAGAGCTCCGTGCTGCACCTCGCAACTGCTTCCAAGATGAGATTCTGCAATCTAATCAAAGCTGGCAGTGCATCCCTCTGTTGTTTTGGGAGCCAAGTGGGTGACAACAATCCCCATGCTTCTTCAAGTGTTCTTGACCGGCGGGGAGCGGAGCGGTGTTACCCAGGGTCATATGTTACAAGACAGCCGACAAGTCATTTTGTAATATATGGCTGCAATTTAATCCATTTCCAGGTGAGGACCATGCGTTGACCTCATTTACTGGAAGGGTCCTCAGGATGGCAAACACACATTCCACATCAAATAAGGAATGTAAGACGTCCAGCATAATAATAAGGCCTGAGGCGAATTGACAAAAGGAATGAGGTCCTTGCTATCAGCTCGTAAATGACTAACGATTAGCTTATAATTGCCTTGTACCTGAAAAAAGTTTCAAAGAGCAAAAACTTACTTTCGCTAAGATCCTTGAAATATATTTAATGTCTTAGCAGCAGCCGTGCAGAGACAGAGTGGAGCAGGCTGCTCGAGTTTGGCTTGCTAAGCTTGAAATCACGCCAGTCTGAATTTCCCTATGGCAACATGGGAAGGATTTATTAAAAAATGATAATCCTTGGCATTATCCAAGTGACCTGCTCATCCTGATAACTTAATAAGCAGAATATGTGATATGCTTTTAGACACCTTGTGAAGTCGTATTATTTGCTGATAGGCTCCCGTGGAGATTTTCACCTGACCCTTACATCTCATACAGAAGTAAAGACTTTTTCGTTTATTACAAGATACTTTCACTCTCTTCTTTTCCTCCCAAATGTCTGTTCTAACTCATGCTATGGATTATAATGACAAGAAAGGCTGTCAAACACTGTTCGCATCAGGTATAAAATTCTTAGAAAGGAGGACTTTAAAGGAAAGTAATAATTATTTATAGTCAGTGTATCACCTACAGTAGATGGCGGTCGACACGCCCCCAGTTTGGAGAAGCACAGAAGAGCACCAGGGAAACTAAGCAATGTACAAAATGCATTTCAGACACCTAAAAAAAATCAATATCAGTTTAAGTGTACACTATATTTAGAATATAACAGTAATTTTACCTCAAAGAACACCAGAGTTGCTAGAATACTGCTGCCTCAATCTGTTAAGTTTGTTTGTTTTATTGAGAGAAAATTGCCAATTTCACCTGTGGAGTTTGGTTGGTGTGGACGGAGTGATAGTTGGCGTATATAATGGCAGTTTCCTGTCAGAAAAAGCTGATTTGGGTGAAAAATGTTGAAAATGATTTTTTTAGGTGGACCCTTTTTTTCCAATGGGAAAATGCTGTTACATAAGCTAAGCATCACTGTCGCTAAAGCAAGCAGACTCTACTGCTGCCTTGAACTGTTGTTTTATTTGCGTTATTGTGTGACCTCTGTGTTTCAAAAGATGTATAAGAATATTCTGAAAATGTTCTTTTAATTTTTCCCAGACATTTTCTGCTCCTGTGTAGTAATTCTGTCATCATCACACAAGACCAACTAAAGTAGAAGTCAATGAGTAGAAAGGTTAAGTTATCTCCTACCTTACAAAACATTTACTATATTGTAAAATTTACAATATTACTTTAAGAAAGAAGTCTGAGACAGATTAGTTAATACTGAAGCTGCTCTACTATGTTTTACACTTTGCAAAGTCACCCAGTAGGCCAGATTGGACCTTTTGGTGAGCCAGTTCTATGTATGGTTTGTCTTCTACTGTAGAAACATGGTCGTGCAACATGCCTATTTCCTCTATAGATAAAAAGGGCTCATTCTAAGGTAACAAAAACACAATGATTCTTATTTTTAGGTGATTATATGTTAATGAAACCACATTTTTTGAATATTATGCTCGATTTCTGCCATATTCTGCCAATAGATCCCCCTGAATCTCACACCATGGATCAGTTAAGATTCACAAAAGTCACAAAAACTAACTATCCTTTTAAGGACTTTTTTGCATACTCAGCAGGAACTGAAAGTGATAGTGAGTTTGGATCTTTAACACTGTTTGCTGTGGTGTTACTGTAGTTCATTGATGTGCTCGCCTAATTCATTCTAGCAGGTCAATTCTCAGTTAGATCATTAAGATGGAAAGGCAAAGTAATCTGCACAACACTAATGGCAATTCAATCATGAGGACGGAGACAGAGAGTGATCTATATGCTACAACATAATTCTCGCTGCTGTGGGAGAAGAAAGCTGTAATGACGCAGAGGAAACCCTATTGAGAAAATGAGGCCAGTCTGACCCTAAATGTTCCAGATCATAATGAAAAAAAACAAAACATCTGCCCTTCATACACTGTGCAGCTGAGACGTGGGAGTGAGTCTCCTTGTGCAGTTCACAATAGCTGTTCATCAGGAGGGTTTTTGTGTTTTGTGTGCATGCCCGCATGAACACAAGCATTGTCCTTACACGTAAAAAGGTCAAGCTAATTTTACAAACAATGTCCTGATAGATCCACTGCTGGTCATGCTTCAACTGTTCCTTTTCCTCTGTCTTCCTACATAACCCGGCACAATAGAAAATGAGAGGGATTGTGATTGTCATTGGATTCTTGGTCAATGAGCGTTTCTGTCCTTTTTTCTTTTGAAGCTGCCCCACAGGCACAACAAAGTAACCTGTGTTCCCACACTGCTTTAATATGTTTACAGAATTGCTACAGTGGGTTTATAGACCCTGAAATCCACCACTGCTTTCATACTATAGACACCTAATGCAGTGGGTGTGTTTTATGATTACTACTTTCATGTTCTTTCACTGGAACCTAAAAAACGGTGATGGAGGAACGTTTGAATTGAAGTCACAGGTGCTGCCATGTTTGAAAAAATGCAACAAAAGTGCCTTTTTAAATACCCATATGGTAGGTACAACATGATAAAATGCCCTCTAAGGTGCCCCAGTGTCCAAGACAATGTGATAAAGTGTCATCTACGGTGCTCTTCTAATGGACATAACATGGTAAGGTGCCCTCTAGTGGGCAAAACATGGTATAGTTCCCTCTTAGGTTCCCATTTAGTGGACGAAAGCTGGTCAAGTGCCCTCTAGAGTGAGCTTCCATTGGAGAAAATAGTTCCCTGTGTGTTCTTACGATATGATACAATATGGTACAATATGAAATGATACGATACGATATGATACTATACGATACAGTTTCACCATAATTGTTATATCATGATTTTGGCATGCAGGTGCCCCACCACATACAGCCAGTACCCTTTTTATTTTTCACCTCTGCCTCAAAGACAATCTGCCACAGTCCTATTTTTTAAGATTTCAGTCATTAACAGCACATTTTATTTCTTTACTTTTATTTAACCAGGTTTTTCAGTTGTGATCAAGGTTCTCCTTTACAAGTGACACCTGGCCAAGAGTAGCAGCAACACAGAGTTTCATCTGTAAATTCACAGGCAGAAACATCGATCTGACTGGCATTAAAATGAGCTGATGAAATATTTCCACACAGGCTGTGGCTTTTAACAAAGCTTTAAAATCATTCAGGGTTCCGATGTTTTGAACTTTAAGGTCATTCTGTAGATTGTTCCATGCATTAGGTGCCATTAAATTTGGCCAAGAATGGCTTTATAAATAGAAACATACCAATGGCTAAGGAGCCGAGCATGCAAAACAGACCAGTTCATATGATACACAATGATGAATAAGATGCCCACAGTTTGTAATGACTCTAAGCAACCCATGATACATGCTATCCAGCATGTGAGGACATTGAGCAGTGGAATTCATGAACAACACATCTCCATGATAAAAGGTTTCACACAGAACAAAAAGCAAGCAAGCTAAAAAAAAAAAAGAAAAAGAAAAAAGCAAGACTTGTTTCTATAGTTTCCAAGAAATAGCTTCACCTTTTTTGTAACACACTGGATATGCACCTTACAAAACAAGTGGTCACAAATTAAGACATCAATTGACCATTTTTAGCAACAGTTTTCTTGGGCAACGTTGATCTTACTGTTTTTGAAGTACATTGTACATAAATAGTATGACATAAGGAAAATACTTATGCACAGTTCAGTGCATTCAGCTCTACCTTCACAGCCATGACTCTGCTCTCTCTCTCACACTAACCAAAGGAAGCCTCTTGGTTTTGTTATTTTGCTGTTAAATTGCAAGCCACACCCAGACGAAGCTGACACAGTGTTTCTGCCATTGACCTCACACAAAATAAAATCAAGAAAGAAAAGAAAATCTCAATTCAATCATGATGACCAACTTCCTAAATACAAAGGCTCTGCAGTTGCAGTTGCTTCGCAACACAATGGTTAATCTACCAGCAGGCCCAATTAAGTAATTAACATGATTTATTACTTTTCCAAATCCCTCGCTCTAAATCATGGTCAGGGGACCTTTGGTTTTAGGCTATTTTAACTGACTGTAGGAAGACACTGCAGTGACTTTGTGTTTTTCTTCCGTAGCAGCAAACACAACACACTTTGAGTTACTGATATGCAGTGGCCTGAGCTCCTATACACATTTAACAGTATAGTTATTTAACTCAAGCACTTTTTTCTGAGTCTGTGTGCTGGTACGAGACTCACTGACACTTCCTACAAGAGCCTCACTTACCCACAAGGCCTTTCCCAAAAGCTACACCTTTTTTTCCCTTCTTTGAATCATGGGGGACCCATCTTTGTCTTTGGGGGCTGCATAAAACCCAATGCCCCCCCATGGATGTCGCCAGTGATCACTGTTGATCACTGCTCCCACCAAAAGTGAATGGAGTTTCGTATAACATCCCTGTTGTTGAGTATCATCAGCTCACTGCTACTGATGTGTGTTTCAAGATACTCACTATGATGTTGACACACAGAAACCACAACAGGATGACTTTTGCACTATTTTCCTTGACACAGCTATGAGTTCATCTTTGATATTACCACATACAGAATCTACAATGAGGGTATAATCCACTTTGAGGCTCTAAACCCAACCTGACATCCATTAAGTGGTGTGATCACACACCGCAGGTATCACCTCTGTCAACATGTGAGCATATGTACCACATGCAGGGAGTGATATCTACCGCGTGGATTAAGACAAATTAGCCAGCGCTCGTTATTTCTCGAATGCTTCTGTCTGGAGCCGAGATAATTCCTCTGAAAAGTGCTTCGTCCCCCGCAGTTTGCAAAACACGGGCTGCATATTTTTCAGCTGGCGAAAATCCCCATGTGTAGGACAGGGTTTCATGTGAAACTTCAACTTTCACTTTGTGTTTTCTCATTGCATGCAAATGATTTCAGGCGGCGGGGATCCTTTCATGCAGGCGCTGTTTACTCGTGAAATAAGCGTGCCACAGCGCGTGCTCTATTGTTTTCTTGATGCATCCTCTCGCCACTAAAGCATATTGATTGAGACTGAGGTCTTGGAAATTCTTGGTAGGGGACGAGGCACTCCAGAGATGCAGTGGGGTAACAATGAATAACGAGCAGGTGGCACACAGAGCAGCTTGCTCAACGCCAGTCAAATAATTGGTGGTGCTTGAGCGGAAGAGGGAGGGAGTGGAGACAAAAAACGAGTGTAACAGGAACAGTGGTATTACAGTAGTTATTTGAATCCCCCCAATGAGTCCCATTCCGCACAGATGAAAAAATCCTGAGGGGAAGTCACATTGTTTGTTATGCCCTGCAAACCCCCAGCAGGCCCCACACAATGCATATTAACATCACTTTCAAACAGAATGGAAGACGAGAAAATAGGAGGAGTCTTTCATCTGCTGAAGCTCAGCCAGGCTGTGTACATAAGCTATGAGCTGTGCTATCTGTGCCACTGTCCTGATGAACCAGGCTCTGGCTCGTGTTTCAGCCAACACTGCATTGATTTCTTCTGGTTTCTGCTTTGAATTCACAAGTCAAGGGAGGATTAATTATTTGCGAAAACACCTGACTGAATAAATTACATTTAAGGGGCAGTTCACCCTAAATACTGATTTCGCCTCTAACCTGTAGTGCTACTTACCCATCTAAACAGTTTAGGTGTCAGATACTGAGCTTTGGTCAAACCAGCCATAGAGACTTCTGCCATCTCTCCAATATAATGGAACTAAATGTTGACTACACGTTGAAAAAGAAAACTCAAAAACTCAACAGCAATGTGTCTTTCCAGAAATTATGACCTGGTTGCTAAAATTAATCCATAAACCTTGCTGTGAGCAGTTTCATCTAGGAAGTATTTTCTTTTCACCGAACTACATCTGCCAACTGCAACGCCATGCAGAAGGAGGGATGCCATTAACGTTTCCATCCTGCGCCATCGCGAGCACAAGCCTCTCATCCATGAGTCGATGCACGCTCCCATCTGCACAGTGGTACAGTTTGATGTAAGTAGTCTGGTAGAAAGAGGTCAAGTTGAGTCAGTTTAATTTTGTATAGCGCCAAATTCCAGTAGTTCCCACTGTGAGCAAGGAGTAAGGCAACAGCGGCAAGGAAAAACTTTCTTTTAACAGAACCAGACTCTATGGTGGGCGGCCATCTGTCAAAACTTTTTACAAGGTCCGTGGATTATCTTGAGTAATTTGGCCACGATTTCTGGAAAGAGATATTGTTGCTGAGTTTTTCAAATGTATTTTTTTTGCAATCTAGTTCTATTATATAGAGGAGAAGGCAGACATCTCTATGGCTGATATCACCAAAACTCTGCAACTCACACTAAAACTATCTACATGGATAAGCAGCACTACAGGTAAGAGGAAAACGTATGTATTTTTTTCATTTTGGGGTGAACTTTCCCTTTAATATGAAGAGAGACTGAAGCCAAAATACTAGTTCTCCACCACTGACAGATCCAACCGGTCAGAGCTCTTTCTGCAGCACTATCACAGCTTGAGCTGCAAAAGTAGCACAGCCACATTTGGAGCGTGTTCCATATCTCTGCATGCTGGGCCAGTGGTGGGTCAGGATACATTTATGGGTCAAGATGCAAAAGAGGGTGCAGCGAAGAATAAAACGGGTCTCGTAAATTTCATGGAACTCTATGGTATTGTAAGGCAATGCATGCCAAAATGTAGAATAGCAGTTTCACAAAGGGTGTACTGAAGAAAAGAAGGATGAATGTGGAGAGTATTTTGAACATTCAAGTTCTGAGCAGGGCTGAATTAGCCTTTTACTGAGTCCTGGGGCAAAAATGATTCACTATAGAGCAGCTCAAATCATTTCATTACTGGATTAATTAACATATTTGATCATGTTGTGGTGTGATATCTGTACTGCACTCATCTTTGCTTTTACCCACACATCTGTATTGTTGCACTACTGTCTGCTTTTTGCTGCTAACTCAGACAACTGAGTTTTTTCCCAACTGACTGCTGTCAGTCACTGTAAGACAAGTTCATGCAGTCTATATTGCTCATACTTGTCACTTAATTACTATTTTATTTCAGCTATTTTTATTGCTACTATTATACTGTTTGACCCTGTTGTTTACACTGTTTGGTCTTACTTTTTATATTATTTAGTGTCTGATAGCACTGTGGAAGTCACAAACGTAATCTTGTTGTCGCTGTTTGGCACAAACCTCGTATATTGCCTTTTTTTTTTCAAAAATCAATGCTATTGTGTCTATTGTCTTTGGATTTTTACAAATATTTAACCATTAAAAAGTAAAAAAAATGCAACTAACTTTGACTAAGCAGCATTCAATTAGTTTTAAATGTTTTTTTTTCTTTTTCATTTCCTGAGAAGCACCAGTTATCAAACTACAAGGTCTCTGCCTGATTTGATTTTATTCTATTCTTCTAAATCAACCAGCATATTGTCCCGCTTCAGGTTCACCATGTCACATATCGTTATTATCTGATTAAACACAAACCGCTCGAAGAATAAGTTTATGTAAAACTATTGAAATATTGCCTGTTTTAAAACAAGATTTTGAGATTCTAAAAGTAGCTCTATACCGAATAGTGTGAAGTTTTGTTCATAACATCAACATTCACAGTCTAAATCTAAGTCTTTATTCTATTTCAACTAGTATTTCTGCACATTATTATAATAGAGTCAGAAATTTTATATACCAGTCAAAAGTTTGGACACATCTTCTCATTCGATGCTTTTTCTTTACTTTTTATTTTTCCACACCGTCGATTAATACTTGACACATTAAAACTATGAAATATATACAATTATATGGAATTATGTAGCAAGCAAATTGTGTAAACAAGGTAAAATGTGTTTAATATTTTTCATTTGTTTACACAATTTGCAATTTTTTTTAGCCTTTTACCGTTGACCCGTGGTCTTCTCCTGCACACCTGTCGACTTACAAGTGTGAAAAAGTTTTCTGCTCTTTGATATTTTTTTTAGATTCTATAGACACTTTAAATAAATAAAAAACAATGAATGACACCCATTACGGGATGCATATTTGGGTATAATATACAGTGTGTTCTATATATACAGAACAATGTTGGTATACGATTCAAATTTACAATTTGTTTCTTAACAAAGAGGATCTATTCTCTTCTCCCAGAAGACTGCATCAAAGACATAAACTGGAACTCCTCCGAATGTGATTATAACAACTGACACCTAATAACGTTTGCTCCCATTATTACAAACCTGGAGCAGCGCTATAGCAAAAGTTATTTCACCTGTTTAGATTTCTTACACCTGAGGAGTTTCATTTAATAGCACTGAACCAGATAATGCTGTATGTGAGTATGAAGCAGGTCCTGTGTCTAAGTGCTGTACTGTATATAATGTCAAACATTTCAACATTAGACATGTTTTTCTTCTTTATAGCTTGTGACGCAGTAGGAGTAATGCATTTGAATTTCAATTTGAATGTGTTTTCTTTTAATGATGATGCTTAATTAGAGCCCTTTGAAATTGACTTCTCACATAACTGCAGATCACTTCATATAGCAGTGATGGATTATGCAGAGCTAAATTGCCTTCCTGTATTATCAAGCACCTGTTAAAAACTTCATTTTGAGAAATGCAGGTGAATGTAAATCATCCATGTGGTCGTTTGTTTGCTTTTCTTTGTTTATCATCCCCCATTTTTTCTGAGTTGGTCTCCTCCAGCTGTTTCGGCTGTTTATGACAATGAGTTTTTTGGCTTGGCGCTGAGCGAGAATTGGATTTCATATGGATCTCCAACGTTAATGCTCTTGTGAAAAAATCATAAGTGGAGATTAAACGCAGTATAATAAATAACCCATGCTCTCTCTATCCTATCCTGTGTCGTCATCTGTGTGTGGTTTTTCACATTGAGCTGTTGTGTGCGAGAAGTGCACATCTGTTGCTTATTGAACATCTGGGCTTATTTGCATATTAATGAATAATTATGTTAATTTGATTGTCATTGGCCCCAGCAATGTGAAAGATTAAAGATCTACCCAAGCGAGAAAACTCCACTTTCTCCTATTACTAAGACTGCTTTTGGCTCTCTTATTTAAGATAATGAGTGAAAAACAATTGGAGGTCCTGCCAGGTGAACCATTTTACAGCATCAGCAGAAGAAGAATGAATGAAAATTCAAATTGCACTGTCTGCGTCGTGATGAAACAGGTTTTAGATTACTGACTCAGTTAAGGGTTTGTGTACACTACGTCTAAAGCTTTGTTCAACGTGTTTGAAGACAGACACTTTACACACGGATAAAGGCAAAGTTAAGTTTTCTGCAGAGATGGGAAGTAACTAAGTACAAATACTTAGTTACTATACTTGAGCAGATTTTTCAGGTGTCTGTACTTGAGCGTTGATTTCTCTGAGAACTCTTTACTTTTACTTCCTACATCTGAACACAAATATCCGTCCTTTCTGCTCCTTACGTTTCAATTCAGGGTAATTATTGATTATTTTTAGCTTGCATCACTGAACGTAGCCTTCCTGGCATCAAGACTGATTTCAACCTAAATGGATGAGACAGTTCCACAGAGGAAAAAATGATTCCTTGGTGTATCCACCACTGCATATTATGTATGCCAGACATGACAAGACAAAAAAACTACATAAAAGATGTGACAAGATGAAAAAGATGTAACAAGACATAATCGACGTAACAAGAAAAACGTACATAAAAGACGTAATGAGGTGAAATTGACGTAAAAGATTTAACAAGATGAAAATGCCATAAAAGACATAACAAGATAAAAACAACATAAAAGGTGTGACAAAACAAAAATTACATAAAAGACGCAACAAGACAAAAACTATGTAAAAGAAGCAACAAGACAAAAATGGCGTAACGACAAAAATAATGTGAAAGACATTACAACAAAAATGAAATAACAAGGTGAAGATGTGACAAGACAAAAAAGACGTAAATGACATAACAAGAAAAAACAACATAAAAGACATATGGTGAAATTGACATAAAAGATGTAACAAAATGAAAATAACACAAGACAAAAACTATGTAAAAGAAGTAACAAAGATGTAACAAGATCTTAGACAAAAACGATGCAACGAGACAAAAATGTGAAATACACAATAAGCTGAAAATTCCATACAAAAACGTAACAAAATAAAAAACAACGTAAAAGTCTTTTTACTTTTATACTTTGAGTACTTTTCAGAGCTTGTACTTTTTCCACTTTTACTTGAGTAAAAAAGTTAAATCAGTACTTCGACTTTTACCTTTTTTAGACAAATATCTGTACTTCTACTTGAGTAAAGACTGCGTATACTTTTGACGCCTCTGGTCATTTAATGTACATAAAAAAAAACAAAAAAAAACAGAGGTAGTCATGATACACTAACTGAAACGTGCCTTTGCATCTCGATAGCAGTTGTGTGTGGGCTTATATAGAAAATAACATAAGCTGGGTATTTTGATGCATGTTGCATGCTCCTAGCGTATGTTGCCCTTGATCCTCTTACCTCTGCCTAACCCTTCCTCTCAAGTGTCTAAAAAATATATGATTAGCGAGGCAGTCAGATGACAGCAGCCTTGTTTAGGCACAACAATGCCGAAGCCCGTCTCAAACACACAGCATTCAGATCAGAGCCTGTTTACACCTGGTAATAACATGTGTCCTGGGTGATCCGATCACAAGTGGACAGCTCTAAGTACATGTGTGAAGGCTCAGCTGACATCCTGCAAGTCCACATAAAACAGCTGTCTGATTTCCATTTGGTTCACTGTAATGCAAATGACATGTCTGAGCTCTCTCACCTGCCAAGATAAGCAGCAGATGTTTGTGAACACACTGTCTGTTTGAGCTGATTTTCCCATTGCACTAGTAACCACAATATCCACAGATTCCTTTAAAAAAAATAGCTTTTTGAAAAGTTTTGAGACTTTGAGAAAGTTAAACTTTACAAAAGAGCTGTGACAAATCCTTCATCATTTATGCCTTCTCATAAATTAAGTTGTTTATTTCCCTTTAATGAACACTGTGTCATTTTGTTGCAGCTTTGTTGTACTGGTGGTGTCTAGTTGAGAACTTTTGACAGGGCCGAGGTCAACTAATGTCCCACAGGGTTCATATGGCAGCCATCTTGAATTTATGTCCACATGAATGGTGAAAAACAATTTTCAGAACTCCTGAACCAGACAAAATACATAGAAACACAAATAAACCCATTTTTTTCAAACGATATTGAAACAGGAATCAAACGAAAAGGTCACTGACATGATGAAATCACTCTTTTATTTCTTGTTTCCTCTTTTATTTCCATGCCATATTCGATGATTTTAATTCCACATTTACTGTAATTCAATATTCATAGATTTTTATTTTATATATTCTGACTTTTTTTTCCCATATTCTCAGGCATTTTTAGTCCATATTCTATAACTTTCATTCCATGTTCTTTATTAACATCCATTTAATTATCTTGCAAATGATATAAGAGAATAAAACCATTTCCTTTGGCTAATGTAAACTGTAAACTATTGTGACACAAAATAGCAAACTTTACATTGCAAGCCTAAAATGTGTCATCCTCCTATTTTTCTCCAATAAGAAGTGTTTTTACCATGTCAGTGACATTTCCATTTGATTCTTGGTCAATACTGTATGAAAAAGTGGGTTCATTTGTGAAAAGCTGCCTACTATAAATTCTTAATTATTTGGGCCTTCTTCTAAATTTGGCAAATGTTACAGTTATTTCTTTATTTATAAAAAAAAAAAAACATGGTGTCCATTTGTCCCAGCGTGTTGGCAAATACTGCTGGGCTGCTGGTAAAACCAACCATCATCTTTGCAAATACAAATGATGTTGCTACTTGTTCATTTGCATATTGCATATTGAAGTGAGAGCCAATCGCGAGTGCTCATGTGATGCACACGTGGGGACGCATGTGGAGACGCCGTCCGCTTGTAAAATTTAATTCCAGGCGCAAACAGCCTCAATGATACACTGCCGTTGCTTACAGTGGAGCAATCTATTATATAGCTGTTTTTAAAAATGTGCAGATTGTGATTTCAAATATTTCTGTGGGGTGGATTTCTTCTGGAAGTAACCTCGCTGCAGATTAAACTTCAGCAGGCATTGTAGTTCACTTACTATAATACTGTCAAGTAAAACGCACTTGCTGACTGAAAACTATAGCAACATATAGCAAGAACTATATTCATATTGGACAGGTCTGCAACATGCTGGCAGGAAGTTGCATTTATTAACCATAACTATGATCTTTTCCAAACCCTTAAATGAGTATGTTAGTTTCCTAACCCTATCCATTCATCTAGATTGTTGTTGCTTAGCCGAGTTTTAACTATTCATAGTAAGGTGAGCTTTAGGGTTGGGCGATATGTTCCCACCCTGCAGTTTCAGCTGGGAGATGTGTGCAAGTGGTGAGTTGCTCAGTCAAGTACTCTATGTATGTTTGCTACGTATATTCACTACATCCAGTAAGTACAGAAGATAAACGCACAAAGTGTCAAGAAATGAAATCTTCTCACACCTATTTTCCTTAATAAACAGAAAAATACAACCGTACACCTTCTGATTTCAAGTTTCTTTCTTTAACTGAACTAAGAGAAGTTTAATTGCCTTCATCCCAAAACAACACACTTCACAGAGGAACAAAGTAAAACTCATCAAAAGCATCTTGGTCAGTCTTTCCACTGTTGCACCAATCACCAGCTCTGGTTTGGTTGAAATAAACCCTTGATTCAGAGTTAGATATAAATATTTTAGCTCTACATGCTGTTTTCCTCTCACTCGTTCTTTAGCTCAGTGGGTGTGTACTGTACTGCAGAATTAGTCCATTGCTGAGAAGCATCTCTCACTATTTCTTTGGAAGCAAGCCATTAAATTAACAAAATCAAATGACAAAATTCGCCCCAAAAGATCCCCCAAAACAACCCAGCAACCAGCAACGGACCGGTATATTCATCCAATTGCCCAAGCCTTAAACTTTTTACATTTCAAGTTTTTTTGCCACCTAACTTGTCCCTCCTAAGTGCCACGCTCTCTGTTTGTTTGCATTCTGTGTCATCCATGATGCAACATTACGTTGTTGAAGCACAATCTGAGGCAGAAGAATGCAAATATGGAGAGCAGATAAACATGTCAGAAGTTTACCAGGAGGGATTCCTGTACATACATCAAACGCTGACTCGGCCAACCCGAATGCACAGGAATGCCCATGGGAGGCCCTGGCATTCATTCCAGGAATATTTTACAGCCAAACAAGGTTATAGTCTTGCACAGAGCCATCCAAAACAGATGGGAATATAAGCAGCGGTGAGTTTTAATTGATCACATGTTGCTGCGAGCGCACAGCTCATCTTACAGTAAAACAGCAATCTTGGAATTTATATGTTGCCTGCATTTCTCCAGTGCTGGCAATTAATATTTAACTCAACCAATGAGATTATTCGTGCCACAAGGGAAGCTCGTCCAGGATAAATCATTTTCACGAGTGAAACACCAGTCTCCAATCAAATCTTTGCCTACCTTCGGACTCCCTTGATTGGATTTGCATTAAATTTGGTTTTATAATCTTTAGCAAATTTGCCCAAAGATATAAACATTTATGCAATTCACCACACTCATCATGATGAATCAGAGGTTACTGTATGTTACTGTGGAAGAACTACATGGCCTGGAACCAGGTTTGCTATTTCACTGAAGCTTTTCTGGTAAGAATAACCAAGATAAACGAGCAGTGAAATAATAATCAGGTGAATACAGGGCATTTCAGCCAGTAATCATGACTGATTCTACCAGCTGTTAGGGAACAGATATTCTTCTCAATTGTTCAAAGTGAACAGCTGTGAAAAGTTACAAATACATCGGACCACTGGAGTAAAAAACTTTAGGCAACACACCCTGTGGGCAGACTATTTCTTCCAGCAGATGAGGACCAATGCAATATATATAAAGAACAACCAGTATTTTGAAAATTCTGTGTATGAGAAATCTAAACTGCTTGTAGGAGAAACAGCTTTTAGTAGAATGTAGAGACTTTAGTGATTTATAAGCTTGAGATCTGTTGAACATTTACATTTAATTGAATGCATTCAGTCTTTATCCATATTGATTCAAGGAAGTATTTTTTTAAGAGGATTCGTTGGATATTCTTGCAACATGTTCTCACTCCCAACTCATCGAAAAGGGCAGCTTGGTCAGTAGTCATACACCTCCAACTATGATACTGTAAGTATTCTTCTAGTGTCACTTTTGCACATGCAGGGCTCCGTGGTCAAAATCTAACCTAAACCTAAATCTCTTTAAAATACGTCAGTGTTGACTTTTGGTTTCACATGAGACATGAAACCAGGCCTGCTGAGTAAAAATTGTTGTTATGTTTGATCCAACCATCCACCCTACCACCTCCGGATACTGAATTTCTCACTCTTTATAGATAGAAATGACACCACAGGGATACCGCTGCATCAAAACTCAAAGCATCTGGGCACTGAACAAGCTGCTGTATTTGACGTGTGGGGATTGAGAACCGACTGACTCTTACTGCACTATTACAGACCGCCCTGCTGCAACTTAGGCAGCTTAACAAACTGCAAACCTCTAATCAGTCCATTGATCATCACTGAGACAGTATTCGTTGATAGTAAGTGTTTGCTGAAGAGAGCCACAGCTTGTAATAACAGCCCTGAGACGTGTGAATAATATGAAAGCAGTTATGTAATATTCCTTTTCCCCAAACTCTGAGATTGAATAACCATAGGCTTCTGTCTGTCAGTTCATTTATCAAGCGACACAAAGTTACTTTCTGAATCATATGTTTTGCCAAAATGTTGTAAACTCATTAAAGTTGAGCTGCTAAACAAATGTATGCTGTAACCAATTTCCTGTTGTCAGGAAAGACAAATGTAAGATTGATGGCAGTGATGATGTCACTCATTATTTTTAGCTGACTGAAGGAGGAGAAAATGAGAACATTTTTACCAGTTCAGTGTTCTAAATTAAAACTACTCCTAATCATGCAGCCTTAACCTTGATATAGTTTTATTTTCCTGATTAATTAAAGTACAGCATTTTAATCTTGTAGCTGGTCCAAACAGAGCAAATTCTAACTAGTTACTGTACTGTAGCATAACAATATAAATGCATCAAATTTTACACAATGATCATATATTCTGTATGTAAATTTTAAAGCCCTTGTACATCTGCAGTCCATCAACACAGTGTCTTTTCAGCTATGTGTTTACTGTAATGAATCATAATTGACCACGATGTGTCAAGGGAACACTTCACTTGAAATGAGTGCTACAGCCATAATATCCCCCTTGGAAATTTCCATCCTGGACCGGAATAACTGTTATTTGTATGTCGATTTCATGTTAATTAGAGTTCAAATTAATGCAGAATTTTCAAAGAATGTGTAAGTGTCTGTTTATGAGTCGTAAGAAATCATTAATAATCATATAGAAGTGGTAGATGTTTATAACTGTTAAATTGAGAAAAATATTAATGAAGTTTGGCAGGCAGTGAGACATATAAACACTTAACTCATCATCCAGTGTGTGTTTTCAGTGCAGTGCGTTTTTGATTTCAAGATTTTAACTTTACATTGGCAGACAAATGACAGTTATAAACAGCTGATCAACCTATGGTGGAGGACACGTCCATGCTTGTTATTGTCAGTTTACGAATTTGCGTGCATCCTGCGCTCCTGCAGAGCTTCCGCAGTCTGCCCACCTCACAGTCTTCAACCCTAGATCGTACATTAAACAGGGTTGCAACCCATTTAATATACAGTCTATGGCTCAAACTCACTATTTGTACTGCTGTTCTAATTTTTACATGTGCAACGGGTACATGGTGCTCCTTTAAGGAGGGACCACTTAGCCCATTTCCATTCTTATTAGTCCAAAGAATTTGCTCCCCCTTACACCTGACTACAGGTCTGAACAGCCAGAGTAGCTAGTAGCTGTCAAATAAATGTAGTGGAGTAAAAGTACAGTATCTCATCAAGCAAAGACTCCACCATAACTGTCCCCACTACAGACTGGGAAAAAGATATATAGATTAATATTGATGCAACCTTCTGGAAACAAATTTGCAGTACCATCTTCTCAATGACCAGGTTACAGCTCATCCAATATGAGACCACAGCACAGAACACACATAACTCAACACAGAATGTTCTTTCCCAGACACCAACATATGTCCCCGGTGCACTCTCAGCACCACGGAAAAACTGCCTCTCACTCTTGTTTTCAGTCAGCATGGTTTTGTAGACCAACGCAAAACTGTCGGAATAACGTAACCACTCCCAGTCATCTCATTTCCCAAATTCTGGGTCACAACATTCGTCCCTCATCAGCCGCCTACGTGAGTACCAAAATGCCATACCTATCACCTTGACCGCAACGTCAAGGCCGCAACTCTTCGATTTGTTGGCAGAACATCTCTCAGTGGAGAAAATCATCACATCTAACAAAAATCAAACAGCTAAGTGTCATGACACCTGGGCCTCCTCTCTAAAAACTCTGAATCTGCAAGTGAACTAAAGTCTCAAATCCTTTTTTTCCTTTTCATTTAGTTTCTCTATATATCAGGCTACCCACAGAGTCATAAAAAAAGTATTGAATTAAAAAGTCTAAAATTATGAATCCTGAATCCTGTTACGTTTATATTCTTGGCTTTTGCTGTTGTACAAACATTACTGTTGCTGCTATAGAAACAACATTAAGTTAATTTTAAAATATTAAACTCAATTTATACTTTTCAAAACTACTAGATTTTTTTTTAGAAAAAGCAAATATTTAGTAATGAAAAAGAGCCTAAAAGTGTCGTTTTTAAAGTGCCAGCAGAATCCAATATATGAGTGGGTTAAGCCTATTCCAGGCAATATGAATATGAGATTATAATGATTTACTAAAGTCAAATATGTGGTAAATAATTGTTTCCCGGGGCTTAAAACCCATATTGATTTTTCATTATATTTTTATTACTTTTGCTAATAGGGTTGTGAAGTTGTTTAATTCAAAAGTGGTATTAAAAAGGTGTTAAAAAGTCTTGAATTTCACTTGAAGAACCCTGGAGGTACCCTGGTTTACAGTATACATAACGATGCATCCTCATGTTGTACATCAAGACTTGTTTTTTTGGCAGCACCTTTTCTATAAATGCACAAACTGAATTTTTAAAGAAAGTATGATGTCTCCTTTCGGAGTGTAGTCGAGTTGAAGTATAAAGTTGATCAGTGCAGTGCTTGTGTAAATGTCTGCAGTTATTTTCCATCACCGTAATTTCATTCAAAACACTTGTATGCTGATTTTCATAAACATATAGCCAGTCCCAAGCATGCAGTACGCAGAAGTGATTGTACTGATATTTGCATTAACACAGGTTATTTTCATTTATTTAAAGCTACTACAAGAAATTTTCATGTTTTGCTTATTTTAGAGCCCAATGTGGACAAAAGTGGTAGTGCTTCCTTCACCATAAACACAAAATAATGTAACGTCCAATTTAAAAAAAAACTATGAAAATAAAATTCTCCCTCTTAATTTTAGTAGACTTTAGTAGTAACGTACTACTAACTGTAGCTGGGGAAATGTAAACATGGGTTTGTTTCTGATTTCAAGGAGAATCCAACAGTGGCAGAAATGAAAAATAATTAGCTGATCCTCTGGCTGATGGTCCTGTTCATACAGAGGGATCAGTAATAAATTGAGACTGTTTCATAACTTGTTAAACTCTCCTTGTAGTAGCTTTAAAGCTATAATATGTAACATTTCCACATTGAAATGTCACTAGACTCATGTTATATATTTTGTTGAGTTGTTATCGCAAATGTTTCCAACAGTTGTCAGCCAGAGAAACTGGTAATTTTCTCAAGGTAAAAGTGTGTTTTCTGCTAGCTTTTGCTCGCTAGTTGCTAAAACTGGGAAAAGTATATGTCCGGATATGTCGGACAAACAAGATTTCTGCTGAGTCATGTCAGATACTTTTTTTTTTATCGGGTATGGCGGATGTTTAACAGTGAAGACAACAGCTCCCATGATCCCACACTCCTTCATGATATTATCAAACTGCTTCTTTTGTAATTTTTTAAAATGTAAAATAGACCTCTAGTGGCTGAATTTACATACTGTGTGTTTAAAATAAGTTGCTTCGTACAGCAAAACACCATGCTCTTCAGTTTATTCACTGGAGGCTTCCTAGAGAGAAAAATGACTTCAATATTTATGTTATTTCACAACCAAATGTTTCAGAAGATGAACTATTTAGTAGCATTCCTGGATGTAAGTTGTCTTGATATGAAACCTAAACTTGATTGTTGACCTTAAAAATACTCATATAAACAGACTCGGAGCAGTGCTGCTGGCCACTGGGAGCTACCCAGTGCCCACTATATCCACATCCTCCAACTGTTATCCACTGCTCAGCTCCGCCAGAGAATTTCAGGGTTAAATGCTTCAAGGCATTTACTGACTCATTTTTCCCACCTACATTTTCCTGACTGTTGCGGTGGGCAAAAGTTACATCATAATGTAAAGCTTCAATTATTCATATAGTATGAATGTTGTATGCTGAATAAAAGTGCTTCTGCTCAGCCGCTCGATGCAGAGAGATGCAGCCTGTCTTATATACTAGGCTCCCAGCACAATGTGAGCTTAACTGGGGGTACATGCAGTGGTAATGACTATCCATCCCTCTGGGCCACTGTCCTCAAATGTGTGTTTATTAAAAATTCATAATTCTTATTTCACCTCATATTTGCTCTGTTTGTTGTGCAGAGCTCGGTACAGATCTGCAAACATGCAAACAACACTTTTTTTTCAGAGTATAATACAGCAGCTGCTGTGATATCTGAGAAGCTAGAATGCGTAGGAATGAAATGTATTGATTTCACTTATTTCTGTGGGATTTAAAAGAAACCGGGAATAAGGGATGCTTTGTGAAAGAGTACTCATGGCCACTGCACACAAATACACAGATATACTGAGAATACACACGTATTTTTCAGCCTGCGTTGCATAAACCCAATTCTAAATGCCTTCTGATGTGCGTCATTCAGAAGTATGCTGCAAGCAGGTATGGGAATCAAGAACCGGTTCCAGTTGAGAACCAATTTCAAATTATCCTTTCTATTGGAATCGTATGCCTCCAGGCTTATCAGCTCCTTTTAGTGATGGCAGCTTTTTTTTTTTGTGTCAGTTGGACATTCTAAAATAAAGACATCAAACCCATGTCTATGCTGCCAGAAACCTGCGTGAAGGAGTCATGACAGAGAGGATTTTTTTCCTACTTTGTTTCTACACTGTTCAGACCCATAACAGAAATAAGAAAACTGTTGTGTAGGTGCTGAAAACTAGTGCAGGCCTATTTTTTTGCAAACAGAAAACTGATCAGGAATCAGTGTGGGGATCGATAATGACACAGCAGAGCAGAATCAGTAATGCAGCTGGTATCAATAAGTAATAATAAGTCGTATCAGTTTCTATCACTATGCAAGCCTTTTCTTTAACTAGGAAGACAAAGGCATGATCCGCCCTACTCTGTCTGACTGGCTAGAACTTGTTGCCTTCATAAATTGGGTCAGAATAAGTTTGACTATCAGGGTAAGCCAATCAGGGGCAGAGTGGGGCGGTCAAGACTTCACTTCGCCATCCTACGACAACAAATATCACCTGAAAAACTAATTTTGTTTGCCTCATGTTGAACATATCTTTGTGTAATGTTAATGTTATAATGGTGGCACTTACGGATGTAAAAATATAATATAATAATTATAACAATAATATATAATACAATATATAATGCATTCATTTGTCTTGTTAATTCTAGATAATATTCAGGCAGTTTTTCATCATGATTTTAAGCAATTACTGGGCTGGAAAACATCAAACCAATCTGGCAGCAGTGGGCATTTTATCCTTTGCTGGATAGGTTTCTTTAAAAAAAATAAATAAATTAAGGGTATACCCACTTCTCCAGGCACCATTACACAGCTGTTTATAACATCTGGTTAGCAGTGCAGTAGCTGATTAGAAAATAAATATGCCTAAGTGCTTTTAAGGTGTGGTTGTGTTGACACTGATGTTTTTTTCATGGTGGTAGAGGGGAGAGTTATGTGGTGGAGGATCTAGACTCCCGGGCACTGCGTCTATAATTCCTCGCTGCAGCCCTGCGTAGAAGTGCGGCGTTGAAAAAGAGCCTAGTCTAGTCTAAAATCTCTACTCAGCGTTCCCTGGATAAATAAAGGCTGAAAAAGAAATTGCTGTATGCATTTATTTGCTGCTCTCTCGGGGTCGGGTGTAATGGGAAGCAATAAAGATCTCATTCATTCATTTATCACTGGTGGGAAGATTGACCTCGTTGCTTTGCTCTGAGGGCTCGGGGGTGTGGACCAAGTCGAATGGAAGCATTGATGCAGATTTCACTCGCTGCTTGAAGGTTTCTGATTTTGCCTTCAGCCGAACCTCACACAAATACCAAACATTTTTTAACATCTGCCACAATTTCCGCAGTTTCATAAAAGCACCTGTGAAATGCAAGATTTCCAGTCTTTACCAAAAGAGAATTAATGTTTGGACAGAGAAGTTTTGTTCAAGGTAGTTCTGGCTTGTTTGTTCAGCATGATGCAACTCACACTGCTTATTGAAGTCAGCTGCTGTTGCTGTTCCTCACGCGGCCTCAGACAGTACTTTAATAGCACTGCGTGTTGTGGGATGGCATAAGAATATGGCAAGAATGAAAATATAACTGACATCTTTTTCCCGGCGCCGGGATCTGGACAGTGGATTAAGATAATGTCACATCTATAAGACAAATCCCTTCCCCCT
Source organism: Lutjanus erythropterus (assembly GCF_056507025.1). Taxonomy (NCBI): domain Eukaryota; kingdom Metazoa; phylum Chordata; class Actinopteri; order Lutjaniformes; family Lutjanidae; genus Lutjanus; species Lutjanus erythropterus. The sequence continues at coordinate 9,650,623 of NC_139327.1, forward strand.
CACTGCTGTGGCGTGGCAATGCAATTTGAACTTTCTTTCATGGTGGAAGAATTGAAAGAACATTTTCCTCTCCCTCCAGCAGTGTTCTGGGAAGGGAGCAGCTGTCGATGCAGAGATGAAAGTTGAAGGTTTTCCTTTCTAAATGCTAAAAAAATCCACTTTTTAAAAAACAAAAAAGGCTACACCTGATATTAACCGCTCTCCGCTTCCAAGATATTACTGTCAGACATAGGCATTCTTTCAAAATGTATTTAAAATGAGTATTTAATTACTATTTAGTTTGTATTTTGTTTGGCAGCAAAAAAATTAGATGGAATTTGTAACAAAATACTTGAAAAGCTTGTAGTTGTGTGTCTGCATTGTGTTGGTTTAATAGGAAGAACTCTCTTTAAGATAAAAGATAGAACTTTATTATTAAATTTATGTTTGACCAGTGGTACTGTTTTCTGTCATTTTGCTTCTTGGAGAACTTATAAATGTACTTATTTAAACTGCACTTACATTTGTCATTCTTGGAAAAGGCATCTGCTAAATATCCAGTCCTATTGTCATCTGAAACAACAAGTGCATCATCGAGGCTTAATCAGTCAGTTTCTCCAAGTTGCATTTCAAATGGCTGTTCAGTCAGGCAGTCAGTGGTCACTTTGGCTAACAGAAATCACCCAGAATGCACCCCTGAACGTGCAGCGTCCCACCTCCGAGATCTCCTGATTGATCACAAATGTGGAAATTAGAGCTCATCTCATCTCATCAGTGCAGCAGGTCAGAGTGAAAATAGCCTATAGCTATTACTTTGTTGGAAATATAGTGTTAGGTGACAAAAATACTGATCTTGTACACCCCCTGACTATCCAGAGCAGGAGACTAGAAGTATTTTCTCATATCAGTATTTTGTATTTTGAAATGTGTGATAAGCGTGTATTTGAAACAAGTTAGTCAGACTCAAGGCATGACTTTGATGACTTTAGACTCGACCTGACAAAATCAAAACAGAGCAGTGCAACTCGTCTTGGACTTGGACAAATAACTCATGACTGAGACTTGAGCCTTTTGACTTGAAAATACTTGATACCGTCCTCCCAATCTATAGCTCTTTTATTTCCTGAATCAACCATGAAGAACTAATGCTACGTTACTGAGCTCCAGTTTAAAAAAAAAAAATAAATCAAAGGTATTTTCATTTGTGTACAAAAACTATGCTGGCGGATGCACAACAACTTCCAACTTTGTCCAGTATTTAAAGTCAAGACTCTGACACTGGGTATCGATATTCAATACCCTTAAAGTATCACCTGAAATTACCCAGTACCAAATAGTTTCAAAACTACTCAAGTCAAATACCTGCATTAAATACTTTTGGTACCCAGATCTTTAAAAAAGAATACTCTTTGTATTGTTTTACTCGCAGCTAATCACTACAAGCATTCTTCAAAAAGAAGATATTTTAAATAAAGGTATCAAATGAAGTACTCGATTAGTATCAGTATCACTTTGAGGGTACTGGTATTGGTACAGGTATTGAAATTTCTTTGGCAATACCCAGCTCCACAAGACTCAGGCATTACACCTGGAGAAAAGTGCAGTATGACTTCTTTAGGACTCAAAACTCAAAGTTTAGGACTTGGGGTTTGTCAGTCTTGACTTGGAGTTTGACTTGGGACTTGGGTGCAAAGACTTGAGGCTTACTTGTGGCTAGCAAAACACCAACTTGGTCCCACCTCTACTGTGGATAAAATTTCATACAACAGTGTTTCATAAACCAGGTGTTATAATATATAACAAACCAGGTATAACTTTTAGTATAATTTTTCTGACCTAAAAATTGACGTAGGGTTTGTTTGTTCTTTCAGTGTGTGTCTGAGTACATATTGTGTGTTTCTGAGTGTGCTGTCATCGCTGCACTAAGAAGATTCCCTTTGATCATGTATACTAAGGACTTCCAAATTTCCATTGTTTGCAGGCAGGATATCAAAGCTTTCTTAGTGTGATACGGAGTGTTTTTTAAGGGCAGCCACTGCGGAATACAGAAATAAGTGAGTAATAGACATTCATCCTAAAGCATAAAAATAACCAGACAAAAAGAGAAATCTAATTTCCTTATAACAAATTATATCTGTCACTAAAAAGGTATGTCTTGTTCTATTTCTCTGCTCTTGACATTGAGAGGTTAGGCTGTTGGTAAATTGAATAAACCTGGTTTATTTCCAGCACAGACTGAGACCATGAACTGAGATGCATTGAATTTCCAATGTGTCCCACAGATCTCATGCTGCATTTGCACAGACGAGACAGAGAAATGTTTCCAGTGTTTTGTGATTCATTCTATGATACTGAGAGACCTCTGGGTCATTCCGCAGAAACGAGCAAAGAAATGAACCTGAAAGGGGACCTGGAGTACTATAAAGCCTCTGAGGTGGAACATCATTCGTCAGAACAGGAGCCTTCCTGCGCCTTTCATTTTTTTCCCCCTCCCGTTTTTGTTGTCTTCCATTTAGCCAGTGATGCTGTGTTGCTTTCAAACTCCAGTGTCAGAGAGACAGAAAACATGGACTTCCAACATGTGCTCCGTCATCCCTCCTGCAGGCTCTCTATCACTCAGCCAGGCCGTTCGATTGGCTGCGTGTTCGATACAACCAGGGGGTGTGTGCGCGCATTCGTATGACATTGTAGCATGTGCATCAGCCGGTGCCGAACTCATTTGGCATGATGTGCAGCAGCCTAATCTCCTTCTTAACACCCTTGCAGTGTGATGGCAACCCCTCCTGCCACCGCCGCCGCCGCCACTTTAAACCTAGATAAGTGTATCAGCGCAGCCAGGAGGATGAATCCCCAGCCTGCCAAGAACACAAGCTTGCCTCTCTCATCAATCAATTTGACAAGGCCAGCCACAGAGCAGAGCCTTCCGGCAACCTGCCCCTCCCCTCACCCTCCACCCCGGCAGCCCCCCGCAGCCCCGTCCTCCTCCGATCCATTTCTGAAAGTGCTGCACCACCCTGCTGTACTGTAGCACGACAAACGTGCTGAAGGAGAAGGAAAACAGGAAGGGTGGAGGTAAAAAGAAGGTCCAGAGTGAGAGTTTACACAGCTTTTATAAAGTGGATGTTAGTGACCTCGCAGAAGGGGAAGGAAGAGAAGGTTAAAGACTTGAGGAGCCAAGAAAAATGTCCCGCAAACGGAACCACTGTCCGGAAACACAGTGGCAGCCACCTGGTCACAACCTTTTTCATTATTACAGCTAAAAATACACTTTTTTCACCATTTTAGGTGAGAAATAGGCAATATAGTAACAGCATTTGATCAGTACTGCCAAAAGATGGGAAGTAACTGAATACAAATACTCAGTTACTGTACTTAAATAGATTTTTGAGGTATCTGTAGTTTACTTGAGTATTTCTTTTTGTGACAATCTTTTACTCCCTATGTTTTAATACAAATACCTGTACTGTCTACTCCTTACATTTTCAAAATAGGCTTGTTTTAATGCGAGACGGAAACAGCGTTAAAAGACGTAACTTGACAATGTAACAAGATTAAAATAACATTGGATGAAAACGACTAAAAGACGTAACAAGATGAAACAATTCAAAAGGTGTAGCAAGATGAAAATGACAGAACAAAACAAAAATGTCGCAAAAGACATAACAAGACAAAAACAACGTAACAATACATAAAGATGAAAATGGTGTAAAAGATGTAACAAGACCAATATCATGTGACAAGATGAAAATTCCATAAAAGACATAGCAGCCCATAACAAGACAAAAATGATGTAACAAGATGAAAACTATGTAACAGTGCAATGTGTGAGATGTAATAAGATAAAAACTTTACGGGACATTATAAGACAAAAATGACATAAAAGATGTCACACTACAAAACAGACAGAGAGGGAGACTAGACTGCGGAGAAAAGGTGAGGTATGGATAGCTTGCACAAAAACAGACGATAAAAGTGTCCTTTAGAGGGCGACTTTTTACTTTTATATTTTAAGTACATTTTAGGGCCTATACTCTTTCACTTTTTCTTGAGAAAAGAAGTGCTTCTACTTTAACCAGAGTCGATTTTTATCTAAGCATCTGTACTTCTACTTGAGTAAAGAATGTGTGTACTTTCACCAACTTTGACACTGCCTAGTTTGACAGTTTGGTCTGAGTTTCATGAAGAAGAAGGAAACAGGAGGGTGGATGGAGAAATATACACAACGAACATTTACACAGCTTTCATGAAGTGGATGTCAGTGACCTTGCATAAAGGGATGGAAGAGAAAGTTAAAAGCTCATGGAGCCATGAAACATGGCCCATGAATGGAACTCCTGTCAGGAAAATCACAATGCCGGCTGCCCGGTCGCAATCTTTCTCATATTACAGTGAACGAGTACACTGAAATATGTTTCAAAAACTATTTCAAGCAGTAGACTAGGTTTGACAGTTCGATCAGTTTTTCACGAGCAGAAGTCAAACAGGATGGGTGGAAGAATAAAGAAGATCCACCAGTAAGAGTTTACACTGCTTTCATAGAGTAGAAGTCAATGACCTCACAGAAAGAGAAGGAAGAAGAGGTTTAACACTTGCGGAGCCATGAAAAATAGCCCGTAAATGGAATTGCTGTCTGGAAACGCAATGCTGGCTGCCTGGTTACAATCGTTCTTTTATTACAGCCAAAAAGAGCACTAAAATGTATTTCAGAAACCATTTTAGACAAGAAATAAGCAATGTAGTAACAGAATATTCATTCATATTTTTGTTTGACAGTTTGATTTGAGTTTTGATCAGAGAGCAGAAGGAAAAAAAAGGAAGGATGGATGAAAAAAGAAGGTCCACAAGTAAGAGCTTACAAAGCCTTCATAAAGTGGAAGTCAGTGACCTCACAGGAAGGGAAGGAAGAAGAGGTTAAAGACTTGAGGAGCCATGAAAAATGGCCCGTGAACAGGACCGCTGTCGACCCTGTTGCATGCTGGGGACGGTTGAGTGCTGAGCGTGCCTCTCAGCTTGTGAAGCGTGCTGTTGCAGGATGCTGTTTGCTGCGACTGGGTCTGTGCGGTGACAGAGAGGCAGACAACCCAAACTGAGAGTGATAACAAGACACGCTGACTAGAGCGACACACAGGCACACTGTATCTGATCCTCGGTTTCACCCCTTTGTGCAGCAGCGAGGAGTTTTTCTGGACGGGCGCTGGGATTCTATCAGCCGTCCTGTGATATTTGCTCAAGTAGAGACATCACAGATACGTGCACCTTTGGGTAGATATGAATCCAGGATGAAACTGCTATCAGATTGCATTAGATCCGGTGTATTTATTTTGACTGCTCCGGAGTTTTAAAACTCTAGGGCTGGATGAGATGAGAGTACACATCTGTAGAAGATGAAACTGCATCACACAGAGGAGACTGCTGGCAGGACTGTGTGCTTTGGTACCCACAGATGATTCAGAGCATCTGGCTGTAGCAGCAATATAGCGCAGGAGTTACCTAACAATCAATGAGAGGATGAGAATTCTCCGGGGCCCTGTACTACAAAGCAGTGGGGGCTGGCGATGTAACTTCAGCAATAACCCTGAGTTTTCAGTTGTTCATTTCTTTCCGGGATACATCGCCATGGTAACCTATGCTGGATGCCTAATCTGTTCAGGCGCAGGTTATGCTCAAGATAAGAGATCAATATGCATAAAAGCACCACCTACTGACCAATCAATGCTCTCTGAAAATCAATGGTGCTGGAGAAGAAGATTCCAGAGCTCGGTGCACAAATCACGAGACAAAGGGAAAAAATGTAAAAAATAAAGTTTCATTTATAGGCTAAAATGTCCTGTATTGTTTTCTCAATGAGAGGAAATAAAACCAACAAGATGGCTGGTTGACTCAGCCTAAACAAATTTATCTCTCATTTATAAAGTATTTAAAATGTGTATATGTTTTATACATGGGATCATATTAGGTGATTCTGATGCGGAAATAGCGGAAAAAATGGTCAGAAATGTTCATTTAAACACAAATGAACTTTTCCCAAAATTTATTGATAAGGTCTATTTTCAAATGGGTCATGATGGCATGTCATTTTTAAAAAGTGGGTCTCTAGAAAAGAAGTTTGGCAAACAAACAAGTGAACAAAACATAATGAAGTCTTGTATAGGCTGCCCTGCATGCTAGAAAATTAGTTGGCCTGTATGTGCCCCTAAATGGCTAAATATTTAGTGTTCCCTGTGTGTTTTTATTTCAGAGGGTAGTTGCTATTGTACTTTAATAACTTTAACTTTAACGCAATAAAAAGTTTTAATCTACACAAGGGATCGCAACAACTTCACCATGAATGCATCAGAAATTCAATGTATATGTCCTGAAGCTTTTGTAGCAACATGTCCTTTGGGCAAGTGGCAGAAATATTTTCTTTTCATTGCTGAAATTAATAAATCATAAGAGATTTGGACAATCGTGTTACACCAAAATACTCCTGTCTTGGTAAGGTTTAGGAGGCAGAGCTTTTATTTGTAGAGGAGTCTTTCGAAAGCGGGGCTGGTACTTTTGCTGAAGGGACATAACCTGTGAGTGTGAGTCTACTGGGTTTATGGTTAAAGTGAGTTTTTCCAGTGTGTGAGGAGTAGTTACGTGACTTTATTCAGACACAAAGAGTGTAGATCACCTCAGGTCACAGTATAACGGTTACTGAAAGGCTGTTTGCTGCCACAGAAAAGAAATAAGTCCCTTTTTATGTAACGTTTCTGCAGCGTTTTCTTGGTCCAGACAGTGAACAGCTAGTTTGCTAGTTAGCAGCTATGAGTCAGGCTAAAGGCAATTTTAAAAGCCTAAATACATTTCGGAGCTGCATGATCGATTGCCTTTTCTCTTAAGATCTTTTCCACCGTGGCAAAAAAAAAAAATTTCCACACTCATAGCTGTTAGCGAGTTAGCTTTGAGCTCAGTGGAACAGACAGCACCTCACTGGCCAGTTTTAGGTGGCTGGAGGAACCTTGTAGGACAAAAATAAAACAGTCGCTCATTATTCCTCGCCTTTTGCTGGGACGCCGATGTAAATAAGAACTTTCCTGGTTACATAAAGGTAAAATGTGAATTAAAAAATGAATTCCTTTGCACAGTGCACCTGGTACAGAAATAGAAACGTCACTTTTTTCCACATAATTTGCCCAAACCACCATCGTGTGACCACTTAGCATAATTGCTTTTGTTTGGTTTAGTGAAGCCGGATAACCAAGTGATACCCTGGGTATGTTGATCTTGCCTCAGTGCAGGCTCCCAGGACATACAGCTGAAAAGACCAATAAATAACATATGTAATCTCCATAAGAGCAAACATGGTCCGATTCTCCTTGAACACACAGAGTGAGCAAACTCAGACGGATAACATAAGTTGAGGCTGGGATTCATACCAAGACAAGCATGCAAAACCAAATGTAAACATACTATAGCATATCTACATGTCTGCCAAGCACAGCATTCACTGCCTGGCAGCCCAGCTAATATCATAATCCCTACACAGGCAAATGGCTCCTAATCTGCCAATCATGGCTGCAGCTGGGTGACAGCACAATGCACAGCTAATAATCCTCCACTAATGTGTTTGTGTATTAATAATTCACATTCATTCCTGGGGGCTGCAGACTAATCTTTATTGCAGCCACTTCCACAGATGTAAGACAACACACACACACACACACACACACACACACACACACACACATACACACACACACACACACACACACACACACACACATACACACACACACACACACACACACACAAACACAAGGGGGTTAGAGATGGGTCATAAAATACAAACATTGCTTCATGGAGATTAGTGTTTACTATCATCATTTGGATGTTAAAGTTTACTTGAAGTAATTCTCGAGAGTGTAAGAACTGTATGTGGACATTCAGAGGCTTAATTAAGGTTCAGTGTGGGAACAGTTTTAACTGCGCATCGGTGGATCACAAGGACAGAAAAATGGCTAGAATGACAATTTTGCTTCATTAACGTCCTTTACAAAAAATGCACGGTTGTATGATGATGGTAATAGATGGCATTTTCAGTTTCTCCACGGGACTTTCCACGGTACAAAAGTGTACAAGGGTACAACAAACTAACAGCTGCACGGTACAATTTCACATCACACTTGTAATAAGCAGTGAAGTGCATAAATAAATAAAAAGTAGCATGGATGTCTGGCATCACAGACAGCAACTAAAAAACAGAACATTTATTCCCACACTCACTCATCATCTCTGCACTGATTTATTAAAAAGTGCAGATGTTTCGGTCACAAGGAACTTTCTCAAGGCATGGCAACCATAAAGTGACAATAGCGCTTAAATACAGCTCATAACTGCACAATCCACAGCTGTGTTGGGAGGCATCTCTGTGGTCACATACAACAGCCCACTCATTTAAAATCCTCAACTACAACAAAATATTTAGCATCCACAAACTTCATAATATTGCTAAATAGAGAGAAAAAAAAATAAATGAATGAAATAAAATAATTTAAAAATGTATACTAAAATAAAATAAATGAAAAAAGAATTCTGATTCCCTGCACCATGAAATAGACCAGTGGTGTGCATGCTGCCTCCTGATAAAATACAGTATACTCTCAAATGAAAAATAAGAATATTGGTTCTACTGAACTGAGGGACAGTGGAATTAATGAAGCTGTAAATTAATAGTCTTGGATTATATGCACTGGCATCTCTGTGATATGTGGACATAATTTATTTTTAACATCTGCATTCAGTTGTCAGACAGTGGTGGACTCAGAGGGGAGGCAGGGAGGAGGGCTGCCCCACACAGTGGCCTGGTGTTAAAAAAAAAAAAAGAAAACACATCAAAACTGCCCTGTGGGTTGCCTTTGTGGAGTGTAAAACATGATAAACGTCCCTCTAGTATGCCCTTCCAGTGGACAGACTGTGGTAAAGTGCCTTCTTATGCGCCCCTCTTTCTTGTAATTACAGAAGTGTAATAGTTTTGTACTTTAAGGTACATAAAAAGAATCGAAACCAGGGACATTTTCAACATACATGCATCATGACTTTCAGCGCACTGGTGCCCTTTTTAGTTTTTTGCCCTTGCCTCTCAGACAGCTTGAATCCACCACTGTTGTCAGCTGTAACACTTGCAGAAAGTGGTCAGAATAACTCTAAACTATATTATTAATGTAGCGGCTGAAGAATTGACACTTCACCTCTGAAACACTGATGTTACACAGAGACTGGACATCATATCTGGGGGATAATATCAGTAAATTTGAGTGAAATACAGACTTAGCTGTGTGAATGCGTTGCACCAAACACAGACATGAGGCTAATTTTTGAGCCACACGAGGTAATATTAGTCCCAAGTGAATAGGGCTCTCTCCAACTTCAAGGCTTACTGCTTGTCTTAAGCACACATGACTAGTATTACCTGGGGACCTCGAGTAATTTGTAATAATCGCAGAGGTCATCTGTAAACTTATGTGGCTCTGCCATGTCTGTAATTTGTAAAGTAAAAAAGTGCACCACAAAATTGCCAAACAAATTTCACCAAACACAGAGGACACCAGATTTTTGTGCGCAGCTTTTTTCTGCCTTATGACAAATATGAAGGCTGCTCAGGCAATTATAAATTAAAGTTTTGACAGCATTTTAAGCACAAAGTCAGAAGGTGAATTTTGCTAGACAGCATGCAAAACCTTTGCTAATGTGTAATTACTTTATTTTTCATATTCTCATGGGGAGGTCATAATTTTCTTCAACACATTCCATGTAATGCAAGCCAGTGACTCCGAGTCAATATCAAGAATTATTACAACACTTTCCAGAGCGCTTAGAGGTTATGACCTGGACCATTTGCTGAATTATATTAGCTGCCTTGACAGCTGCTACGGCCCACTGTCTAATTTTGCAGGTGAACCAGAACATTTCTCTCAAAAACTGCAGCTGAACTTCGTTAGCTCACACTTGGAATGAAGAAAGGCTGTCTGACTCCTGTCTGAGCTTTCTGCCACAGCGGATCCACACTGACACCCCTCTGCACTGATATTACACCAAACACTACAGCAACACGTAGAAACTCTTATAGCAAGCTATCAAAGGCATTCAATCTGTTTTCTCAGAGCAGAGCTGTTCTGCTATCAAACTGATTTAAAGGTATAGTTCACACAAATATGAATTATCTGCTCACCCTGCTGATTGAAGGTTGTGTTTAGTTTTTGTAAATCCACAAAACACTGCTGTTGTTTTTGAGGAAAACAGCATTTCAGAATCTCTCAAATAATTTAGGTGAATGGTGACCAGTTTTCAAACGCAAAAAAAGCCTAACCACAATAAAACATAAAATTCCTCCATACTGCTTGTCTGGTGTAATCAGTCCACTAAAGCTAAGACATGCTAAGTTGAAATCATTCACGCCATGTTTTTGGCCTAAACCTTCACTGTAGATCCTTAGTTTGGAGCTACACCCAGTGTTGTTGTTTTTTCACATTTGAGAACTAGTCATCATTCACTTACATTATCATGGAGATTTTGCAACTCGGTTTTCCTGTGAAACTTCAGCAGTGTTTTGTGGAATAAAAAAAAACTAAACCTGAGCTTCAGTCGGCATGAGGGTGAGTGGATGATGACTGAGTTATCATTTTTGGGTGAACTATCCCTTTAAATTTTTTTGCTAATTTGACTGTTTTTGATGAAATCTTCCTCTGACAGAGAAAATTAACAAAACAAATGCTGGATTGGATTTAGTTGCGGATACTCAATATTAAAAGATTCCAATAAAACATAAAAAGACCATCACTACTTTTAACTGAGCTCTGTGTGTTAGTCACTTCAAACAAAGGCTCTGGCTTCAGGGGCCAGATCCCTTTGGCCCCTTGGCTTGTGACAATGACTTTATGTATGTATTTATGTATGCTTGTCACTGTTACACTCCACAAGTGTAAGCCCTGTGGAAGCAATGGTGATTTAACATATAGAATAAAGAACATCAATCAGTCCCCACTGCATCAGAGAGTTGTATGAAGTAGAAAAAAGAAATCATCTCGCTCAACCAGATCAGTATGTGCACTACGCTGCTCTTATTTAGTTTCCAGTTTCTAAATTAAGCACAGGGGGAAATGTGTAGACATTTGGGCTTTGTCCTCCTCTGAGTTTAATAGTCCCTCTGTCTCATGACTGCGTCCTTTTAACTTTTCCCCCAATAATGATTGTCAGTCTACTTAATACCAACCTCACTGAAGAGCTCACAGGAGCCCTTCCAACATTAAATCCCATAAGTACATACACAAAAATGATTCTTACATGCACGATACTAATGTGAGTCATTAATGTCAGTCCAGAGTCCAGGATTTAGTGACATCTAGCAACGAGCTAACACCACTAGAGCTGAGACGATTAATCGAATAATCAACTATTAATTCATTAATTATCATTTTACTTATTAAATAAATCACCAACTATTTTGATAATTGGTTTGAGTGATTTTTGAAGAAGAAAAAGTCAAAATTCTCTGATTCCAGGTTCTTAAATGTGATTATTATCTTGTTTCTTTACTCCACTATGACAGTAGACTGAATATCTTTGGATTGCGGTCAAAATAAGTACATCTCAAGACCTCACTTTGAGTTCTGGGAAATACCGATCAACAGTTTTCACCATTTTCTGACATTTTCTAAACCAAACAACTAATCAATTAATCGAGAAAATGACTGACAGATTAATCGACTATAAAAATAATCATTAGCTGTAGCCCTAAGCACCACATCACACTCTCTCCTTCCACGTGTAGATATAAAGGGCTCATTCTAAGGTAACAAAAACCCTATGATCCATATTTTCAGGTGATTATATATTAATGAAGACACACTAATGAATATTCTATTTCATTTCTACCATATGCTGCCAATGAACTCCCATTGATCTTACACACTCATCCTTAAATTGTACTTTTTTAATAATGCCCTGTGGCAACATTTAAAGGATCAGGTTTTAGCAATGAGCTTGCAGATTGCAAACCGCTCTTCTCACTCTCCCCATTCAAGATTGTAGGAAAACCTAAGGTGGCCAAGAAAAAAAAGTCTGTATCTAGAACCAGTGTTTGGTTTGTCCATTCTGGGCTACTGAATGATTTTAAAGTCTTTTGTCACCCACTGGTATAGACCACATTTAAAACAAATACATCTCTATTTGATGGAGAAACATAGAGTCAGCAGACCTGTAAACTGAGGTCACTTTGTGTTTTATACTGATAAATGTGTGGTAAAAGGAAATTCTTTTCCTTCCTAACATTGAACACTCTTTTTAAAAGTCAAATCCAATATTAGTCCGCTGATTAATCCAATAGCGCAGCCATTACTGTAAGTACAGAGAAACGATAGAACTCCATTTGGACAGTCCTTAGTGTATTTTATGATTTATGGGCGCTGAAATTCCGAGTATGGTTCCGTTTTTGAAGGCAATTTCTCAGAGTTTCACAGGATGATGGAATTCTCTGATGGCAAGGCTGCAGATGTGCCAGTCTTAGAGAAGTTGTTTCATATGGAAAAACATTGATTTTCTTTTTCTCTTTCGGTGGGTATAAACTTTGAAAACGCTCTAAGTCAAGTATGCTACCTCGCCTGGAATGCTGCTGTATAGATTCAGACATCATCTAAAGCATTTCCTCATTCTTCTCTCATGTTCTCCTGCTTGTGATGAGTTTGGATGAGTGTAGGCTTTATGTAATACCTGCCATAACAAACTTTCTGCACTTTCCTTCCTCCAGAAAGAGACACCTTCTGAGCTCTGCTCACCTAAATCCCTGAGCAGTTTGCATTTGGATATAATATTTACATAATTACTCTGAGAGACACTAAGCTAGATCAAAAACGTTGCAAGAATTATGATAATTTGAATTATCATCTCTTTTTTTGCTGGAACAAACAGCAGGTTTTTTCCAGATTCATTTTAACTGTAAACCATGTGGGTGCCTTCAGGGGCATTTCTAGAGAGTGGGAATGGAGGTGCACTGGCCATATACTCAAATATGATTGCTTATTTGTCCAGTGGGAGGCGGGACCTTAGTTTTCACCCAGTGTTTGATAAGTATTTTAAATATGCACTGTTTTCTTTTGTAAGTATCCTACTTTTATTTTTTTTACAAGGTTAATTTAGCATACTTAATAAATTAATAAATGATTCAAATAATAAATCATTCAAATAAAAGTTTTTTTCAGATGGAGTGCAGAAGATTAATGTAAGAGTCTAACAGCCTGTATGTGTGTATGCATAATGGAGGTACAATTTCCTTTTAAGGACTCAAAGAATAAAGTATCTAGCTTTGAAATTTAAATCTTAAAGACAGGAATAAGACATTTTAAGATACTGTACTGTTAATTAAAGTAGATGTGGGAAATGGTATATTAATGTGCGCGTGTGTGTGTACATGCACACGCTTAATGCTACCTCTGCCCCACGTGGGCCACCCCTGTGTGAATTCACACGCTCGGAACTGACTTCCAAAGTAAAAACCACTCCCCATGCTTAAGCGTGCATTTGTCAACGTGTGCGACACAGCAGTGCTGCTAATGTTGGAGCAATATCACCAGGACCTCGGGAGAGGTATGTCTAACATTACAGCCGACAGTCAAACAAGTTCCTTCGGCGGCATGCTGGGAAAATGCAATGATCATCCATTCTGGCCTGAGAAAGGAAATAGCCCCGCCATGTCTCGCAATGCATCAGGGCAGCAGCGTTTGTGAAAAGCAGCAGGAAAATATAATATGTGTTTGAAAGAGTCCCAGCTGGGCAAATAACAGTGCATTGTGTTAAACGAGTACTTTGGTGGTGGCTGAAACCCCCCAGTGGATGTGTTGACATTGATTTGGTGCGGTGCCTTCAGGGAGCACCCTCAGCCAGGCATTTGTGACTATTCAGCACAGCACTCACACTGCGGCACGACTCGCAGCAAGGTGAGGCGGCTGAATGACAATACACACTTTTCCATTACAGCATTTTCATACGGAGGAGAAACGAACAGGTGTCATGTTGACTGACCCCAACATAAAACACGGACAAGAACAAATGAAAGACAGCGAAAAAGGACACAAGGACACACAGAGTTGTCTTTGTGGGAATGATGAGATGGCTGTACTTCATGCTGTCCTGTGGCCTCTGAATGTGGTTGAGTGTCTCTCCATGACAACTCACAGAGACTGAATTGTCTAGTTTGTATGTTAAGATGGGGAAAGGAAGAAAACGCTGCCAGAGCGTTGCAGTCCTGTAAAGTTAAACAAATAAAATTGCTGCTTAATCATTTCACGTGTTCTACTTCAAAATTATGATAGTGGATGATGATGGGGATAATGTGCTGCAAAGTAACTTGTGATAACACCGTAACAGGTAATGTAAGCCTGTGTGGTTACAATTTTACCGTATTTCCACTACTGTCTGAAGAATTAAGCCAATAATTTAGTGCCCTAAAATCTGGTTTCTTTCTAATGGCCAGCAGGGGGAAACTAAAGTGGTTGCAAAGAGAAGTAGATTGCATGTACTCTTATGGCAAAATGAGCTTAATTCTCACTTAATTTATGACCCAAGTTAATTGCGTCCTATAAGTTTATGGTCTCAACATCCGGCTTCATAATCAAAGAAAGTTTTTATATCACATTGACACTTCTGTCCATATTCACACGCATATCTCTGTCACTCATCCTGAGCTCTCTCTTTCTCTAAGATAAACTTAATTGATCCCACACCGGGGAAATTCACATTGATGATATGACTGTCTTTAATTTTATCAAGCATCATGAGAACATAACTAAAAGGAGAAATCTGTCATATCTTTACTGTAATAAATCATAAAATGGTTCTGATGTATCATCAGAGATCAAGGAAACATGTTAAGTTAGAATACTCGTTTCACTTGACATGAACCCTGCAGCTGGAGTGTCCCCTTTGAAATTTCCAATTTGGGACTGGAATAACTGTTTTGTTAGTCTGTTTCACGTTAATTAGAGTTCAAATCAATGCTGAATGTTTGCCGAATGAGTAAATGTCTGTTTAGCAGTCGTAAGAAATCTTGTAGAAGGCGTAGATGTTTATGTTACTATTAAATTGAGCAAAATGTTAATGGAGTTTGGCAAGCAGTGAGACAGACAGCCACTTAAGTAACTGTCCAGAGTATTTTTCAGAGTAGTGGGCTTGACTTTATATTGTCAGACAGCTGACAGTTATAAACAGTTGATCAACTTGCAGCGTTGGCATCCTTGTCGTTCGTTATTGTCAGTTTACAAGGCCGCACTCATCCAGCGCTCCTGCAGAGCTCCTGCAGCCTGCCTGTCTCTGCTGTGTCTGGGGAAGAGGGGATGGTTGGAAACAACTTATTTCAACCACAGATTGTATATTAACAGGATTTCCACTTAATATAAAGTCTATGGTCATAATTTGGACATCTGTACACATTTTTGTGCACGTGATGGCTTCATATTGCTCCTTTAAAAAGGGAGAAGAAAAGGGAGACTGACAGAACGAAGGAGGCATGAATATCCTTTTTATGGATATACTTGGTGTCCCTGCACTTGAATAAAAAGAGTATGACTTCTAATGATGCATTCAGTTTCATCAGCTGTACTGTAAATATCTGATGTCCCACTACATTTCTGTCAAAAGGAAGAGAACAAAAAAATGCAGGACTGTAGATGTCTGAGTCAGTTCTAGCAGGCGGCCTCGTAAATGGTGCATTACGCAGGCACTTAGACCAATTTCAAAGCTGAGCTATTGCAAGCGAATGCAGACAGATGTAACCAATGTGCTTTTGGTTAGAACGAGTGATGGGCGAGGAGGAGAGGAGGAGGAGGGCACGTAGAAGTGATGGAGACAAAGCGAGGGACGAAAGATCTGGAGAAAGAAAAAAAAGGGGGGGGGGGGATTGGCTGATTGATGGCAGCCTATGAGCGCTGTTAGAATTTCCATCAATGCGGCTGCAGCAACTCTGATGTATCTTCGCCCTCCGGTCGCGGGCGTCGGACCCACACCCACACCAGCCTCCACTAGAGGAAATGAATGCAACCTGTCTGCAACTTATCACTCCTGCTTAAAAGGACAGCGTAAAGCAGCAAGATAAAGGTCCTGTTGTGTAATGTGGGGACAGATGTAATAACAGATGAGTCAGCATATGGCAATTGCAGACAGGAGACGGGGGGCTCTTGTAGGTGGGTGGGGGACCATAAAGTGCTTTGTAATGGTGGCCAGTGGCTTTCTGGCTCACCTTCCAAGGGCTCATAACTAAAAATAACCCAGCCAAGAACCTTTTGTTTATGCATTTATGGCTTAAACATTTAAAGGGACAGTCAACCCCAAAATCAAAAATACATGTTTTTCACATAGTCAAAAGAAGGCCATGGGTGAAAGTAGGCCAGCCGGCTGGTGCAGTCTGGTACTATGTTCCACCAAAAGATCAAGTGCCAGTATACAGTATCAGGAAGAGGTTACGACTGACTGCCGAACCCCACATACAACAACCTGTCACATTTCCCAAAAAAACTACTGATAGCAAGCAGGTTCACGCCTAAAGGTCCAGTTTCTGAATTGAACCAAGGCAAGATGATACACTGTGTCAGTTTTCCAACTGGTAGTCCAAACTTTTAAATACAGGTCACAACAGTGACAGTCACTGGATAAAAAGACAACGGACATCCCAGTTTCTGGATATTGTTCATCATGGAGCACTGTCAGGTTCTGTTCATGCTGGTTCATGTTGATTTGGAGCACATATCAACACACTTTAAGGACCACGCATATGAACGTCTCGTAAATAAGTCCAGGTTTGTCCCCAGCCAGCCCATATTCTGGTAGAAAACATGCTGCAAGTTCACCAGTCACCAAAACAGGAAATGTTTTTTTAACCAATGAAATGACACACACAATGGTACATTTCTGGGATTGGTTTGAATGGTGAATGGTGTTTGAATGTGAAATGAATTGCTCCAGAGTTGACTTGACCTGTTTGGCCCGCCCCTCTGTTTGGTCAAGCGTTCACACAATCCCCACAGTACAACACCAAGGGGCATAAATGCTCCAGGCTTCGGTTCAACCCCAGGCCGGCATTAACACACCCTTATAAATGGCTTCTAAATCGTTTCAGTGTGTTTGTGGCCAGTACAGACCTGTGATTTTTTAAATCATGTTGGATCTCCAAAACTTTCTTGCTGACTAACGTCAACTTCAGCTGTCTGATATTGAGGCAGGGGGACTTGGGCTGGCAGATGTTTCCCGGCAAAATTTCCAAGAAAAATTACAAACAAAATACGTTGTGATGTTTCATGATGTTCAGTTTTATCCCAGCAACACGGACAGTGGGTCAAACATATGCAACTCCCATGGCTTGGCAGTGCGGGTATGCATCTTAACTCCCTAAACACACACAGTGCCTGGAAGGTTGCGTTTGATTTATTGTACTTAAGATTTTTTTTTTTACAACCAAACCAACACCAAAGTATTTTGCTTTGATGGAAAGAAAATGCTTAAAAGTTCTCCTCCACTTTAATGTGCATGTGAGAGACACTTGATACATTTTACTCATCATCTCTTCTATTATTTATGCACCAAAAGTTCTGAAAATTCCAAAACAGATACTTGTAAAATGTTCAACAGTCGGTGAATTTGGTTGTAATTCTTCTAACTACAACTAAAACAAATTGTATTGATTTTGACCATTTTTTGCAAATGATTATGTAGCGCTTAGACCATTTAAATAAATCTTTTGCTATACATGAGGTTCGCTCTACAGCATACAGTGTTTGAAAAATGAATGTATGTTCAGGGAGGCATGAAGCTCAGAGCAGTAGGAGAACAATATTAAGCGACGAAGGTTGGAGTGGCATCACTTGCATCAACTTCAATCTACTCTCACCGGTGGAGGAGAAAACTCAGCACCTTACACTAAAATAATCTAGATGGATAAACAGTATTTCAGATAAAAGGAAAAATATCACTAATTCTTGACAACTGGAACAAATCATGTCTTACCAAACAAAAATGTTAACGTCTTTCTCTTTACTATATGAACTATATGTCATTTATGAAACATTTTGGTTTGCTTTAAACAGCCTTGTCCCAGACAAAAAATCACAACTTTAGACAGTTAAAAATGTGTTTAACTTACGTCCTGGTGAGGTGGGAATACTGTTGAAGCACTGGTAAACTTTCTGTTTTTTGACAAATTATTTAAATAATATTGCTATCAGATCAATCTCAACCATAACCATGTGTATTTTAGTGAAATCTGATCAACTTAAAAAAAAAAAGGATACTCATTACGACTATGCAGTAAAATGAAAAAAAAAAAAAAAACATTTTGTCAACTCCACAAGATGTCCTGTTAAAAGGTTTAATAGCCATCAGTTTGATCTTTTAAAATATAATTTTCCAGCATGATTGAGGAGTAAAAATCAAAACCCTCTCAAAATATGGGTTTGTCTAAAGAACGAGTGCTGTATTTTTGATGTCGGGGTGAACTGTCCCTTTAATGACGCGACAAGAGCAGATTAAGTTTTCATTCAAAGACTTTCAATCATCTCCCAAATGGATCCATGATGAAGTGAATTCACATCAGTGGATTCTCAGGCACGGTCTCACACACACACACACACACACACACACACACACACACACACACACACACACACACACACACACTTATTCAAGGTAAAATGCTCATATTTTGATATTAATTATCAACTAATATCTGGCCAGTTAAGCATTGAGGCAGTGCAGAAACACAAGACAATCATTTTTGTTGGCAGCCATGAAAACAGGCAGCCAATCAAGAGCCTTTTTGATATGAAGCCACAGTTTTGCTTTGCTTTGATTGGCTCACAATCAGAGGCTGAACGCAGTGGTCAGAAGGGAAAAAGTTTAAGAACAAGACCGGGAGCCCCAAGGCCAAAAACTTTAAATCACTGAGGCATTATAATGAAAAAAAAAAAAAAAAAAAGTTAGAAAAACCAGTGGAAAAAGTTAGCAGCTCGTGTGGCAGGTGACACTATTGATTTATCTGCCAAAGACACATTTTGTCGACATTTGGCGAGCACTGATTTCAGTCCCCGGTGGAGGGTGTATTGCAGGACACTTTTAGAAAGTTGTGGCTGCAGTGCAGAAGTCCTGAAAACACCATGAGGAGAAAACAAGAGAAGGAAGGCCACATCCCGTTGCCCTCTCTCTGCCTTTGGCTTCCACACACCCCACCGTTCCCCTCTCCTCCCCCCAGCCCCGTGTAACCCTTCCACCTCTACTGTTATTTTGCCCAGCAGGGCTCTTAATACTTAATGTTGATGCACCGGCAAGACCCCTGGGAACATTGTAGGCCGACACACACACACTCACACACCCACATACACATACGCAGGCTACATCCCTCGCTGAGCAAATAAAGGTGTTCTGGAGCCTTTTTCTCAAATGACAGGTGACAGTGCTATTCAGGGGGGGTGCAGCCCATGACATTGTCCCTTTTGTCCCCAAGCCAAGTGAAAGGGATGGGAGGGAAGAGGAGGGAGAGGCGGGTGGGGGGAGGTGAGTTACATCTTCCACAGGCTTCTCTAACCAACAGACCGATGATAGGTAGATAGAGGACAGCGTGACATGGGCGGGGACGTGCACAAGGTTTGCATTTTAATCTTGCAATTTAATCTGAGCCAAAGATTAACAGTAGATGTCCTTAGAGTGTTCGCAGCGCTCTTTTCTTTCTCTTAGGAAGAGGAGCTCTGACTGGCAAATTTTCAGATCCTGGCCATTAAGAGGCCACGGCAACATGTTTGCAAATGTGGCCCACAGATTTTTGCTCAGCGTAAAATTTGGTTGATATACTTCAGGAGCACCTCAAATATGGCTTAGTCAGGTTGGTCTGCTTGGTTGATTTCTCTTTAAGAAGCTAATTAACCATTTACCATGACCTTTTCTTAAACCTACCCAAGCAGATTTTTATATCTTTATTTGGAACATCTACCTGAATATCAAAAAAATAAACACTTAAACAAACATCAGCGTGATCAGAACTACCTAAAACATCTTTGAGAAAAACTTACTTGATATGTACTGCGATGTTTTAGTTTGTAATATTTCAAGTTCACTAAAATGGATGGGGCTGGGTTTATGGCCTATACTGCAGCCAGGCAGCAGGGGGCAATCAAGATTCTTTGGCTTCATTTTTGGGGAGCTGTCATGTCATCTTTTTCCACATATATCAAGGGACTCAGCCTTCAGTAAGTCACTCTACTCCAATCTACTTAACAGCTCCTTTTATTTTTATTTTGTTGATTTCTGTTAACATTAGGAACATGCGGTGAGTGTAAATGTTGTCTGGAGGTCAGAATAAATTATCATAATAAAAGACAAACTCAGTTCTTTTGGGAAAGGTTGTTTGTGCCTGTCTATAAACACACTGCACTCGCTCCTCTCTTGTGCTGGGTCATGGATGTGGTTGGGTCAAACACTTAGCACTGAGGTTGCTCCCTCACAGAATTACAGATGGGACTAAAAACGGCTAGTCTATGTATTCTGCACAAAAAAATCCAAACATTTACTGATTAAAGCTTCTTCAATGTGATGATTTTCTTTTCTTATTTTTCAGTACTGGGTTCTGAGTGTCAGATAAAATGAGCGATCTGAATACATCATCTTGCCTTTTAAATTTATAGTAGGGTTTTTCACTATTTTTGACAACTTATAGACAAAACGACTTGTCAAGATAATAACTGGCAGCATTAATCAATAATGAAAATAATGAGCAGGCCTACGCATTTTTGCAAGATAATATTTATGTATTACAAGACCACTGTAAATTAATTCAGGTAAGAATCACTGCACAATAATCTTCCATCCAAAATACCAACATTAGTAAAAAAGAACAAGTCCTTGCTCTGAGATTCTTTGTTCCAAGTGACCCACGGTGAGTAAAGACCACCCACAGCACTGACCGGCAACAGGAGCCTGGCAACAAGAAAGTGTTGCAGAGCTTCACCTCCCGGTGAGACCCAGTAATACTTGCTTGAGGATACTAGTATGGCACTTGTATTTTTCTCCACCTTCTGCTTGATCAACCAGCCAGACTGCTTGCTTTGATCTAGCAACCCCCTGCAGCAACTAACCAGACACCCCAAACAGTTCTCTCCCCGCTGGGCTGACTGGCTCTAACTGGTGCAGACCATAATTTCACCTGGTTGTAAATAACTTCTATAGACCTGCAATCATTTGCTCGCCAGTGTTACCAAAAACAAAAACACCCTTGAATTTCCAAATTATTTAAATAGTCATAAATAGTTATTAATAACATACATTATATATTAATAACAACAGGGAGTTTTTTTCCTTCCTAGCCAATATCCTTAATTTGATTGTCCTGGAGCAGGATTTCCCAAACTTAGGATAGCGGCCAAAAATGGGTCAGACACCAAGCATCTGCGCCTTCTACAAGAATATTGATGATTTCTTGCGAGGCATAAACAGACACTCGCTCATTTGGAGAAAATTCTGCATTAATTTGAACCCTGATTAATGTGAAACGGACGCACTAAACAGTTATTCTCGCACGGAATGGAAATTTCAAAGGGGGACACCGCGGTTGTAGTGTTCACAACAGTAGAAGAAAGTATTTCAGCATAACATGTTTCCTTGATCTCTGATGACACATAACGGTCATTTTATCATTTATTATAATAAATAGATCACAGATTTCTCCTTTAAATTCATTTAACCAATCAGAATCATCAAGGAGGGGACTAGATTGCTTACTACCTGACTTATGATATTAAGTCTTGGGACCAAATTAAAAAAAAGTGAGCATTCTCTGGTTTGGGTCTACCTGTCAGATCTCAGGCGATAAACTGTATGTATCTGACTGATATGTCCCTCTGTCTTTCAAGGCTCAGAGTAGGTTAGAAGATAAAAACACCTCATTCTGAACAGGTCAACAGATAAAGGCAGCTGATTTATAATAGGTTGACAGATAAAATCAGCTGATTGAGAAAAGGTGAACAGATAAAGAACAGTGCAGCAGCTCGGGCTTAATAAAACAGAATGGCAATTAGTGTGCAGAGCCAAGTCTCCTCTTTTAAAGCAAAGCTGTTCTGTCTATAAAACTTAGCTAATAGCAACATTTCACATCAGGACACTTTTGTCCTGCTGCCAGCACAGTTTCATGTTGTGCCAAGATGTGTGTCATTAAAGCATCAATAACGGGACGGCTCCAAATTCTCGTTCTAAAACAAGTGCTGGATGTTCAATCCAGATTCTACAGATATTAATATTGGTGCACCCCTCAGTCGCCTCACAGTCACTCAAAATGTTGGCCACTATATGGACCAAATACACAGAGGTGGGAAAAGTCCATATATCTTGTACTCAAGTATAAGTACAGAGACTTGTGTCTTTACTGAAGTAAAAGTGAAAAAATTAAATATAATCAAAGTATGAAAGTCAAAAGTTACCTTCTGAATGTAATTTCTACCAGCAAAGCCAGCTGAACCTCACCTTTTCTCAGTCGAGCCTCCCTGCTCTTGTCTGCTTACTTTTGTTAGAATTTTTTCATCTTGGTACGTTGCTTTTATGTGTTTTTTTCTTTCTTTTTTTTTTTTTTTTGTATTGTTACATCTTTCGTGTCCTGTTAGTTTTTCATCTTGGTACATCTCTGTTGTTTTTGTCTTGTTCTATTTTTCAGTCTTGTTGTATCTTTTATGTTGTTTTCATCTTGTTATGTCTTTTACACAGTTTTTAGTGTTTTTCATCCTGTTTGTTTTTTTGTCTTGTTACATCAGTCGTTTTTCATCTTATGTGTTTTTTGTCTTCTTACATCTTTTGTGTTTTGCTAATTGTTTTTGTCTTGCTACATCTTTTACGTCATTTTTGTCCTGTTACATCTTTTATGTTATTTTTAGTCTTGTTACATCCTTTTATGTCTTGTTATATCTTTTATGTAATTTTTTGCCTTGTTACCTTTTTTTTTACGTTGTTGTTGTCTTGTTACATCTTTTGTGTCTTCTTGCATCTTTTACATCACTTCCTGTCTTGTTACATATGTCACACTTGATATAGACTGATGAACAAGTAATTACGTTTTTCTTTGTGTTATTGTCCCGTTCATTTTGCCCGAAGTCGGTCTTGATGTTGGGAAGGCGGTGCACAATGACACAAAATTAAAACCGATCAATAATTCCCCTCAAATTCATGAAAACTAAAGTAATGAGCCTGTTTTTAAAATATAACGAGTAGAAAATATTGTACCATTTGAACATTTGAAAGTAAAAATTTGTCAAAAAAAAAAACCTCAAGTACAGATACCAAAAAAACCAAAGAACATTTAAGTACAATAAGAAAGAATTTGTATTTAGTTACTTGCAAATAAATCATCTCTCCAGCTGAAATGCTCCTTCTGAGTTTCTTTCTGTAGTCAATTTATGTTCCCCTTTGTGCTTTCACACCACATCAGGCTTTGTAGGGCTGCTCTGCCACTATGGAGATGCCCTAATCTGGCGCTAAGAGTTCAAGCAGTCTTAATCATGCTCATGAAATTATATAACCATGTTTCATTTGAGGCAGAAAATCACCCACATGCCTCCCCAGAGGCTCCGGGCCCCAGATACACACCAGTTGATTGTTTAGATAATGAAGAGCCTTGCATATGTCTCAGCAGAGGAAGGATCTTTGATGAGGTAATAGAATACTGAGCGAATGGCCAAGCAATACCACCAAGCTCCCAAACAATGTACAAGGACAGATAAGGTTTTATACATGAGGCTGTTGGAGCTGAACGCCCAGAAGAATATGAAACATGTAGCTTATCAAGAACATAATTTTAAAAAATAAATAGCAATTGTCTTTTTATTATTCCATTTATTTTGTGATCGCTTGCAAGAAACTGTCCTACTGAGATTCAGCTCCAAAGCTGATCATCATATACAGTATGTCCCTGCCAAAAGTTATTACTGTTTGAGTGTATGAAAGGAAAAAAAAAAATTAAAAATTACTGCATGGTTGTCACCAACGCACGCACACACACTCAAGACCACAAGCAGCATCTCCTGTGGTTAACTTGGTTGAATTTCATCTTTCATCTTTTATTCATTATTTGTGTCTCAGTCAAAGTCCTGTCATTTCACACTGAGGGTGTTTGGTTTTAATCTTTTTATCAACAGAAAAACTTCACTGCATTTAGACTCCAAAGAATGTTGAAATATTGAATCAAAATTTTGAAAAAATAAGAAATAAATTCAGACACACTGTAAAAGTGCCGCTGTATTTGAGTGCTAACTGGTCCACCCTCGAGCCAGTGTCCTTTTTAGCCTGTATACAGCACTTCCTCTACCACTGCTTGTAGAGGGTCCACCCCCAGGAAAGTATAAATATTTTATGTATGTTAAGCTATTTATGCAGTTTATATGCACTCATTACATTTCATCTCAGTGTGAGAGTCTTAACAGCGTTTTGCTGTCATGTACGGTTATAGTATTTCTCTTCTATCCTCCGTTTCACCCACACAGAGTGGAGCAGAGAAAAGACAGGTGAGTGACTGAGAAAACTCAAAAAATCCTATACTTACAGAGAGGGCTCAAGAGCAAAAATCGAAAATAAAAAAAGGAAAGCAAAGTCCAAAATGCATGAAAACCCAAAACACAGAAAAACACAAGGGAGAACACTGGGACACTTGACTACAATGGCTGAAGACAAACTAGCAACTAAGGAGGGAAAGACACAGGATAAAATATACTGTGAGGGCAACAATGGGCAGGTGAAAGTGATCAGAAATCTAAAGGATGGGGAAATAACAGGAAAAAGATATACCAGGGAAGACATACCAGAATAAAACAGGAAGAGACTACACAAAACCCAAAGAATGTGACAGATGTTGCATTACGTTCACAACGAAGAAAAAGACCTCGCACTCAAACTTTTTTCGCTCTTATTTTCCTCATTAAGCAGAAGAATACAACTGATCATGTTCTGAATTCAGGTTTTTCCCCTATACCAAACCAAGATGAGCTTTAACTGCCTCGTTGTTAACACGAGACATTAAGACCTAAGTCCAACTCAACAGACAGAAACAAAGTCAAACTCACTAAAAGCATCTTGGTTAGTCTTTCCTCTGTTATAACAATAACCAGTTCTGGTTTGGTCAAAATAAACCCTTAATTTACTGGTTTAGATATGAAAATATTCTGTCTCTACAGGCTTTTTTTTTGCCTCTCACTAGATCTTGTGGCCAGCGGGTGTGTACCATTGAATGCTGAATGAGAGTGGGTCTTGGAGCAAAGGCAGTCAATCATGGAGATCACTGTCATGTCATCCAAAAATAAAACAGCAAACAGCCTTATAAATAGCCTTTCAAATACAAAATTGCTTAATAGCAACCAGTCAATGGTAACTTTGATACTAAGCAAAATAACCCAGTAACAAGTTGAATCAAAACTTCACATGACACCTGCATTCAATTCATTTTGTACCCAGATCCTGAAAAAAAACCCATTTGTATGGTTTCCGCCAATTAGATGCAACCTGATGGCTGTATTACACACCTGATGAAAATAAATCCATAAAAGAAAAGATTATTTCAGGAATGTTTCCATTCATGACAGGTGTTGAATGAAATAATAAAAAAAAAAGGTTATCAAATAAAATACTCTGTTGGTATCACTTTAAGGGTACTTGTGTGTTCTCGAGGCAAGTTGGCCTTGTGTACTGTGATTAATTTGGCATGCAGTTAACACACTAGTCATAATTTTGTTTTACTCAGCTCCTGGCATTTGCTCCTGCTGTGCTTCACTACTATTTGGAACAAGGAAATAACAGGAGTCACAGGGGCACCAGCTTTAAAAGTAACATGTTCTCTCTTTAAGTAAGTGCTGTTAGAAATGTTCGGATTCACGGGTGAATGGATTCGATTCTCAGTTCTGATCCAATTCTGATATATGAATTATTATGTATCTGCAGATACATTACTATACCGATACCACTACTCTGTTTTCTTGATGTTTATCATCATTATTATTATTAACATCAGCAGTAGTAAGATTACATGCTGACGTTTATCTTCAGTCTGGAAAGCTTGTGTAGTTTGTGTAATGTAACCTGTTTAATGGTATCCTTCACCCATTGTTACATGCTCGTGGATTCTATCTTGCGACATTCATATGTGCAGTTAATAAGCTGGAAGATGCCTCTCATTTGCATAATATCCCATGATGCATTTCTGCGAATTCAAGTTTGCTATTTCATGTCCCAAAATGCAAATGTTGCTCTTTGTTAGTGCGTGCAATGTGTTTGTTCAGAACGTGGTGGTTTGTGGTGATTGTCAGCATTGTGCTGGTTTATTGTTACACCACAAGTGAGACGTCTAGTACATTTCTCCAGCTGCATCGTAGCACAGCAATTTGGAAAATGTCTCCCTGATATTACATGTAAATGCAGAGAAGAAGTGGAAAACATGATTCAGTTCTCAATTTACACTGCTTAGCATAGTATTTACAAATATAAAATGTGGTAAACACGTGGCGTGGTGGAATTCAGATCATAATGTGGTTCAGTGGCACATGTGCAATACTTAATGAATTAATATCAGATATCATTATTGGATTGAATTGATCCCTTCTCTGAGTGCTGTGTGGTGGATCTAATTTATGCAGATTTAAAGAGCAGTTCATGTGGATGTAGAAAAGTAACTGATAAATATTACACTGGCATGTAAGCAAAGATACTTTAAAATGTCAGAGTTGAGAATGGAATTTGGTGTGGTGGTAAGTGATAAAATGAGGACGCCCCCCGCCCGCCCCCAGGAGCAGTCATCCTAGTGGAAACACTGTGTATACAAGCGTATGTGTGCCCGTGGATGGTTTTTCAGCCATGTGTTTCAGGCCTTGATGATAAGAGGACGCCTACCATGGAGGTGTGAGGCCAATACCCTGACAGGTGAGGAGGATTTACAGCCACTGTGTAGTCGTGAACTGTCAGCTCTGCTCTGCATTTCATAGTCACAGCACAGAAACAAGCCTGATGTCAATATGCAATATACACAGACAGAATGTGCTTGTTGAAATCTTAAGTTTTTTGGCTCATGAATCCTCAATGTCAGTCTGGGGAAACAACTCAAAAAGGAAAGAAAACCAGAGACTTCTTTCCCAAATGGTGCCTGACAGTTAGTCTTACTGTAGATTCTGTAAGGTTGCCTAGGATTACCTCTTACAAACAGACTACTAGGCTATGCATTAGGACTCCCTGGAACACAAACAAATATGCACACTCACTCTCTTCCCCATCTTCCAGCGAAGGCCAGAGCAGCAGGTAATATTCAAGACACACGTTGATGGAATACACTGGTCATACCACTTGAGCTGTCTGGCGGAAATCACAAAAATGGCCATGTATTGTTTGAGGCACCGAATGGTCTCTATAATCAGTCCATTCAGTTTGTTTGAGAAATGAAAAACAAAGTAATCACAGGCTTATTTCGATCAGAAAATCCAAGCTCTCAGTGTATGAAAACTGTGTATTTGATACCCAACTATTAGCCACTGATGATACTGGCTCAGTGCATCCAAATAACAAGTGGTATCATATATTTATCATCTCCACAAGCGATGTGTGAGTGTCTGTTCCGTCCACAGCTAATCTCACATGTAACTAACCCTAAGGATTGGACTTAGGACTTCTTGTGGTTGTGGTGATTCACAATTTCTGAAAAACCTATTTTATTGACTGCTCGGCTTTAATACTGACTGCTGGCACCTCAATCCTCTTAACTAGTGGTATGGGGCAACAAGTCATCAACAACTGTGAGGCTAAAAACAAGGCTTACCTAGTCTTTTGCAGGCTTTGTTATGGCTCAGAAACTCACATCCATACAAAAGCTTTGTCTCATCTGAAACCGTGGCATCTGCACATTAATTCCATACCTTATATGTTATGATCCACTAAAGCTGGACACAATATGAGATGAATCCCCATGTCTGCAAGATTGCTATAATAGAGAGGCCAGGATCTGCTAGTAAACAAATACAATGTGTAGTGAGAGATGCAGACTTAACAACAAAATTGACTGTAACTCACTTAATTCTGAACTGATTTGAATGAAATTTGGTTTGTTACAAGCGTAATAAACTGAACATGATCGTGGTTACTTGTGCTTGTGTACTTGCACTATGGCCAAACATGAACTCTCTGAACAGACACAACTTCCACTTGGACATGCAGGCTCTGACCTGTGAATGAACAACATCAAGTGTAAATTATTTAGAATTTCAGCTTTTGTCTGTTTCTCCAAAAAAGTAGATTTCTGTATCTATTTTATTGTTGTAAGGCCTCCTGGCTGCTTGTAATATTCTAAATAAATAATAAAATGTTCTAAATAAATAATAAATCCATTGAGGTTTAACCATGCAGGTGCGTATCCTGCCTACAAAGCCAAATTGATGAATTAAAACCTCTGGTTTCTGGTACATCTGGTCAGTCTTCACTTTGATGAACAAAAGACTTGATGAGTCTCAGTTGTTCGTACTTGAATATATGAGGTTAATAATATGCATGTCTGTGCACAGAGAATTTATTGGTACAGTGTGTACACAAGGATTCAGTTTAAATATACAATAGAAACACTGTTTTATATCACAAGTTTTACATCATACAGAATCACGTATCAGCAGGACGCTGTACAGGAGGGAGCTGCATTACATGAGCAACAATGTCAATGTCACAAAAGCTGTTAGGACTCCGTCCAAGGCCTAAAAATATCTGTAGCTCCAGACACCCAGAGTCTACATAGCAAGTGTGAATGAACATTTAAATTGAGAAGTTTGGCCTTATCATCCTCTTTATTGTTACTTATTAAATTTATACAGTTAGGTTAACTAAGAACACTTGGGTAGAATACCATTACACTATTCTGTGCATTTTAACAGTACTGATACAATACTATATTAAAACACTTTTTTAAAAAACTTAAAAAAAAATACATTATACCATACAAAAAAGTCTCTTGATACTGTAAATTTATCTGTGGAAGCTCTGCCTCCACCCCAATACATACACTGTGACTGAAACCACATCTATGGTGCTCAAATCATGATAGAAAATTACATCTTAAAAAAATGCTTCTTTTCAAAATTAGTTTTCCCATTCGTCTGGAAGATCTCACAGAACACAGTGAACAAAAACAAGTCCAGAAAGTAGTTCATATGAGTGTTCTTCAGAGTGAGGTCTGTGGATTATCCTGAGTAACTGGGACAATGCTCATGGAGAGAATTTTCTTTATCCAATGCTGTGAACACCACAAGTGAAATTATAGACTGGTGGCACAAATCTCAGAGACAGATGGGAACAGAAAACCAAAACCAGCTGCATGGATAGTAACAGTTTACCTCTGCTGAAGGACAAGGGGAGTTTTTCTTCTGAACACATCATACGTGTTAGAAAATAGTTGCTGAAAATGTGTAAAGACTGAGAACAATGTAGTACTGAATTGTGGAGTTTAGACCGTTAAATTGTTGTTCCCAATTTCTATGTTCAGGTTTTTTTGGGCGGCACTGAATGTGCCACAAAGTCAAAATCAGCCCAACAGTTCACTTTAGCTCACTTCGGTTCCAACGACCAGACACAACAGAAAGAAACGTACCATCCTGTCACCGTCCTCTGGCTCTATGTCCAGTAAAGCTGCTATGGAGTATCTATGTTTCAGGTTGTTGTGTTTCAGGTCATAGCGGTGTTTGACACTGAGACACCTGAGTGGACATGCCCCCAGAAAACTGCTCATTTTTTCATGATTTTATACTTTTTTTTTTGGCAGGGTGGTTAATAACACATTTCTGTGGTGTGACAAACTCAGAATACACATTTATTGTTGCTTTATATTATCTTTAAGCCCAGGCTAGTGGGCATCCAGACTGTCACTGTCCTGACACTGACATTATCGTGCAATTTTTAAAGACTGAATTATGTATAATGTAGCAAAAGCCTCCACTAACGAGACCCATCATTTATCCAGGTTTTGTCAGAGCTGGATCAATATTTTAGAAACCTGTGCGAATGTGAAACCAGCCCAAAAATGAGCACTAATCCATATTCCCCGCCCTCTTACACTCATCTTAACAGCAGAGAAACACCGACAGGAGCTGAAGCAGAGAACGCGGTCCAAAAACCTCACCTTTACAAAAAGGAAAGGCACTCATTCATTTACTTTATGAGGACAGAGTAGGGATGTGATGATGGATTGTTCAATCTTTGTAATATACTTTGTTAAAGAAGACTGATGGTATTGGCTTGAGAAGGTAAGTGTTTCTCCTTCCCACTTCCCCTAGTCCAATAAACGTTGCGAATACCTGGAGGGCTGTTCCTCATAATGACACATTACCTGCTGTAATATTGGCACCACATGGATGCCATTTCAATTTCTCTGTGATCACATGACAAAGTGTTTAGAGGGTAATCATGACTTTCCCATTTTCTCTTTGGTCGAAATGTTTCGAATGTGATCCTAGTGGAGCTACAAAGGTGACGGTATACAGTGTTTTCATGGCTGGGTGTAAGGTGATGGAGAACTCCAGCTGAGAGAGTGGCTCAGTGGAAACATTGAGGTTGCTACATATAAATGTTTTATTTGGCATTCAAACATCAAGAAATCATTATGGTATTAATTCTGAGAGTTCTTTATCATGTAAAACGAGTCTGTTAGGATTCACAGCTTTACGAGCCTCCACACAGCTTCTTCCATTATGCACCATGGAGTGTGATTTAGTAAGAAATCAAGTTGATAGCTTAAATTTGAGTATAAATTTCAAAGGTAACCGGTGGAGCAAGTGAAAGTGCTATGTAAAAATTACTTGACTAAGGTTTATCTTATCTTAGGACGACACGGTGGAGAGTTGTAGCAGAGGTGGTAACAAGTCATTGTTCTGAAGTATTTCCCAATCCTTTGCAGTCAGGTCCCAAGTCCAGTCCTGAGTTAAGGCAGACAAGTCTGAAGTCAGTTCCAAAGGTAAGACTGAGGGTTCTAAACTTTGAGTTTCGAGCATACTTGCCCACCAAATTTTCCCAGAGGACATTTCACTGTCTTCTCCTGGTTTCCTCCCGGGGGCACAATTTAATGAGCTTATAGCCATTTCTAAAATGCTTATTTTCTACTTTATTGTAATCAAAATTGAAATAATACTGCTAGGTAAAACAAAATGCTGTGGCCCTATTGTGTTTAGCTAATAATTGTCCATTATAAGCATCTGCAGGCACTTGTTCACAAAATAAATTGGGCATTGCTGCTTTTGTTATTAACATTCTTTAAAAGTCACCAGAATGCAGGAAAAAAGAGCTGCAAAAGTGCTTTGAGGGGGATCACCCCAGACCATCTATTTTTGACGTTTCACATCTTAAAAAAGTCATAATGAAACAGAGACTTTCCAGCCTCGCTGATTTACAAAGCTACTTCGCTGTGAGGCAAATGTTAGCAAAGCATTCACAAGGAGTTTCACAAAGTTCTTTGCACTACTTCAAATTTTGAACATTATTTAAAGTTGCATCTCTGTAATTTCCGACCTGCATGTTTTGTGCACTGCAGTTTGGTATTTGTTCACCACCTTGTAGTTTTTATACGTTAATGAAATTATCTTTGGTATCTTTTTTTCCAGCCGTCTCTCAGCCTTAGCACTAACGGTTCTCTCCTGCAACTTGTTTGGATGCTGCCAGACTGGTTGAAACAAAGAGGATCTGGGGAATTAAGTGTTGACTTGCTGAGAATGAACATTAGATGATTCAGGAAATGAAGGGAAATGAAGAGATTTGTGGATTCACAGTTTTTAAATAACAGATTTTTAGTCTTTGGCTCAGGGGAAGTGATATTTTTTTCCTAAGATGGCAGCAGAATGACTTGTCCTACTCGACTCGACTTTCTATTCTTTGTACAACTTCAAATGTAAAATGATGTAATTTTTGACCCGCACATTTTGCATACTGCACTTCAAGTCAGTCAAGTCACAGATGTTAAATTCCAAGTTGAAATGCAAGTCCTTTCTGATTTTATCAAGTCTGGCTTGCATCTAAATCATGTGACTCCAAATGAGCCCACTTTGGGTTTTAGTGCAAACAGGGTGTAACAAAACTACGGAAGTGTAAATAGTAAATGATTTTTTTCTGTTGTCAGTTGCTTTTTCAAGAGCAGGCTTGAGGGCCTCTGCTGAGTGGAAAAGACTGCTTTATATGATCAAAGTGAACAAGAGGGGAAAAATGGGAAAACTGCGAGAGAAAAGATGGGAAGGATGACACACAGTTGGGCCGACAAAGTGCCAAACTTCGCTCAGCAGAGAACATGGAATCCGGCTTAGCTTCCTGAGCCACCATGACACCTCTTGAACGGTGTGGATGAGAAGTCAGTGAAGAGACAAAGTAGGAGTCTGGTAAAAAAAATAAAAAATAAAATAAAGCATCACATTTTCAACTAATGAGTACTGTAAATGCATTTAGGATTACTAAACTTCCTAAAATTCCTTGTTCAGGAGGTTTTGAAATCTGAGCCTAAAGTCTGAATTCATATGCTGTAATACCCCAAGAACATGCAAAACACCACCAACGGTGCTGATTCAGTTATTAATCACGATTAAAGCTCCTCTGAATAATTTAAGGCAGCCTTGCATGCTTCGGTCCAGTGTTAACAGATATGAAAGACCACTTTATTCTCGTCAATCTGCAGTGAATTGCCGCCATTATTAGTGCTATGAATGTCATTTTCAAGGACATCATGCAGCCTGCTTCAGCATGGTGGGCACATGAAAAGCATGTGGGTGGAGTGTACAGGATTCTTAATGAGGTCCAGGGACAGTCTCCTGCGGAGGAGAAAGAAGTGCTTTGTTACTTGGTTCCAAACTGCGTTTTTCAGAAAGGATCTGACAAATTTACAAGGTTAGCGAGACGTCTAAGAAGTACGTAGAGCTGATCATCTGACGCATCAGAAGGTCATGTTTTAATTCACGTTCCTCAATGGAACTGAATCGAAGTGTGTATCAGTTAGTGGGAAAGGAGGGCTTCAGGTTAATGGTGCCTTGACACTTAAGAATCAGCTTTTGTCGCACTGTCTACACAGCACAACTGACGCCAGATGAAAACACTTCTAAACTTTTCATGAGACTTTTCATAATAAATCCTTATTCTTTCCATTTATCTGATACTGAAGCTTTTCAGAAGTAATATCATCGAAGGGAAGATCTGTGTATGTGCAACCCGCTGGTGGACTTATAAGGGCGGGTAGATGTTCACCCCCTTGTACCCCCATGTTCTAAAAAGCGACTCCAAAAAGTGCCCCCGTGGATGCCTCTATGGTAGATAAAATGCAATAAAGGATGCCCTTCTAGTGAACAAAATGTGGTAAAGTACCTTCTAAGGTGCTCTTCCATTGGCAAATCAGAATAAAATGCTCTCTGGGATGTCCATCTTGGGGACAAAACATGATAAAGTACCTTATATCTACATGCTCTTAAGTAGTTAAATAGTTCCTTATGTGTTTTACAATAAAACAATTCTCATATAAACCAGGAATGGGAACTTTTTCAGCTTAATAAATGCCTGACGATTTTTGCCTCGCTGTTGCCGCACCACAAAGAAGCTGGTACTCTTTATTTTTTCGCCCCTGCCTGTCAGACAGTCCACCACCGGTGCAACGTTAGGATTTTGTATAATTGAATAAGGAAATGTGTCTGTTTTGTTCAGCACTGACACAAGCACAATCTTTTCACTATAACTTCATTGTCAAGCTAATCAGCTTCTTATCATATACAGATCTGAGATGGAGAGCTGGCAATTAAACTAAGAGAAAGATATGCATTTTTCTTCTTGAATCTCAGCTCCTGCCTACTCTCTTCTTTCATCTGCTTTTCTTTTCATCACGAGGCACTGAAGTAGCCAAAGGAGTCTGGTGTTATAAGTTCATTCCCTTTACTGTTGTCACTTGTTAAAAAGTTAGCGGATCATCTTTTCTTTTAACTGCAGAGCTTATCCCACTAATGCTAACACAAATCCTTGGTTGTGCTTGGATTCTATAATGAAACATAACATCAAAGAAAATTATAGTCATGGGTAGTTTACTGAAACATTTAATTAAAAGACACAATTTATGTGATACTGTGTTTTTAAAGGGATAGTTTGGATTATTTGAACTAGGGTTTTATGAGGTACTAATGAAGAGTCAGTGTATTACCTACAGTAGATGGTGGCCAGCTTGCCCCCAGTTTGGAGAGGAAGAGAGGGGCACCAGTCCAGAGGTTAAACAGTGTACTGCTGAGGATGTCAAATATCAGTGTATGTTAAATTTAGAATATTTTCACTGCTTTACTTTGCCATCAGACAGCCTTTTCAAGGGGGAAAGCACTAGTATTTAAGCGAAATATCACTTTCTGCAAAACAACCAAACTCCATGGATAAAACCTGTCATTTTACCTCGCAGAATACAGGAGTTGCTGGTCTACCACTGCCTCTGTCTGTTAGTGTGTTTGTGTTACTGTGCAACTTGGGTAAATCCAAACTAACCTTTCAAAACACCAAATACACACAATTACACAAACTAACTAACAGATA
Source organism: Lutjanus erythropterus (assembly GCF_056507025.1). Classification (NCBI taxonomy): domain Eukaryota; kingdom Metazoa; phylum Chordata; class Actinopteri; order Lutjaniformes; family Lutjanidae; genus Lutjanus; species Lutjanus erythropterus. The sequence goes on from NC_139327.1 coordinate 9,685,174, forward strand.
AAGGCAGGGACAGACCAGTATCTCCTGTGTTCTGTGAGGTAAAATTTCTGATTTCACCTATGGAGTTTGGCTGATTTGGAGAGAGTGATATTTGGCTATTATAACACTGGTTTCCTCTCAGAAAGGGCTGTTTGACAGCAAAGTAAAACAAGTCAAATCTTCTAAATGTAGTGTACACTTTAACTGATATTGATTTTTTTTTAGGTATGTTTTGCTAACCCTCAATGCTTCTCCAAAGTCGGAGTGTGCCAAGCATCATCTACTGTAATAAACTGACTAGCAATAAGTATCCATACAACTCCACTTTAAATAGTCTGAATGATCCCTTTAAGTAATTTTTTTAATTGTATAATTCAGTCTTTGTGAGCCACAGCAGAGGGAGAAAAATCGCAAACTCCTGTTAGGAGAAAATACAAATTTTACAATTTGGCAGGTCTCGCCAGGTCGCACTGGGCAATATTCTGAGCTCTTTCACAGACCTAAATTATTGCTTTGTGAAACATTCAAACTGTGTTTTGGAAGGCTTTCTGTACTGTGCCAGTGTTTTCTCCTAAGAAGATAATGGGTGTTTTGACACACCTCTCCCTGTGGCGGAGCTGGAGTTGGTCTCCATTAGCAGAGGAGCAGAGCCCCCGGGAGAGCTGACAGTTGGGGGTGCTGGGTTGTTTGACAGGGTTATCAGTAGGCGGCCTGCAGCAGTCCCTCCGCGCTCATACAGATACACTGGCTTATTACAAATGAAAAGCAGCAGAAGGCGAGTATGAGCGAGAAACATTCAAGAAGGTTGAGAAAAAGGCAATGGGATTGTCGGGTTGTTAGTTTGCCAAGTCTTATAGGAAGAATTCTACAAAGTGTGTATACACATACAGTATGTTTGTATTAGTGTGTGGGGGGATCCATTGCAATGTGCATGAGAAAAAGAGAAAAGCTATCACTGTACTTGAGCAGCACATTTTGTGCAAGCTCCAACAATACTCTGCGTCATAGTCACAGTACAAAACTACATGAATAACACAGTATATTACCAAACCCATTAACCTTAAAGCAGGGGGTCTCAACCTGGGGGTCGGGAACCCAGAGGGGTCGCAAGATAATTTCTGGGGGTCTCAGGATGATTGTGGAGAATGAAATAAAATATTGTAGCGAGCAGCACAGAATGAGAGTCAGGAAACAGCTCTCAGCAGCATCAGTCTCTTAATGGGAGTCAACATGAGGGACAAGCACTCAAAAATATGTTAAATTAAAAACAATAAACTAGCACGAAAATGACAATATCCAAAATAAACCACTACATTCTGAACAGACACAAACACTAACAAAAAGTAACATGTGCATTTAGGGTGCCATTTATATTCAGGTGCTTGTAATGAGCAAAATAGGTAATAAGGCTGTTATAAGATGCTTATTAACATTACTATGTGTTAATAAGACTGTATACGTGTTGATAATGGCATAAATAATAATATAAATTACTTTATACCCAACAAAATCTTGAAGACTTGCATCTCGACTTGAAATTTAACAGCAATGACTCCTGACTGGACAAGCGTATTATTTTAAAAGCGTGTCATGAATGATTCATTTCCTGCAATGTTAACACTTTTCTTTCTCACCAAGTTGACATTTAATTCCCCAAATCCATTTTGTTTCAGCCAATCCACCAGCATCCAATCAAGTTGCAGGAGAGAAGCATGAAGAGCAAATGTTACCTTATTGAGCTCCAGCTGGAAGAAAATTATACCAAAGATAATTTCAGTCACATTCAAAAACCATGAGAAGTATGCAGTATGCAAAACATGCAGATCAAAAAGTACAGATGGACAAACTCCCAAGTTAGTCTGACATTTGAAGTTGCAGGCTCTGTTGTTAAAATGGCATTACATTTGGTGAAGAGCCATCATGACTTGTTTAGGACTTGAAATTTAAAGTTTTGGACTTGACCCTAGACTTACCTTCCTTGACTTGGAACTTGAGTGCAAAGACTAGTATCATGTGATGTGATTAGTTGCAGGAAAAAAGTAGTGACAGAGTATTATGTTATTGTAAGAGAGTAAGAAGATTTGTGGAGGACTGTGTTTTCTGAGTAACTTCCCAAAGACTGCCTCAAACTCTCAGGTATTTAGGCACTTGCACAATAAGAGACCTGAAACCGAACAGCAGGGATCTAATTGAATACCAGATAAACTACAGGGCAAGAAACCGGTGTAAAGTATTCTCGCCCTGTGGTCCTGTTCAGCATACTTGCATGTCTGTATCCTTATTAGGCACAGACAGACTACCTGCAGTCCTGAGGTGACACACAAGCACTGGCCGCTGCCATGTCCACTCATGTCTCGTCCCGTTCAGCCCTCCACCTTTGTTTTATATTCTGTGGGCAACACACTGGGAAATACGGGCAGCCCAAAGGTGTCTGTGCGATCAGCGCTGACTTCTGTTTGAGGATCAAACCTTGAGATTATATCCCCGGAGGACAAAAGAGAGAGGGCCAAGAGAAGGGAAGGCGTATTGACAGCAAGAAGTTTCTGTCTATCCTGCCTTTGGATTCTTTCTTCAAAAAGACACTAAAAGTGAGATAAAATCTTATCATCAGCCAGTAAATAATCAGAGGTGGCAAAAATACACACATTCTTTACTCAAGCAAAAGTACAGACATTTCTTAAAAAGACTGGTAAAAGTAAAAGTACTGATTCAACTTCTTTACTAAAGCAAAAGTGAAAAAGTATATAAGTACAAAGACGTCCTCTGACGGACATTTCTACTGGTTGTTTCTGTGCAAAGCTAACTGAACCTCACATTTTCTCCGCTGGTGTGTCTCCCTCTCGTCTGTTTTGTCTTGTTACATTTTCACATCTTTCTTTTTTTTTTTACCCCTTTTTCCACCTTCTTATGCTTCTTAAGTCTTTTTACGTACTTTACATCTTATTATACTTTTACGTCTTTTCCATGTTGTTACTCAAGTACACATACCTGGAAAATATACTGAAGTAAAGTTTTTGTACTTTGTTACTTTCCGCGTCTGTAAATAATAGAGTATCCGTGAGTGTCATTTTATGTGTGTGTCCAGGGGAGATGTGTTGGGCACTATTTGATTATCAGCATTGTTATTTTATGCCTACCTGCTCACTGTAAGGTAATTTTTCATTTTTCACATGTCGATTATAACACAATCAATCTTGACAGTGACAGGCAGGGCACACTTTTGCTGAATACAGTGTGGCGGTGCCCCCCGCACAGGCACATACACACATGCACTCAGCTGTCAGTTCATATTCAGCGACGTGACACTTCAGCCTATCTCGTTCATGACACAGCATTGATTGATAGGTAGCCTCCTGGCCCTCTGTTTGTTTTGCTGTTGTGTGTACGTCGCTCGGGCAGATCCTCATCTCTCCCGGTCGCCGCTATCTCCAGCTCCCCTCGCTCTCTCTCATTTGTGTGATGCTAGCTTTGGCACGCGAGGAAAGCCTCTGACGGCACGGTGCTAACCGATGCCAGGCTAATCGCCAGACACGATGCCAGCCTTCACAACTTATCATCCCTGCTCTACTCCTCAACACTTGAACTGCAGCTGACTGATCTGCTGGCTGACTGCAGCCAAAATGTGTGTCTCTGTGTGTGGTACATCAGATTTTTGACACTTTGTCAATCGTGATATGAAAAAGACAGAACTATGATAGAATTAGAAAGCAAACTGTGGCTGGAACAAGGTACTGTGCATTGACTGCACCCTATTTATTGTCTTTTCTGAAGCTTTACCAGTGATAAAGGCAGTGCCAGTAAAGCTCTGATTTCTGGGCCTCCCACTATTTTCTGCTCTGATTCATGATCCTCTCATTGTGCTTGAGGAAACATCTGTAAACATTCCTATCTCTGAGAATGTTGGTCTCAGTCTTTCAGGTACACCAAACCACAGAACTCCACAAATCAAAAAGTGTTAGAGTTTGTGATCTTCAGAAACGTGACCGTTTTACCAACTTGAAAACCACCAGCCGATTCCATATGTAGGCAGCTGGCAGGATGTTGTCATTCATCTCCTAGCAACAGTGACAGATGGGAAATGGTGTATTCCAAATCAATTAAACATACAGATTAACTGATATGGCACACACCACCAGGATGATAAGTATGTGGCAGCAGGGGAACATGGACATGAACATGGTAACAGCTCAGTCAGAACCCCACTAAGGCATCTGTACTTTAGTTTTCCGACAACTTTTCTCTTTCACTCCCTACATTTTAACACAAATATCTGTACTTTCTAGTCCTTACATTTTCAAAACAGGCTTACACTAGTTTTAATGCATTTGAGGGCAATTAGTGATTATTTTTATTTTGCATCACTGCACACCACCATCCCAACATCAAGACTGATTTCAACCTAAATGGATGGAACAAGAACAAAAGACAATTCTCTGGAGAATCCACCAGTGCATACCACACATTATGCAACAAGACAGTTACAAGACATAACAAGGTGAAAATGATAAGAGATGTAAATAGATGAAAGTATTAAGAGAAGGTGGGGTTCAGTTAGCTGTTCACAGAAACAGACAGTAGAAATGTCCAAAGAAGTTGAACCAGTACTTCTACTTTTACCAAAGTCTTTTTTTTACACAATTATCTGTCAGTCCATACAACCTCGAGGGGCAACAGCAAGGCAGCTACAATACATGCTCCCTTTGCCCCAACTAAGGAATCTTGAAGCACTAAGCAGCTGCCCAAAAGACCTTGAAAGAAGGCTGCTAATATGGTTGGGCAAACAAATTGGATGTACAATTGCATTTTTCTGTTTAACATGGAAAAATGCGTAAGATATTTCCTTTATTGATATTTTGTGCATATTTTGTTTATTTATTCGATGTAGCAAACTTGCTGCTCGCTCACGTCTCCCAGCCTTTGCAAAAATATCTACAATGGTAAAACGACTGCTTTTTATGTGGTGTCTTTCTAATCTATTGACCACTAAGGGCGGAGATATACTTGCTTTTAACTACTACCAACAAACCCTCATCTTAACAACGTATAAACAGCGACAAACACGCCTGCCGCAACAGCTGGCGACAGATAAGTTCAGTTTTGGAGGTCAACATTGAAACATGTTAAAATAAATGAAAACAGGCTTGAGACCACTATGTACATGCACGGTGAAATTTGATGGAGAACCAGAACTCCTTTTCTTGTTTCTTTTGTTTTTACGGGTGGTTTAGGATCTCAGTTGTGTGTTGTTCCCTCTAGTGGTGTTTACAGATAAGCGGCCACATTGTTTACAGGTAGCTTCACTACACAGCCAGTTGTCTATGCAAACACATGGTCAAACAGCAAATATATCTCCATCCTAAAAGGGCTTTACAGCTACATATTACATTCACCCATCCATACATACAATCAAACACAATCACACACTGAAGGGACAGCCTTCGGGGGAAAATAGGGGTTCAGTATCTTGCACAAGGACATGTCGTCATTTGGACTGGAATCGGAGATAAGAGCACTGATCTTCTGATAAGTGGATGACCCGCTCTACGTCTTGAGGCATAGCCAGTTGTTGGGCCTACAGTGGCCATTTGGAAAAATTCAGCAGATTGGCCAACTCTGGCTGCTAAGGCTGGTGAAATTACAGGAGGCTGAAAGCAGAGGCACAGCACATCATATCAGCCATCGACAGCGGCAAGAACCTCCTCCCAGCCCACTGAGGAAGCATATCGTTTTCTGAAAACCAGTCCAAACACCAATCCAAGATGTCACCCCGCCTCCGCTCTACAGAGACTGACTGGCAGCTGTGGCAGCTCAACTTCCCTGACACCATTACACCAGTATCACTGAGGCCTGATGCTGTCCTATTGTCAGAAGACTCAGACCTGGGTAGATGGGCTCAAGAAAGCCCATATGAGGAAGAGAGCCAGAGCTGGCGGAGCAGTGTCAGAGGCACGCGTGGAGATTCTCCTGCGTACCCACAGAGGTCGGATGAGAAGGCTTTTCTGGCTGCTCGCTCTGCAAAGCATTCACAAGGCTGGGCATCAAACAGGCTGCTGAAAGAGCCTCCAGATGGCTGCAGATCAGAAGGAGTGATCCGTGGGGTAGTGCTGCATGGGACGCAAGTCAGGGGCTGATAAACCCTGGCTTGGTCACCTGTATACAAGTGTCTGATGTTGAAAGATCCGACAAACCCAGTGACCCAAAGTTACACTGATTACGTGTTCCGGTGTACCTTAGAGTGTATCTCAGGTTTCTATGAAGTTTAAAGACATCACATCCATATTACTAAATTATCTTTTGAGTCTGCGAGCACCAGCTACACACAAAAGGTTTGTATCAGCAGCAGTATGCCTTTTATCTACCAGTCACACAATACTGCCTTTCTATCAATTGCTTTCGGTATAGTTCCTTTGAAACCTATACCTACATGTACCTAAACCCTAGATCTGTCTAGACAGTACTCATAAATATAGCCAGGGTTGTTACTGGGGATTTGGGACTAAGCTCTTTAAAAAAAACTGCTGTAAAAAAGCAGGAGACTTTGGGAAATCCTACATCAGAGCACAGACGATGAGACGGCAATGGTAGCTCTGATTCTCTCTGACCAGTTAGTGTTCTGCAGTGTTTTAACGCCACCTTTTAGCTTCAGCTCAGCTCACTTGGGACCTCACCAGAGGGTTAGTAGAAAAGATGGGATGGAATGGAGTGGTTCTACTGGGATCGTCCACCATTTTTGCCAATGGAAACAGAAAAGTAATCTAATATATAACAAACGGAACTGAACTGAAACCCTGCGTGACTCAATCCATTTTTTTAGACTGCCTTTGCTTACTGAGGTTTCAAAACAAGAAATGCTCAGACATGGTGACACTGCTTATTTTGCTCCTCATATGTCTTGTAACACGTGAAAAACATCACATGGACTTGTTCTTAAGGTGAAAAACGTGGTTTCCACTGGAGGGGGTCTTTAAGTAAAGCTAAGTTTGTGCAACTGCCAGGACAACTTTGTTTGTGTTTTTTGGCTTGATTTATTAAATGAACAAGAAGCTGAAAACAAGAAAAAAAAATCCAAGGCTCTCTGACTGCTAAGGATAATAAAAAAGCCTTTCACTCAGCATAGCAGGATGTTGGCTCAACAACTCAATGAAGCCTTTTTGCTTGTTGGGTTTTACTTCAAAAAACACTTGTTGCTCACAAAGCAAAAGTACACTGCGGCTTTTGTTTTTCTTTCCTTTTTTAAGGTGAGCACAAAAATGGGTTTAGGAAATAAAGGTATATAGTTCTCAAACTACACCGAAAAGCAAGTACTTCAGAAATTAACACAAATGAACTAAAGTTCTTTCAAATCAAGTTAACAAGTTGTATGAATACAATTGCTTTAAGACAGATATAACAAACTTAAAAATGAACGGTTTGCATTAATGCAACTTAAATTTAAGGCATGTCAACTTTTCATTTTTCCAGATTAATTATTTGCTTCACCTCAAAGTAAAACACTGCCACTCAACAACCTCATAGTAAGGCTCCAGGAAAGGTATTTTTCTAGTAATTTTAGTGTGTTATTTTAGTTTGTTAAATATTGTTAATGTAACGTTAACATGACTTAACATTATCTTGGCATAATGATAGCTAGTTGGTTCGAAAACAACACAATTTAACCAGTTCAGGTGGACAATTTTATATCTCACATAATATATTATTTGATCGCAAAATATAAATTTGCCTTGCATTAGACTTATCTTCTTCTTGAAAGACCTAACTGACACACTTTTACTGAAACAAAAGAGCAGGTTAGGGAAACGACGAAATTTCAAGTTGTTATAATCCACAAAAGTAGACTGCCATCACTAAAGCAGAAAGCTGAATGAGACTCATTTAAAATATTACATTTCTTCGGCTATTAATGAAATACACATAGTGTGTAAGTTATCAAAAAAAGGTATACTCTCTGAATGTGAGGAGGTGACTACACATTGCCACACCCAGACTTACTAACTTATAAATACCAAAATGTACATGTGTGAAAAGAAAGAGCAATTTGAAGGCTATTTTTCTCCTACTTAAGGCTGATAATATTTGATTTTAATATTGTAGCCATGTACAATCAATCCAATATCAAACTGAACGTAGTGATACCGCTGGAGTGCAGTAATTATATCTAGAGGGCTTCAAACAACATGATGGCTCCTCACCACTGGGCTGAAAACATCAAGCATACCCTCAAAGAGCCTAATTTACAATCATAGCGCGGATGCTCTCAGCAGCAGTGTATTGTGAAAAACCGAGTAATCTCCCTCGATCCCTGTCCAGTATGAAAAAGCACAAGGCAACAGGAACATCAGCCTACTGATGCAGAGAAATAGGCCTCGCTGAGACAACTTGAATTCCAATGTCCGAAGTCTAATGCCCCTTGAGGAGCAGGGATGGAGCGGAGGCATTTATGAACAACTATCTGTGTTTAGTGAACTCCCGGGCAGCAGGACAGCTCAGCACGACAGACTCAAACAGACACAGCTCTTTGCTAATGAGCCTTATAATCAAAAGCAAATAGTAAATCAGATCATAAATCTCACTGGCTTAATTGCAGTGAATGCTCAGTCTTTCATACCACAAGGTCAGTTTACAAAAGGTATTGAATTTCACAAGTATTGGTGTTCTATTAGCTTTAACAGCTTAAAATGACAGTGTTTAAAACGTATGGCATAAATTGACAGTATTCTTTGCAGTCAGTCGAGCTGAAGACATCAGGGATTTCATCCTTTCAGAAGGAGCCATTTCTCTGCAATTAATTCTTGTCGAAAAGGAAAAGAACTCTTCACAGAAGCTGCAGTAGAAAACAGACCATAGATCATAGCAAAAAAATGAAGCCTTACAGTTAAAGTTTCTCAAATTTTTATTGGAACTTTGTGAGTCTGTGTTCACAAATCACCTTGAACATTTCATTATGCACTGCTTTCACCTGACACACACAGGAATAAATGTCTTCTCCAGGAAATATCCCCTCAAAACACCTTGTACCTTGCAGGCCTTACTGTCACATGCATGTCTTCTTATTTAGGGAATTTAGGGAATAATACCCAACCTAAAGGACAGATGTTCCTGGTTTCTGTGGGTTTCACAATTTAGATTTATGTTTGCTGTTGAAATTTTCAAATATGTTGAATACTGATATTGATATTGAAAACACCTGAAACCCCCAGCTGCACTGTAGCGCAGAGATTTGAAATACCACCATCAGTTTTGCCCGTTCCACATTCACATATTTTTAGGCTTTGGTGTTTATTTGAAGTGGCAAATTGTGTTGCACTTGTGACATGTTTTTCCACTGAAAATTATTTCTCCAAAATACTAATAATCCGTCACCTGTGATCTTGCAGAGTGTATGTGAGACTAACTGGTGAGTTGAGACACTGATGATATCATAGAAAGACAAATTAGAGAGAGCTCCATTATGACAATAATCCCTGAGAGGTTTGAATGAGTCCATAATGTAACGGTTATGGAGCACTTGGAGTGATACATGATGATTCAGCTGTGGGTGTCATGCATTGCACTGCAGAAGCTGTGCACACATTTTGCTCCAGAAAACCCTGTGCTGTGGAACATCTTCTTAGGTGTGAGCGCCTACAGGGAAGGTTCACGGTGAAAGATTTACAGCCCGGGGTCCATCAAACAGTGGCTTTGCTGTCCATCTTACTGGCAGCTTGTTGTCATGACTGCACACTGCACGGGCAGATTCATGACTTCTTTTGTGGAGGAGGGAGGGACACGAAGCGTGAATTGGTTGCGGTGCTTTCGACAAGTTGCCTTAATGTCCCACTTTGAATTGCTAGATATTGAACCACTGGCTGAAATCCCAAGTGGCCAGGGACATCCTTGTGGCTCAACCACTTAGTGCAAATTACTGTGTACACAGTACTACTCAGCTTCTAATCCTACCCCATGGCTGTGTTTTCTGTATCTCTTAATTGCAGTGCCACAAAACCATATGAAAAGGCCTGACAGACCATTAAAAAATACTGGACATGCTTACTGTGTCCCCATGCAAAAATCCATTCAGAATCCAGGAAAAGAATCTGGGATTGTTAACTGTGAGTCTTTTGGTTTCTTTCTGCTGTTATCAAGTAGCTGGTTCACTAACTCCAGCCAAGCCTTTCGATCCTTATAGCAATGTTCATGATACAAGGCTTAGCTTGAAGTTCACCCACTCTTGAGAATTGGGACAAATCATGTCCCACCAAAAAAAAAAAAGAACATTAAAAAATATGAATACCAGTACTCTCCATTTTTGGTGACATATTTGTCTTTAAGGATTTATATGAAGTATATGTAATTTGTGAATAATTCAATTTCTAAACTTGCTCTGTGCCAGAAAACACGTTCTTCTTCTTCCCAGACAGGAATTCAGTACTTCTGCAATTAAAACAACACCTACTGGTGACATAGGAGTAAAGAAGTGCTAGTATAATTATCTGTGTTTTAATATCTATTTTTCTATGAAAAAACTGGCCCTTTAAAGTTGTGTCCCAGATTTCCTTCAACATGCTTTAATCACGTATAAAGAGGATTAGCTATACCCTAAGGACCCTTGTCTCACTTCCTGGTTTCAAAAAAGGCGGGAATACTGCTCAAGCTTTCTATTTTTCGACAACTTCATTAAACAATATTGCTATCAGATTTGTCTCAACTATAACATGTCAACTCAGCAGCCCTTCTAAATCAAAGCTAAATAAGAATTATGGTTTAAAAATGTGCGTTGTGATTAACATTAGGAGAACTCTGAGCAACTTTAAAAATAGAATGGCTGCTCACTCCGACTATGCTGTGAGATCAAATAATTTAACATTTTGTCAACTCTGTAAGACGCCGGCATCTACATTTAATAAAAAATGTAATCACTAGGAGGTTAAGGCTTATAAGGATTAATAGCCAAGGATTTGATGTTTTAAAATATATTCCCCTAGCTTTATTGAAAAGGAAAAATCAAACTGCTTCAAAATTGTCCCAAATCTCTCATATTAGTGAGAGTTATGCCTTACAATACGCACTTTATTTGAATCCATGAATCCTTCAGTGTATAAAACCCTGTTGATAACAGTGTTGGTATCATTTTTGTAGTTTTGACCAGTATTTCTATTGGTTAGTATAACCCTGTACTCACCAAAGCAATTGCTAAAAACTGCTAGAAACTCAACCAGACAGGCTTTAAAGGAACCAATAATTTATCCACGTTTATTCTGACATCAAACTGAAAGTGAGTAAATGTACAGGAAAGCTGCACACTACTGCAGTAAGTGCGATGGGTCAAAGTTGAATCAGGAGGTCGGTGCATGACTTTGACTGAGCTCAGGCTTTGTTTATAACCTGTCTGACTGTCAGATTCTGTTTCTTGGTCAGTCTGGTGTATTCTTAGCAATGTCAGCAGCTTCCCAGATCTCAGCAATTAACTCAGCAGCTTATTAAGTTATTAGCTCCACCAGGCGTAAGCCTGCAGTGCTTGACCTACTGTCCGTTCTGTTAGCAGTTAATCTTGCATACTACTGGACCTCTCATAGTTGTGATGAAAACTCTATAAATAACTTCTGTTATACCAACCGCTGACTCCTCCTTCCTCTTAACCAGCAGGTAGGGCTGCAAGTCATAAACAAGTGCTAGGCTAAAAACAAGACACACTGTTGCAGGTCACATTTCGGTCTTTGACATGTCTCAAAAGCTGAAAGTTTGGTTTCATCGTAAACTGGAGCATCTGTAGATTAATTCCATACCTGATACGCTATGATCTACTAAAGTTAGGCACAGTACGACATTAATAAATACCGTTTTTTCTTATCCTTGTGGCCATCTTGACTGTAAGGGAGCTGCTATGCGTCTGCAGCAACGACATATATGAGAAATGGACAACATCACAGCTCCACAAAAGTGAAGCCAAAGCATCTCGCTCGCCCCTTGGTGGCTGGCTACAGTACAAGTTTTACATCCTGCTTTCACACATTAATAGACAGCACATGAGCCAAACTAAAACACCAAAACGCACATCAAATAAACTGGTCTGCACAGGTGCCATATTGGTGCAATCAGGGTTCACTAGTAAACAAACACAGCACTATGGGAGCGATCTTATCTGCACTTTGCCAAACCATTAAGCTTCTGCATTGCCACAAACACAGACTCTGACTTGTCAAAATCAAGTGTCAATTATTTAAGATGTGAGCACAAATGTAGATTTCTGTTACATCTATCTAATATATTGTTGTAAGGAAGCCAGGTTGTTTGTAATGTTCTAAATAGGAAACTAAAACTTCTAAATAAATAATAAAATGATTTAAGTAAAGAACAAAATGTTCTAATTACATAACAACATTTGAATTGAAAAGTTTGGGCTTATCGTCCCATTTATTGTTTGAAGTTGATACAGATAGTTGTTACAATACCATTACACTATTCTATGCATCCTAAAGAAAACTGAGACAATACTGTACAAAAACACATTACTGACAACTCTGCATACATCTTGGGGCTGTCAGAAAATACCAGTATTTTTAAAGTATCTCAATATTATGTTTTGTGATACTGAAACTGACACATGTAAAGATTTGTGGCAGTGATGTTATTATGTTTATTGACTGTTCTGATTGCACAAAAAAACACCAATTTTTTGACTCGTTTTTATATATGTAGCAGTGTGTTTTTTATACTATGACAGGGTTCCTAAAATTAGATTACAAAATAGCAATATATCATCTTTCTCGGTCACACAATATATCCAAATATACTGAATTGTAAACAATGCATCTTGATACTTACCATATCGGCAAGTTATTGCCAATACACAGCTAATTCATCTAGATTAGAAAACTTACACATTAGGATAAAAACTTCTGCAAATCTCCACTGCTTGCATCTGACAGTTGTAATGGCATTGCAGTAGGTGCTTCACTACCTGTTGCCTGGTGCAGATCAGCACTCTATTGAGTGAATTCCTCTAGTTTTTTTTGTTTTTGTTTTAATGGCCATAACTACAAAAAAAACCCCATAATACTCAGGTTGAGAAAATCCCTTTACTCTTCCAAAATATTCTAATATTCCCAATGTCTTCATGACATGTCTGTGATCAGATCTTCAAGACACTGGGACAGGACTCTGTGTACAAAGCTGCCTTACAATCCCTGACGTAAGAAGCACAGTGCCTCATTTTAACCGTAGAACATTACAGCTCATACTGCACGTTCTCTGAGCTTCACATTTCAACAGTTAGGCTAATGTAAGTTTTTGATCCCTCCCGGGCAGTGAAAGATTTTAAGTAATTCAGCCTCCTCACCTCACCATATAATTATTTCACACGACAAACAGCACTGGTGCGTCTCTCTTCTTTTATTGAAATATGTGGTACAGTTCCTCTCCTCCTCCTCCTCCTCCTCCTCCTCCTCCTTTTGCTTCCTAAGGTTTTAAAAGACGTCTTAGGATATTTTTACGGTAATAATCCCATTAGAATGAGGTGAGCGCTTAATTACTGCATATTTTTAGAGGCCTCCTGGGATATCCCACTGTGGTGGCAGGGCTATTTGAGACAGTGCAATACCGTTGCTGATAACTCTGTTGAAAAACTGCTCAGTCTTTAATCTCCTCATTAAGCATAAAACTAACTGCTCTCACTCCAGCCGTCGATACAGGCTAGAATATTAAGCATGGAAGCAGGTTCTGGTTTTGAAATGATTAATAACAGCTGGAACTCTGCTCCACCGCCGTGATTTAGTCCTTACTTTGGATAATTTTTCGACAAATCATAGCTTTGAAGCGTTTAAGGTGAAACGAGTTGCACTGCCTCTCCAGTCAAGCCTCTGTGAACTTGATTCTTTTCTCTGGTTGACAGCGGGGAGGGCGTGAGGGGGAGGGGGAGCCAAACAAAGCAGAGGCTCACAAGGGTTTCATTTTGTTGCAAAGCGCGCATGCAGCAGACAAACATACTGATGGCTTGAACCATGATTAAGCTCACTCATCGCTAAATGCGGCTGCAAGCAGTGAGTCAGAAAATAATATTATGGCGGGTGTGGGTCGGGGGCAGGGGGGCGGGGTTAGTCACAGTGCAGGGGTTTTTGAGCTAGAGGTCAATTAGGTATGCTAAATAGTCTGGGCATCAGTTCTCCCCGCCGCTGATCTGTATTCAGCGCCCGACTCCTCGGCTGATCTCGAAGTCTCCCTGCATTCCCCGCTCTGAGGATAACACGGAGTGAGTGGGGGGAGGTGGCAGGGGGGGCGAAAAGGAGGAGAGTGTTCTTTTATCCTCTGTGGCTTAATGGGGAAAAAGAGACAATATTCCCCTCCCATGTTAGCTCTCCTCAATGAAGCGCACATTAAGTCAGTGTTGGAGGTGCGAGGGAAATAAACGGCTGGCAGCTGGAATGGGATGGAGAAAGGTCAACAACGTGTCACACAGTCAATCTATCAGGCAAAGCCGAGCGACTTGTTCAATCCCGCATCGCAGCAGCCGCGGAATTTGTGCACAGACAGAAGGAATGTGACTATAAACACTGGCCATGATTCCCCATTACTCTGCTGAGGCTCTGTGATAGGGCACAGGAGAGGAAACAGTGTTGACAAGAGGCTGTAAATGCTTCTCCTGTTGTTATTCACTCAGGCAAAAGGCAACGCAAATGTGGGCTCCCCCCTGTGCTGGCAAACAGGAAATGGACATTGCTTCTCACATTACAAGAGCGACAGAAACAATTCAAATTTGTATGTATGATCTGTAATCATACATCAAAAGCAGCGCCTTCCATTTATTTCCCCAGGCGGAGGTAAAATTAGCTATTACCTTGTTTTCCATATTCTATTTTTTCATAAACCACTGGTCCAATATGCTCAGGTTTGGGGACTCGTCTTCAATTTGGAGCTATTTAGCCAAGTGATGGGTGTAATTTGTTTCCCCCGTCAAGTTGCCATTTGCATTTAAATTCATCATTACCAGCCATGTTTTGCGGAGATTTCCCCAGATCGTAGGTGTCAGGACACTCCAGCAACTTGATGCAAACGGCCCATTATGAGTCCCGCAGAACAATTCTCATTCTTTTGCCAAAGAACACAGGGGGCTTTTTTTAATCCGGGAGGTGGGCTTCCCCTTAGGTGAGCGACTGCAGAAAGAGGATGACCCGCAACACATCCTGGATCACCCGACTGCCTGTGCTCTGACTTTGCCTCTTGTGAGAATTGAGTGATAAGTATGCGACTTGTGAAACAGGCGTAATTCTGCAATCACCAAATGAGGAGAGGCTCCCTGTGAGGAAGAGAGCCAGCCCTTACATTTTAACGCCTAACAATACCACTTGCATTGGAAGGCACTTCTCTCGAGTGCGGACTTATGTCAGAGGAACGCGAGCACAGAAATGAGAGATTAAATCGAGAGCACATGATTGTGAATTCAGAACTTCAGGAGCAAAGGCCCGAAAACTATTCCTGTGTGGGAGCCAGTGTGGTTTCTGTTTTTATATAGAGCATTAAAATATTGTGCACATGCTGCAAGTATGATGGTAAAAGATTGTTGTGAGCAGATAATTTGTAAATACTGTAATGACACTGTAATGTCAAAACATATCTAAACACATACAACTTATATTATTGTAAATATACACAAGTATTTATTATAAATACATATATCATTGTAAAAGGTTGTGACTAGCTAAGGTGTAAATACAAATAAAATGCATATATAGTAACATATTGCATTGTGTGAAAGAAGAAGGACACTAGAGAACAGCAATTCCCACACAGAGATCTCGGGTTCGACAGTCACTGTGTGACATTAACGCTGGTCCAGGATATTGAATTAAGGCCACAGGCAGCACAGTGGTGCAGAGGTGCATGCTGGTCCCATAACCTTTTGGGTCGATGGAACAGACCATCCTCTGTAATGCTTATGTGGTCATTAAAATTTCATGTAATCTTTGTTTTTGTTATCATAAAACCACAGCTTAGTATCTCCCCTGGAGTCTAACGGTGTGGGGCGTTGCTACAGGGAGCAGCAGCCTCCATGCAAAGCCATTTCTGCAAACACTAACTTTACAGAAACACAGGGAGGTGCTTGCACAGAATAAGCTTCACCTTAACAAACCCTGGATGAGGAAATGCAGCTGGCTTATGAAGAAACACAGCAGTTCACCTTCTGTAAACCGGCTGTTTCCTTACCACTCATTTAATTCTCATGATCTCAGCTCGGCTATGTGCATTTATCTCCATCATGACTTGGGAAAGATTTTAATCAATGCCACCGCACAGATCTGTGGGAGGGGAGGAAAACAAGCCTGTGGTTCAGATTGTGTTGCATGGGCCGACTCCTGGCAGTTTAGAAGAGAGCAGAGATTAAAAGTTTATACAGTTTCTCTGGGAGCAGACTTTGGCACGGGTGAGCCCAACCTGAGCAGGTTTTCTGTCATGTTTTACTTGATATAACTTTTGGCTGCAGAAGCACGGATCCTGTTCAAAGTGCAATGGCCTTTCAAGGGTTTAGTGTGGAGCTCCTTCACATAGATCTAAATCTTGATTTAAGAAAGTCCACAAGCCGATTTTTCTGCATTTGGGAAGACATGCATTGATCTTGTTTTGGTATTGGAGTAATTTTTCACCAGACCCATAAACTAAAACAAAAATAGTGATACTGCAATGCGACTGATCAATAATTACCTCATCTAAGACCTTTGAATGATATAAGAGGGTTTCATCTCTTCATACCAGACACATACACACTGTATGTGTCAGCTTCTTTAAACTTTGAAAATTATAGGGAAACAACACATTACAGACTTCACACTTCCTTTAATAATACTGAATTCAAACATCAATAATGACAGACTTTTACTCCATAGTCAAATGCCAAATACACTGGCTCCTGCATTTCACATAATGCAATGTAACAACAACTAAAGTATATCTAAATAATCAATGTAAACATCTACTAATTTCATAGTAGACAAGAATCCTAAGCTATTAAGACATCATTACTTCAATAAATATAAAATTTATCAGAACTATTCAACACATCATAAACAAAGACGTAACACAACAATCAACCAATGAAACATTTAATAAGACAGAATTATCGCCATCTGTTAACGCAAAGAATATTATTTTGCAAGCCTGTCCTCAAGTGTGTTGTCACTAGGGGCATCAAAGTTAGGGATTTTCAAAAAATAAAAATAATACAAATAAAAAATACAATAAAATATACATATTTATCCCCTGGCCTGTAGTTTTGGAGATAGCGGCCGTAAACATGTCGGCCTTCTCTCCAATATAACGGGACTGGTACTTGACGTGGTGCTCAAAGTGCTGAAAAAAATACATTTGAAAAATTCAAAACCAGTATCAAAAACTTTCAAAAACTCATGACCCAGATACTCAAGATAATCCACAGACTTTGTTGTGAGGAGTTTCACATAGGAACAACTTTCTCTATAGTAGAAAAGACAGTAGTTCCTTGCAGGTTGTAAACACCTCACCTACGGTGGTGAGGAAACTCACATAAAACATAAAAAACTTGAAAGGCCCAAACTAGAGCCAGTGTTCTGGGCTACTGTAGAAATATGTCACTACAACATGGTGGCCTTTGTGGAAGAGGACCCGCTCCCTCTGTAGATATAAAGATATAAACAGATCCCCATAAATCTCACACACTGGCCCTTTAAAACGTTTTAGAGATAGAGAGATATTCTACAAACAAACAGGAGTTGGACTAAACTTTCTTGGCTGAGATAATAAGAGACCTGTTGCAGCCTTTATTGTTGTGTTGAATTGTCACCTTCACATCCCACAAAGTGGGCAGCCAACACTATTTTCACATTCAAAGATGTGCAATAGAATAGCAGCGAATACCATAATTCACTTTATTTGGCCTGTTTTTTACTCTAATTACTGTGAGAGCAGAGAGACGTGCGGATGCTCACACACATTGTGAAACTGAACATCATAATTGGACGGTGAAGGCGCTGTCCTTAGAAGAGATGTGTGCTTAAAAATACATTTCCATTTACAAACTCAGAATAACTTTGAAAATAAAATCAGCATGTGAAAGCAAATGGTAGAAACCCAATTTTCCCTTAATTTTCATGTGTTGACATGAGTTCACTGTGAGCAGTAACTCATTTTCTCAGGTTTCTGAAACTTCTATTTGTATAGATGCGTTTGTATTTGGAATACCAATGTGAGATTATTCTTATTGGGAGGTATTTTTAGACGGCTCAAGAGCCTGAATCCAGCAAACGTTTATGCACCAGAAAGTCGGAATTAAAAATGTAAAAGTATTCAAATGTTTGTTGGAGGGAGGTTGATGCGTCTCTCATCTTAAAATCCCATAAGTCTTCCATCTGGTGAAGTAATTAAATGGAAAGACTAATCCGTGAGTTTAGATTTCATAATAACAGAGGGATTCTGGCCTGATAGCGGCAAATAAATGGTAACATATCTTTGATGTATTGGTAATAAAATTTGAATGGATGTCATATAATACTGTCAAATGTGCTTCATAACACAGAGTCAATGACGACCAGCAGAAATAGACCCATTCTTTCCGAGGAAAACTGTGTCTTCTGTCCTCTGTTGGCTTCGGACTGATTTATGGCCCACTCGGGCAACGCCATTAAACGATCATCCTTCTACAGAACAGGACCATATGGACACTTGTATTAAGGACAGCAGCACACATCATATAATAATTATGGGTGTTTGGCATTTCTTCATTTTATAGCACCATGTTATATTAAACATCCATCTAAAGCCCAATTCAAACTGCTGTTTCAATAAGCTGCCCTCAGTGTGAAGGGAAACATAACTCAATTGAATATTTCCAAAAGTATTATCCCACCAGTATCTCTGGGACAATTCAATTATCATTTGTGAACTGAGTCCACACTCAATGAGGACATCTGAGCCAGACAATTAAGACTTTGATCTGTGATGTCATCAATTAAAAGCCTGGAGTTGGCACATTTATAATGAAAGGGTATTATGAAGACTGAGTTTATTTAAGACTTTACATCTAAATGAGTTCTGGTTTCATAGAAGTGATTAGTTCTGAGCCAGAAACTGTCTGAAGCAAAATCTACCATCGTAAGGACATTTTCATATTTGTTTCCGATCTGTTCCATTGATTCTCACTAACAGCTTCATGCACTGGTGATCGGGGCTCTAAATTAACTTTATTCTTTTGTGTCCCACAGCTGCCCAAAAATCCTCTTTCAACTGTCCCAGACTTAACAACCATTGTCCCAAACTGAAGCTCTCTTTTTAATTGCTGCTCATTAAACCTTTCTTTTAGACAACTACAACAGGTTGTATGCAATGACACTTTCATACACTGTTCATTTGATGATAGGTAAGAGAACATGTCCTGACAATCACCAATATGGTGCAGTTAAATGAACACGTGTAACTTTTCTGGCACAGATATTAGGACAAAGCGACCTTGAATAACTCAATTTTGCATGTACACACAGAGCCACATGTTACATACTTTGCTGCACTTCCCAAAGATGCAACATGTGGGAAAAAATGCTGATCTCTATAAGCAGATATCTGCATATCAGTGCAGAATCTGTAGCCATATCAGAATGCACATAAAAGCTCAGTCGTCATCAAACGACTGCCAGTGGGTTCAGGGACTGGAAAAGCCTTAATGACTAACTTTACATTTATGTTCATATGATGAACTTACATGTTACACAGATGTTTACTGATGATCTTGGTCTTTGTGTGTGTGTGTGTGTGTTGTACATTGAGGGCTATTTTAGGGCTTTTTAATGTATGTATGTTATGTAAGTGTATGGTGATATGTGATAAACGTGTGGTAATGAGCATGATACATGTTGTGTCTGTAGTAGAGATGTGTGCAGTTAGTCAACTACACTCTTAAACATTGCCACCCTTGCTAGACGGCACCAGAAATACTAGTTGGTTATACTGTTTAGCAATAATTAATTGATGCACAATGCCAGTTAACTGTTGCCTCTAAGATGTTATGCAGCCACCCACCACTAGTCAGTGCTGTGGCCCCATCAGACAGCATATGCTGTGAGTGCGTATGCCCCGATAGCCCATGTAAAATCCGGGTGTTTTTATCAGCAAAGTCAGACAGATGACAGCTTGTAACACCAGCCTGGTTTGGCAGGGTTTTAATTTAGAAAATGGAAATGATGTTGAATGTAGACAGTGACAGAATAAACTGGTATATAATCTCTTGACTGGAGCAACATGTGACAACATTCAGCACAGACACGGACATTAACCTGCAAGGAGAGCAGCTGCTGCTGCTAGCACTACTAACGTTAGCCACACTGTGTAGCAGGCTGGCAGCTAACATCAGGTCTGGCTCTTTTACCTGCCGACACTGTGATCTTGTTTAATCTAAAAAAGGTGAAGCATTTACTGAGCTGTTGTCATGTTTTTTGGGTTAATGTGTAATGTTAGTATTGCACAGCGCAAAGCGACATGCATTTCAGCAGCATTTAAAATACAGTTCGGCGACTGTAGACTGTGATTAACAGCTTCAAATCACTCTTAATAAACACAGTATTTTTTCAGACAATGTTAAACATTATCAATTAATAAATTGTGTTCAATTTTAACTGCATTCTGAGTGTTTATTTACTGCTAGACTAGTTGACTAATCTAAATTAAGTTTTTCGTTTGACTGACAGGGAAATTAGTTGCCAGGAACATCTTTAGTATGTAGATATGTGTGTGTGTGTGTGTGTGTGTGTGTGTGTGTGTGTATACATTACTTATTTATTATGCATGTCAGTTGGGACATTTATTTTTTAAAAGTAGATTGGACTTTTATTCATTTGTCAACTGTGGGCATGAATACAAATAAACTCAACTAAGCATTTTGTGGGGCAAATGAAAATTCAGACATATGTTTAGCTATACAGGTTAGTGGGCTTGTGTCATGACAATACACCTACTTGAGTAAGTGACCATGAATGACTGAATGAGGCAGTGGTCATTTACATTCAGGAATGTTAATACTGTAGGTAGGTTTAACTGTTTTTCAGGATATAAAATGTCCATTCAGAATCCTAATATGAGGTCAGTTTATCCAAATAATGCTTATTTGACATATTTGTAATAAAAAGTTTCTCTGCTGTCCCAGAAATGTACTAGACACTATGTCTTTGTCCAAGGTGCTATTTTTATTGTCCCTGGGACAACAGGGCATCTTCCATTTAAAGCGCTGCTGGTAATATTTATTTCTCAGTGTGTAGCATTTATTTCTAAATTTACATTTACAGCAAAATTTGCATAGTGAAAGGGTACTGACATTTCAATTTAATAAAATCTGATTAGTTTGCCTTCCTTGCAGGCACCTTATATTTCCAATCAGTCTGGCTGAAGTAAAGGAGGAACAATCCAATAAATGCAAATGGTACTACAGGCCAACACAAGTTCAGTTTCTAAAGACAATGCAGAGAACTCAGAAACGTATCCTCCAAATACGTTCCCAGACAAATGCTTTAACAGATAGGGCACCGTGCTGTACACACTCACTGCAGTTTGTCTTGGATACAGACACAGAGGTAAATTTTGCAAATGATCAGCAGACTGATTTACAATCATGACTCAACCAAAGTTTCAGATGTGATCATCTCAGTTCATTGAGGCAGGAGAGATAATCCCTGGTAAAGCACTGTTCAGCTCCCTGATCCAGCAGCTGAGACTGGACTGACATAACTTAACAGTGTATACAGTGTATGAATGCATAAAGATGAGACACTGCAGTACGGAGTATGGAAATAAGCTTTTCATGACCACACGAGCCGTCTATGAGCACATAAGGTTCCTGACGTTCCTCCCTCCATTTATCTTGTTTGTAGTTCTCTCAGACTCATTTTTCATTCTTCTTCTGGCTTTTTTTTTTCAAACCCTCCTTTGACAAGTTGCTGGAAACTCATCAAAACTCCTGACTCCTGTCGAGCCACATCCATCACGGATCCCCGCTGGTCTGGCTTAGTGCCTCTGCAAAGCAGCCAGGTAAGGAGTGCTGGATGTGGAGGCGGCGAGGTGGGTCAAAGGGTCACGAGATTTAACAAGAAGTATCTGAGAGCTGAGAGCCAGAGAAGGCAGGGGCAAAGAAAAACCACCAGTGATTTTTTTTTTCTTTTATTTGTGTCTGCGCGTGGTCATTTAGTCTGCGGTGTCAAGAGTCATTGAGCGTATGCTATCACTGCACTGAGGACTGTGTTAAAAGCAGGTCAGGTGATGCATGACAAAAAAAAGTGTGTGTGTGGTTGCTTTTATGTTTGTCTTTGAATAAAGGGACTCTGCACTTCTTAAATGTACATGACAAAAACTACAGCTGAACATTTTTTAAAAAAAATATGTAATTACTATTATTTTGATGATGTTAGAGGAAATGATCATTTTCACATCAAAATCATTGAAAAGCATATAAAATGATCGTGGTGTGATTTTTTTTGCAGGGATTTGTACTAAACAAAGATCTTTTCTTTAAGAATATAAGAGGAAGACAATATTTAATTTAAAATGTTATTCTGACACACATTGCACCTTTAATAAATACAGCACCTCCTGCCATCTGAAAATTGTAGCAGGTTAAGTTTTTGGTTTTTGAGTTCAGTTTTGACTTTTGAGTTCATTATAACAAAATCCATAAAGCTGATATGGCCTAATTAGTTCAAAACCAATTAACAGTGCACTGTGCACTTAGCATATGCTTTAATAGTTGAATGCATAGAATAATGCATGAATGAATAGCTTATTATTTTCTTATACACATAATTTAGTGCTGCATGTTATCAGTCTTCCCAGCATGCATTGTGTGAGGGTAAAAACAGCTGTAGCTGTTAGTTCTTTGTGTGAAATGAAGAAGTGATCCTTCAAACCGAGGAGTTAAATCTGTTTGTCAGTGTGACTGAGCAGTTGTTGGTTCAACTTAATATATTAAGCTTACTGAACATATTTTGTCAAGTTCAGTTAACTTAATTGGTTTTACAAAACTCAATTAAGACTTAAAACGGATTATTCAATCGAAGTTCTGTTAACATTTTGAAGTTGAAGCAGCTCAAAATGATTTACAGTGCACATGTGTGAAAACTGTTTGAAATTTAATTTTAAGCTGAGTGAGTGAATTGGTGTTTACAGTGCAGTGAACAACCTCTCAATTAAAATCAACAACATCTGACAAAATCAGAAGATTTTTTAATTGATTCTGTATTTTCAGATGAAACATTTCATCACTTTTCAATTTGCTTCCGCATGCAGTCTTGATAAATTAATAAAAATGCAGATGCACAAATTGTGAACAGCAGAAAAGGATGGGAATAATAATTAAAGACAACAGCTCCACAAAGGTCCTCTCGTTCCATAACATAGGCCAGTGCATCTGGCTTAGTCATGAAGTAAACAAGTAGAACAAATAATGTTATTAACGGGGAGCATTGATTATTACTTTATCTAATTAGTGCTGCTGTGCTGCGGCAGCATGCACCTAGATAACAGCTTACAGCTAAGTGTTTGTGTGTCTCTCTGTAACAGAAGATGCAGTCATTGCAGAAATAATGCTTTGCGATTACACCAAAGCCCTATTTTCTGCAGAGCATTGATCTATACTTACCGTTGACACTGAATCACTGAGCCCTTGTAGCAGGGTCGGAAGCACAATATTTGTATCTACAATTTCCTCTAATCATTGGTTTTTGAGAGCAAAGCTACAGATCTGCCACTCACGCTGCCTCCCCCTCCTAAGAGCCTCCCGTCTCTTCTCCTGAGACTTGGCAATCCACTGAAAGATCCCTTGGGTGTTGCAAATGAACCCTGCTGTTACCCCAAATGCAAAAAAAGCCTGCGGCTATAGAAGTGAATCACTCTTTGAATTCAGCATCTCATCTCTTTTTCTTTGTGCTGTGCTTTACCCTCCTCTATTTTTGGGTCCTAATTAGGCTCAAGAGGTACCAAGAGGTACAGGAGTTATTATATACAGGAAAAAATTTGGAGTTTTTCCAAATGGTAACCAGGAAGAGAGAGGAGGAGCAGGGGAGGAAAAAAAAAAACATACATCAAAAATCCTATCTGAAAATATTTTGACATTTCGGAATTCCCCAGAAATCAAGCAGCGTTTTTTTCCCCCCTCCGACTTTGGTAAGAGGTTCAAAAAAAGAAGTGACTTTCAACATAAAGCGTGAAATGTACAGCTTTCAAGTCATCTGTCACAAACTTTAGCTCAAAAATTCAAAAGAAAAATCTGAGAAAGTTCAATTTGACAGCCCAATTTCAAGTCAGAAATCACACGCTTCAAGATGCAGCCCAGGAGTTGTGCTTGTGCTTAAATTACGCCAAGGAAGTCATGTCAGCTAATGACAGACTACGTGTGCGATCATACAGACATACATATTTAATGAGGATCCCAAATCATCTAATGGCTATACACTCAGGAGGGAGAGGACACTTTGTTGCTTTGAAATCAGAGTAAATCTGCAGCTTGATGTTCCTGCAACACTTCAAACCTCCTCCTCCTCCTCCTCCTCCTAGATTCCCAATGCAGTTTGTGAAGTGGGACTCTTTTATCCCATATGCTTCTTTAATTCAAATTCTTTGTGGCTTATGGTTTGGCTGCCACTCAGTGAATAAGATATAAGTGAAAATACAGCTCTATAGAGACAGTACAACATGCTAACCTGCAGCACTGTATATACCTCCATCCTGGAAACTTGTTACAAAGCAAAGAACAGATTTCCAGAGAAGTGCTGATTGACTCCCAGCATGAATTCTAAGGGTTTTCAAAAAGCCCATTTCCTTGGGATGGCCCCGACATGTGAATGAAGCCCCACACAGTCAGGTGTGATAAAAGAAACCACTCCTGCCGCTAATTTATCTGAATAACTCTCCTGACTTTGGGTGCTTGCTATGAGTAATGTATGTTAGGAGAATTATCAGCGGTGCATGCAAACCTTGTGAGTAGGTGTATTACATAGACGAAGGCTGATAAGTGGAAGATACAGAAGAGTAATTAACATCACAGCTGAGTGCTCGCATAATTCATACAATCTGCAGGAGAATCCTGCAGTCAAAACGAGGCACACATCTATGATTTATCTTGAGCAAATTATAAAATCCAATCAAAATATCATACTTTTGTTCACATTGGTAAAACCTGATTAACATGAGGTCATATTGAAATATGTAGATTTAACTGTCCTTGAAGCTGCTGTCAGCTCTTTACACTCAAAACTACAGCACCAATAATAATTAATGGTGCTATGAGTGACACAGAGGGCTGTGACGACAACCACACTGCCGCAATACTGCGGTCACGTGATGCTTGGTGTGGTAATACACCAAAGGATCAGCACTATCACACACAAGTGAGGAACATCACCTCTGATTGGTCAACAGACTCAACCCAAGGCATCTTTGGATTGCCTATGGGCAGCTGACAACATGCTAATGTCTAGTTTAATGTTAGCCTTTCCTACATCAGGGCTAACCCTGTCACTGTTTCAGCAGTTGGGAAACAACAGACAACACTGTTGCCTGAACTGTACATTTACTGCCAGGTTGACAACTTTGTGTTATGTTAAGTTTCTACTCCTATTAGCAGCATTGTCATGGTGCATGCTCTCTCTCACTTAAACACCACCAACACTTATGTATTGTCCTATTCCATGCCATGATATGCTAATGATAGTATGCTTCAATTAAGTCCAATAAAATGCAATTAAGGAATTTGCAGTAAGCCGCCATCCCACGGTAATGTTGCTTTGTCATTATGGTAAGAAAAAATGAAATGAAATCAAATGACACATTGACAAATCATTAGTTTGTTAGTTTTAAAACATAAGTGTGAATATTTCAGACATACAAGCCCTTGAGCAAGAACATCAATAGCTTCTAGCAGTATCTACAACATTTTTATCTAATATAATGTATTATTGGCCAGACAGCTCTACATTACAAAACAATAATTATTTAGTTATTCAGTTAGTGTTATATTAGTCCAGCTTTAAAGTTTGAATCTCACAGTACTCAATTTTTATATGCAAAGCTATTATCTATGCACACTACAACCACAGGAATCTGGTTTAATCTATTATAATAAAACATTTTCAGCATTTATTAAGTAGGTTGAGATTCCAGTTTGTGACTTCATAAATAAACCTTTGTGGCTGCAGCCTAAGGTTTCAGCCTCTCGGAGGCTGCAAGCTGCTCCAAAGGAACAAATTATATACTGCCAATTAGAGCTGGGCAGTATGGGCAAAATCAAATAACATTTTTGGTGCTGTCACAAAAAATTAATATATGAGATTTTTGCTAAATAATCATCACTAATGTAGATATAATGACCTACTGGGTAAATGCAAATAACAGAACAGAACAGTCTGCTAAGTTCAGAAAAGTATGTCACTTTACTGTAATGTAGCCTTTAAAAACAGGAGCAGACAAAACTTATGCTTTATCCTGTAACAAGATCCAATATCTAAGACCATGCCAAGTTGATATCACTGAATTGCCCCTGTGTCAGCAAAATCATTAGGAATTTTAGGGTTATAAAAATGTAAAATGAAACATAATCTAGCAAATTTGGCAAAAATTAGGCATTCAACATAGTACAATTCAGAACAGACAACCTGTTTCAAGCTCCACTCTCCGTTTGTGTTTTTGTTCTCTCATGCTTCTGTTTCCTTGGGGTGTACATCAGAGAAGCCCCTGGCTGGTCTAACCGCATTGGCATTGTGGTCAGGAAAGCATCACAGCAGCTCTTTATCCTCTGCAGACTGAGCACGTTCATGCATGGACTCCATGATACTTCTACAGAAAGAAGCAACTTTCTGGCACTGTGGCTAGAAACCAAGGCGCTGCAATGTGCGATGAAAGCAACACACTGGGACTGATCAGTCCTCCACAGGATTGTTCAGACCACTGCAGCCACAGGATCCGGGTGAAAAGTAGGGAAGCCCAGATTAATCAGCTGCTGAATGTTTCTGCAAAAACGTGCGATCAGCAGAACTGGAGTGATGCTTTATAGCCGTTGATCGTGAAAATTGATCTATGACAACTTTTTGCTGAGTAGGTGATAGTACAAATTCAACACTTCCTGCATCCATTTCAAATCAAAGCCCTCTAGCATATCATCGGACAAAGACTCTTATTTTGTACGATGATTTTGAATGGGTCACCTGCGACAGATGGCGGTAAAATTTGGTGTTACCGTTACGGTTTGGCTTGATATCAAACTGACCTACAATATACTGCTACACCAGCTGCTATAAAAAAACAAACAAACAAAAAAAAGGTATTGGCAGTGCATCAGACAATATGGCTCATGGACGATGGGTAATCGTATTAGTGGCAAAAAAAAAAAAAAAAAAAACGTGATCGGGGCATCCATAGGAAAAGCCAGCCTCCCACTCATGTACAGTTCATTCTTTTACCATCTGACAAATAGTAATGGAGCACAGCAGCACAACACACTAAGCCATCAGGCTCCTGAACGCCTCACTCAACCCACTGTAGCAAGCCTGTGCATACCGTCACGTACAGCACAGCCATAGCTACACATTGCTAATTACCACGTAACAGACTGCAATGCAACACTTTCTACTGAGCCACATGCCATTATACTGACAACACTAACAGATGGCATTACTTAACCAACTCTATACATAATGCAAACAGTATGCAGACACATTATACTATCCAATTTTATCTACCTCATGATAATAGCCCCTTTACCTGTAGGTTTAACCTTGTTCGTAACCTCGTGCAGAAACCATATACTGTGCACAGCTTGAGTGCTCTTACATACATTTTATTCAGTCCTATAGGATTATCACAAGTTGAAGCCTGTCTGCAGACAGACACAAGTACAGTAACACAGAGGTCTGTGGCTGCAGGATGTTAATGCAGTATTTGATCAATCATATGAATGTGGTTGCCAGTTCTGCTAATGCTGCTTGCGTTTTCAGGCAGCCTTCTGAAATGACCCCTTCGTGGCTTTTGAGCTTATTGTAAATTCTCCGAACCTGTTTTAGTCCTGAGTTGGGCCAAAATAATCGACACCCAAGTAGAAAAAGACAGCTGGATCAATACAATTAAGCAACTCAGACTACAGGAGTAATTTGCTGAGAGGTGGTGTATAAGGCTATGACCTGAACTCTCCTGCTGTTCATTGGACACATTTACTACAGAGGCATTTTAAAGCTAATGACATTATTTGTCCTCCTGTTTCCTTTTCTTCTCATCTCAGTTTGGAAGTGACCTCCAGAGAAAGTTTGAAGACACACACACACACATACACACACACCTGTCCTGAAATACTAATACAGTACACACACTCAGGTAATAATGGACCAATATCAGACAGGGTGGTACACTGAATTAAAATGCTACCTCATATGATCCAGCCACATTATAATGCAGTCTGCACATTATGGTGAACAATAATCTTCACTAAGTCATCACACTGTCTTTCCCAAGATTGGAAAATCAATGCTATTTCAATACTGAGAGCCTCTTTGCTATTCAAGGAGCACAGAACCTTTATTTTGACAGTTTTGTATGGAAATCAGTTTCTAGTCTGTAACAAAATGAATTAGTCCTGTTTTATTTAACAACACAAAAAAGAAATTGTTCTTCTTCTCACCTCAGATAATCTTTTATCATGTGTTGGTGCACTAATTAACGGTAACTCTGGATTATAATTGTAAACTTATTGAGATCATACTGTTGTCTAAAAGCATATGTTTCAGGTCAAGAGTAAGGCAGAGTTTGACGGTGAAGACTGCCCGACACCTCCCAACTGACAGCTTCCAATAACACGATGGGAGTGGGCCTCTAATTACTAATATTTACTTCTGGGACAAATTTGAAATTCATGCACATCTGGAGCAGTGACCTGCGCCGACACGCATCCATATGCTGCGTGCAGACTGACCTCAGAGCAGTAAGTGACAAGCAGCAAGGTTACAATGAAGAGCAGTGGAGGAGAGTTGGTCGGCTGATTAATGGGTTAACCTGAAAAGGTCTTGTTACAGTTAATGAAGAACTGAGGGATAATATACATAAAAGAAAAAACACAAAAGAAGAAAACTTTACTTAATTGGGAGATCACAGCACTGACACGCCAAAAGCACCCACAGTGGATACAGATAATACTGGCTTAGGAAATGTATCCTAAAATAACAGCAGGGTGTGTTCACACTTGAAGGGTCGAGCCAATGCTTTATTACATTGTCTACATTTTATCAAGGTAGTTTTGGTTTCACACTGCAATAATGTGAAAGCATAAAAGAACTATAAGCTTTACTTTCTGATCCAAAATCATAGCTAAGAAATAAATATATTCTGTTGAGAACAACATGGACATAAAACAGTATTAAACAAACAGAAAGCAGTTTAATAAAGAAGAGTGGAAGAAATTCACAAAACTACAAATTCTAGATATTGAAGAGAATTTAATTGGAAATTCTATTCACATGAGTGGTGTCAAATTGTGGCGAGACAAAGGCAAAACATTCACACATTTTCTTCTTCTGTCCTGTATTAAAATTACTTTCGTATTCTGTTACAGTAGCTATTATGACTATTTTTAAAATAAAAATAAAAATCATTTAATCCCATGTATGTTATTCTAGGAAAATCTCCACCAGAGCTATTACAGGAAAAAAAACAACAAATGAGGAGATGAAGCACAAAAGGCAGTGGTTTAAGTGGATGAGTAATGAGGCCTTTAATGAATTTAATAATTCATTTATGAAATTAAATACACTCACTATATCAAAATAAATTACAAAAGGACAGAGGTAGATCTTGAGAAAAGATACAGACATGCTTAGAGTAATAGTGTCTGTTTCTCTTAGTGGAGAAGTTTATTTTGTTTCTTTCTTGATTTTGGTTAAATTAACTGTTACGTATGTCAAGTGACAGAAGTAACTCAACATAACTCACATGACACACGTAGTTTAGTTTGTAAAATGGTCAAAGTTTGGTTTGGTTTGGTCAATACATCTACTTGGTTAGGTTGAGGAAAAGATTGCAGTTTGGGTTAATATAACTACACCATGTTTACTTTTTTGTTCCACAAGACTCAAACTCCGATATTCTGGGTGAAAGTCCTGCACTTAACTATGTTATGTATGCCATGTGACTTCAAATACTCTTCTGTCATGTTCGACCAACACACTTGAGGTGAGGACGGACTGTTTTAGGCAGTTGGCACCCTGTGCCACCCCTCTAGATCTGTCCCTGGTCAGACCAAAGTTCAGCTGTTTGGTGTAGACAGTTCTCTAGGGGAGGTTTCACATCTGTAATTTTGGTTTGGACCAAACTGGAAAGTCTGAAAGTCTGGACTGATCACGGTAGGTGTGAAGGCATGCTTAAAATCTAAG
This sequence comes from Lutjanus erythropterus, assembly GCF_056507025.1. Classification (NCBI taxonomy): domain Eukaryota; kingdom Metazoa; phylum Chordata; class Actinopteri; order Lutjaniformes; family Lutjanidae; genus Lutjanus; species Lutjanus erythropterus. The sequence continues at coordinate 9,715,536 of NC_139327.1, forward strand.
CAATTTTCAAAATTATATGTATAAAAACAGGTTTCTTTACTTTTCTGTGTAACTTCATAGGCTGTGACTGTTTGGGTTTTGCTGTGATATGAAGTGAGTCGGTAATCATCACTTTAATGTACTACAAGCAGAACATGGCGGCTAAATGAACCAACAGAAACTTAATTGAAGTTTGTTGAAGTTTGGTTAAACAAGCATGTGAATATAATTTCTTGGATAAGAACAAACAGTCACTGCTGAAAATCTTCTGCCTAGATGAAGCTTCAGTAGTAGGAGTATGCATGTGTCTTGTGTGCTCTACGCTCAACAATAGTTTGTTCATAATTGCTGTGCTAGCATTTCAAATCAAAGTTAGGTTGTGTAAGTTACAGTAAGGGCACAGCATAAAAAAATCTGCCACCCCGCAGCAAGTTTTGTTCTCTAAAGCCTGTAATTTCTTTCATTTTTGTAAGCGCAGATACTTAAAAGCACTTGGCTCTATGGCCTCAGCCTGCACTGTTAGAGAAGTTTCTCATTATTATTAAGAAACTTTGTGGAGTTCAGCATGCACGGCTGTCACATCCAAACCACCATATATTGTATTATTAAGTAACAATAGTTGAAACGGCCACAATTGTCTGTTTTCCTCAACTTTCTTCCTCTTAAGTCATTAATTACAGACCAGAGAGGGGTGAAGGCAAATAGCAGCAGCAGGCTTTTAACTAAGCTGACTTTGAAGTTTATCATTATTTGTGAAATCTGTTGACATGTGACTTACAGCATGTCACTACATGAAAGCAAAATGCAGCATAATGACAGACATCCCAGTATTTTATATGAAAAGAATGGATAAGTGAGTGAGCCAACAAAATGTGCACAGTAAAAACTCCTTTAATGACAACCCTTCAGGTTCAAGCCTGCGTTTTCGGTGCTGTTATCCACACAAATATGCTGTCAATAGCTGTTGCTATTATGTGTTATTTGAAGAGCAAATGTGTTTAACAAAATGAGCTATTTTGCAGGGTTTTTTTTTTGTAGGATAGGTACTCGTGTGTCTAGTGTTGTAAAAGGTTAGTTTTCACCAAAGTGACAGAATAACAGAAACAAACTAACATATTGAAGCAGCGGTAGACCAGCAAATCAAAATTTGCAGTTTCTTATTTCCCACAAAGTAAAACAGTAAAATTAAATATAACTTACCCATAAACTGATATAGATCATTTGGCGGCCAAAATCAGAATCAGAATCAAAAACAGTTTGTTGATCCTTGGGGAGAAATTGGTTACATCACATGTGCTTCCATTCAAGAATAGAAAAATATCTAAGCTTGGAGAAATGATAAGAATAGAAACTAGAAAATATTAATTATGTAAAAATGTATACACTCTTCTACAATACATAACAAAATATATAAAACAAGAAGTGTGTAAAGAAATATGTGCCTTATTCTACAACATACGCCAGCAATATATAAATATAAAAAGCAAAAACATATAAGAAGAAAAGGGAAAAATCATGTACAAAAATGAACATCATGCTACAATGGCATAGTACAGTGTAAAAAGCAATGTAGGTTTTGCACAGGAGAGTTTTTGAACATTATTATTATAATGACATCGATTCTTTTGTCTTATTGGACAATGAAACAATATTTGCTGATATCACAAATTCTGCCACATTATGATTTCGATTCAACTAAACCAAGAGGCCTGCGATGCCCATTTAATACAATCAGTTACAGAAGAAGCTGTCACCCCTTTATTTTCTGCTTTTTGCCATAAAAAAAAAACTACACACAAATAATGAGTTTTTGCACAGAATTATTGCAATGACAAAATGAAGTTGACCTCATCCAGAGCAGTACATTGCTGAGCTTCCAACGCCTCTTGGCTCTTAAAGGTGTGCTGACCACCATCTACTGTGGGTAACACACTAACTATGACTAAGGACCTCATTCAACCCCACATCAAATAATGTGAACTATCCCTTTAAATTTAAAGGAAAGCCTAGGAAAGAGGAAAAGTTCGGGGACAAAGAATTAGGCCAGAGAGCCATGAAAGAATGAGGATGTCACTTCTTGTTAATGGATGTAATTGTTCATATTTCATATTTGCAGCAGTGTTGTTACTGACAGAAGCACACTTTGAAATCTTTTAAAAAAAACTTGCGACCCAAACATTTCACAGGCTGGTGAAACTCAGTTAGATGTTTCCCCTGTAGCCTTCATTACACTGAATGTCACAACCATGTGCTCACAGATCAGAAAAGTTTATTCTGAGGCCTACTTGCATATTCTTCAAGGCTGTGATGGAGTTGTATATTCCCGTCCTGACACTGAGGACACAGCTGAGATAGCCTGTGTGCTGCATGTGTGAAGCTCCAGTGTGCCAGGGCGTGACCTATATCTGTTAGAGTTTGATGTCTGTTCTTAATTATTGATTATTATAAGAATTTAACAGGAATTGGTAAAGGATGGGAGTCAACATGTGAATGATTGATTATGTGGATGGCCTAATTCCTTATAAATCCTGTCATGCACAGTGAGACACTGAAGTGGAGCGTGCAGCTCTCTGTCTCTCTGAAGACGAAGTGTGAGAAAAACTGCAACACACTGAATTTCTTCATGGCAATCGCATTGATGTGTTTGGGTGATTTAACATGAACAAATGAAGTTTTTTTTTTCTGGCAGCAACATCTGTTGCCCGTCACTGTGGCTTAAGACTTGAGATGTCTTTAATTGTCTTTATTTATGGCTATGTGAGAGGCAGAGTTTATTTTCAGCTGAACTTTTATGTTTTGCAAATTTTCTGAGTGAGGATCGGAGGAGTTGATGAGCAGAGGTGTAAATCACAAGTTTCATAATGATACAATGCTGTATTGATTCTTTGGAGAATGACACAATATTTGCTGATATCACAAATTCTGCCACATTATGATTTCGATTTGACTAAATTAAGAGGCCTGTGATCGATAAGAGACCATATCAGGTGCCCGTTTAATACAATCAGTTACAGAAGAAGCTGTCACTCCTTTGTCTCGCTACTCCTTCCTTTGTTGTGTGCAATTGATTGATTGATGAGGTCTTGGTGTTGAGACTTATTAATTTCTATATTGTATATCATTCTTTATCTTAATTTATTATATCTGTACTCTGATTACGTCTGTTTTATAACTATAATGGGACACAGTTTGTACCCAGATTACGTAATCCCATTACATGTAATCCATTACTCCACAAACCTGCTCATAAAGCATGGCTTAACAACAACAGGAACACTTAACAAAAGTATGCATTTCAGCTCAATAATAACCGTCAAGGTTCATAGACAAAATTATCATTATAAGCTTAAACCTTTGGAATTTTACATAATGCATAAATTAGCCTAGCGGTTAGCAGACTTCTCCTCTCCTCATAGTTGAATAAATTATGTGTGTGTTTACACTTCTTCTTACTTGCCGCTGGTTTAAGTCTGTCAGAAAACCACAGTTGAATTTCAGCCTAACACTGATAAAACAGAGCAGCTCATATTGTCGTAGTGAGAGCAACAAGCTAACCTAGTGGACCGCCGAGTCAGATGCCAGGTTCGTCATGTTTTCCTGAGTATTTTATCCTATAACAGCATTGTTTGCATGCGGCATGTGTTTTGTCTCTTGACCCACCTTTTTTTATCCCCCCCACCCAAAATCCAACACTGCTGATTTATTCCCAAGAGGGAAGTAAATAAAAGCATTGTCTTTTCCTTGGCAGCTTGCCATTATCTGTCTTGTGCTGCACTGTTTGAATGTTTAGGAAGGAGGAGCACTTGGACAGAAACACTGACACGGACATGCCATGGGAATTTCAAAATAAAAGCATATCTTAATGATGATATGAATTGATGTTTTCACTTTGCATCAACATTATTGGAATGAATGATTAGCAAACTGTCCCTACAAATGAGCTGCAACAATAATAATACTCCAATATTATTATCGCATAACAGAAAAATAAAATCCCTTTTTTTCTTTTTTCTTGTACTTACTTACAGCTTGGACTAAATATAAAGGGGCACTTTTTTGCCAGTTTTTTCACACATAAAAAACCATCATGTATTTATCAATTCCAAATATTCCACCTTCAGTAGAAGGTGAAAAGGTGTTTCACTCTGGAAGTAGGTTCTTTAGTCGCCATTAATTTTCCATGAATGCAAAGTGAATATTTGTGGTGCAAATCCACCAGCTGTTCTATTTTCTTTCTGGGACACAGAGCCTAACCAACCACATTTTATTTAGAATAATGAAACCCACTGTTTCCACTCACTGCCGACTGTATACTGTGAACTGTATGTGTATACATTGTGCAGAATTTGAGGGATGAGGCTCGACCTGCTGAAATAAGACCTGACCTGCATGACCAGTAATCACATGTGGGCTCGGAGCTGCTGCTGAGCAGTGAAGGCGAAAGCTGTGGGCACCAGGATACTGCCGGGGCGCGCAACTGCCAGGGGGAATCAATAAATGATGAAAATAAATGAAAACGCATTGACACGTGCAGATTGCAGAGGCAAAAACACCCTCTATGTTTTCAATGGATTATGCTCACTTGTGTTTGTGCTCAGACCAACTCGTTGGCAGTGGATAACACTCAAACCTTTCAAAAACTCTGCACTTGACACACTGCTGGTCCAGCTGGATAACTCCATTTATTATTTAAATCATCCAGTACATTACCAGAAAATGCCCATGTTTGATCTGCATAACGATAACTAGCCAATCTCCAAACCCCCTTTTCTACTTTGCTTGTTTAGCAACTAAAGCAAAATTCCAGACCATGTTTTCCACTGGAGAAATAAAGATTTATATTTTTAGAGTTGCAACAATCAATTGATTATTGAATTCATTGTCAACTACTGTGATAAACAGTTTGAGTATTTTGTTTTATGAAAAAAAATGTCTGATTGAAACTGATTTCAGCTTCTTAAATGTGAATATTATTTAGTCTTTTATTACCATAAACTGAATATATTTGGGTTGTGGACAAAGCAAGGTATTTGAAGACATTATCTTGGGCTTTGGGAAACACTGATCAACATTTTTCACCATTTTCTGAGATTTTATACCAAAAAACTAATCATTTAATCCAGAAAATATTCAACAGATTAATCAATGATAGTTACAGCTTTAGAGATTTTGCATACAGACTTGTTCAGGTACATTAGCACAGAGCCGCAGAGCTTAAAGGTACTATGCAGGATTTGTTGGTATAAACACACCATTCAGAGTTAGTCCCTCCTCCTCAGCTCAACAGGCCAATAAGAGACATAGAGCAGTGGTACCTAAAACATTTTATTCTGATTGTTTCACAGCAGTTTGTGTGTGTGTGTGTGTAGCACAGTCCCACCCTCAGTCAAGTAAACACACAGACCTGCAGTTATTTATACATCCGTGAAATAGATAGCAACGAAGACAGTGATGTAAGCTGGGTACTATGTTTTTATCAAGTCTACCCGAGTTACAATTTTCTCAGTCAAATTGAATATATATCTATATGTAAAACATTTTACTGAAGTGCCAGATTTCTGACCAGGGTTCAGTGGGATACTCTGTTAAAGTTAAAGCCTGAATCATACTCCTCAATGGATGTCCCAAGATAATATGCGCTAACTATGCTAACGATGGATCGGAAATCTAATACACATCAAAGAAACACCAGAGATGATATTGTATTAAGTTCCTGTGTGCTGTAAAATCACTAATTCTAAGCAGCTGTCCAAGTACAGGATGTATTGATTTGTATATTCAGTTCAAGCCTTTAGGCTCAGGGTCCAGGTCTGCAGCTGTCTGTACTCATTGCAGGCATGTTCAGTAAGTTGACAGGACAACTTGATGCAGTGGAATGATTTTACCTCAGTCTACACGTGAACTCGGTTTTACATAGTCTGAAACAATTTTACAGACAGTTGCCAAAGTCACTGTGGTCATTAGCGGATGATGTTGAGAACAATGATAATGACGGGGCTGAAGAGGGTAAGTATTAACAAACTCATGGAACTCTGCAACATGTTGGTTCTTTAGATGTTTTATCAAATTGTGTGTGTTGAGTGGCTTCCTTTTATGACATGGTACTGGGTGTGAGGTATCGGAGTAAATTCATGAGTATGAGTACATGAGGGCAGTATCGGACCAATACCCAATGTTGGTATTGGCATCGGTGAGTCCCTTTAAAGATTTATTAGTCCCTGATTGATGAGTCTGACCAGACTGGCTGCTAAAGAGCTAAATAAGAAACTACAGACAGATAACAGGGTCTCTGCAAATGCAGACCCCACTGCACACTTCTAATGGGTCATAAGGGAGTATTTTTGTGTGTGTCTATGCATTGTTGTTTTAGGAAAATCCTGCATAGTATGCCTTTAAATATATTTATCAGCTTATATTTAGTTTTCACAGCTAAACCTGGCAGCACCGACAGCTGCAGCAGCAGTTTTCTGCCTGCCTGTAGGCTGTTAGTCACCTTTTCAGTGTTGATCCAAGTATGCAGCAGTCCAACATGCTAATTGACTCCAGAGTATGAATGGAAAATAATTAACTTAGTTTTGAGGTAATTGTGTGAATTATTTTTCTTTCGAACCTGACCTAGAGTTGATTTAATGACTTGTTCATCATTTAAAGACTTCACATAGAGTTATTACAAAGGGCAATAACTATGTGCATCGATCAAAAGTCACAAAATGAGACACAAAAGCCTATTCTAAGTGACCGAAGACCTAAAGAGACATTCCATTTTTAATCTTCTAAGAGAAGTGGCCTTTGTGAAAGAGCATCTGAGTATAGTACAACACAAAGCACTGGGCATGTAAGCTGCCACTTGACTTAATCCAACGTCTCGCAACAAAATACCACAGATGATGAGTACAAGGGAGCCATCATCAGCGTATTGAAAGATGGAAGCTTGTTGCTTGTAGAAATGTCTTTTTCTCTCCCTTTGACAGATTAATGGAAAAAAAAGCAAAGCCAGAAAGTGTGATGAAAGTGAAAGTGAATCCCCCCCACCAATCCTCCTCAGCTCCACCACTCCCTTCCCAAATTTAAGAGCCTTAGCATTCACAGCCAAGGGTTGAGCTCACATCTATGTTAATGGCATTTCAAAGTGAATCGGAAGTGTCATGGAGCCTCTGAAGATTAAGAAAGAAGGAAAGCCATCTCTGACATGGACTGAATCAAAGTTCGGCGTGATCTTCAGCAGAATAGGTGAAGATGCACTTTATGGGATGAAAACTGACATTTCAATCGGATCAACACCTATCATGTCACATTCACAGTTCTTAACACTTTTTTGTGAATAAGGGATATGTTAGAATTTGTTGTGTGGAGCTGTTTTCAGGCTTATTGGTTTGCTTTCAAATCCCATAACTGCTTATTCTTGTTGATGATTACATTTTATCCACTCTATCTATTGTACATTTAAAGTCTGTGTAAAGGAAAAAGGAAGTTTTTCCCCTAAACATGTTAGAAAATAGTTGCAGAAAGCATGTGAAAAGACTAAGAACTATGTAGGACTGAATTGTGGAGTTACACTCTTAAACTGTCGTTCACAGTTTGTGTGTTGAGGATTTTGGGGCTGACCTGAAACATGGCTCGGTGACGCGACGGAGCCATGGTCCACAAACAACACCACCTTCTCCTCCCCTCACCGAGTCAGTTACAAACGTACCTTCAGTGACTCTCTCAGACCAAACCAGCCCAGCAGTTCACTTCAGTTCACTTCAGTTCCAACAAGCCGATACAGAAGAAAAAAAAATCCTGTCACCGTCCTCATGGTGTATGGGAAAAAAACTGTTCCTGGTATACAGAAAAAAACTCCCTGCCTTGTTTCGATTTCTTTAAGCTAATCACAATTGTCTTGGGTGGAGCTAAAGTCAGGATGCAAACAATGGTGCTGCTGAAAAACAGTGTCAAGAGGACACTTGTTTTGGTGGAGTATTTGCGGGAGGCGAGCTCTGGCATTAACTGCATCACTCGTTATAGCTGATAGCTTGTTTTCGTTGGTACCATCAATTTTCTGTTTTCAGCATGTAGGTTGTAGCTCTTAAGTTTTTTGTTGTTTCCCGGTGGCTTTGAAAAACATAGATGCCCCATTGCTTCTTGGAACAAGTGACTAATGGCAGGACTTACACCAGAGTGCATAAAGTGGGTCAGACTTGACTGTGTTAGATATGATAGACAGATGGTTCATCCAATCACCTGCCAGGTGTTTTATGAAAATGCTCACCCTTTTCCAAACAGTTTCCAAGGACAACTTCCCAGATGGCTCTGTGTAACAAACCACCTGGTGTGTCAGGCTACATTTTTGCATCACAAATTTCATTTTCACTGAAAACAAGTATTAAAATCATTATAATGAACATTTGTTGGGGTACTAAACAAAGATGTTTTCTTTTTCCTGTAGGCCTGGTCATCTGTGTAGCACCTTGGGTCTTCATTACTTTTCTTTAAGAAAACATTGCAGCTTCTACAATTTAGATATTGCACATGACCATATTGCGATTTTGATTCATCCTCCTCCTCATCTAAACCACTCATTCCCAGTTATTTAGCATTTTTCCAAAGCAAAAAGCAATTAAATATCTGTCTGTCTCTCTGTCTCAGCTTGGACTGTCACATTTATGAATCCTCCCATCCAAGAGACTGGAGCTAAATTAGCGCCTACAAAAATGTCATTTGTAACCCAAAAATGTGTCAGCTATTATTATCAAAGTATTACAGTGTGTTGCAACAGCCCACTAATAAAACAAATACAAACCACTGCTATTAGTCTGCATTTTGAAAAGGCCAACACACAACATAGAGACAGGATGTTAGTTGGGTTTCATCATGTTGATTCTAGACATGACAGCACTCTAGGTACCAATGCACAGTGGGATGCTGGGTTTGGACTCCACTCATCTCTGTCTTGTCTCTTAATGACAGTTTGAGGCTGTCATTATGAAGCCAGACATAAGTTCCACAAAGAAACACTAAAAGGAATAGATAATTTCCAGCAAACTCTTTTTTTTCCCTCTCTTCTTTCATCCCAGCTACTTTCAGTTTGAAAGGAAAATTTTTAACAATACTTTGAAGGGATGATTTTACCCCTGTCTTCACATGGCCACATCAATTTCAGCTGACCTAACTTGAATTCTTGTATAACTCCAGAAATACTCTTAAATGAGGATGAAGTCAAAAAGAAAATACAGGCTCTGATGTGCACAAAATGTCAAAAAAGTTGTTAGTTCTCTAACACCCCCCATGAAGCTGATTGGCAAACTGAACAGAGTACCACACTCCGCAACTGGATGTTGGACTTGCTCACAAACAGACCCCAGAAAGTTCAAATTGACAGTCTCACCTCCTCCACTCTTGCACTCAACACCGGAGCCCCCCAGGGCTGTGTGCTCAGCCTACTCCTGTTCACATTTGCCACCCACAACTGCACTGACACCGCCATCATCTGCTGGATTTCAAACTATGATGAGACTTCATGTTGGGAAGAAACGGCCTTGCAGATGGTACACAGAAAACAAAATTAATGCTTAACATCAGCAAAAACAAGTAGCCGATTGTTGATTTTCAGAGAAAGGAGGCAAAGTTGCACACCTGCATCTACATCAGTGGAGCTGAGGTGGAACAGGTGAACAGTTTCAGGGGAATCGACATCATGTGACAGGACTTAGAGTTTTCATAAGAAAAATAAATGTGAAACTGACACAAGCACTGGCACAAGAATTATTTTTAATGAACTATGAACAAATAAACTGATCTGTTGATGGTTCACTTGGCCAACACTGAGGACACCTAACTGAAAAAACAGAGCCTGAAAGAACCATCTTCAATTTGCACAACTTATTATTCTTAGTGCTCATCTCTGAAAATGATAAATGGGCTCAAGTTCGGTCTGATGAATACTATCCCAAGTTATGTTACAATAATTAATATATGGATAGAATAATATAATAGTGGCTACCTCATTATTAATCAAGTGATGGGTTTTGCCTAGTATAACAATATTCTGGGTCATTGTTGTGGCTTTTGTGGTGTGAATGATGAATAAATCTACCTTATACCTTGTATAATACTAACCTTAGCCAGATGTGTTAGCAATTAACTAACTTTCACACATCACAATGTAGAAAGTTAGTCATGAGAAAACTTTGCAACTGCACATATTTACATAATGTGTGTTAAAAAAAAACTCTTTCAGCATAGGAAAAAAAAACTGAAGCCTGAAACCTCTGACTGTTAATCAATTCAAATCCCCACAAAAGCACAGGTAAATCCAGTCTGCATAAATCTGACAGACTCCACTATCACAGCTCCTGATCCTCAGTGAATCTTTCCTACTGAGTCGACCTGACTTCCTACATTAAGACATAACAGCCCTCAGACAACCCTGATCAATGGATTGATTACATAACAGTGAACACAGCATCATCTTTGGAAATAATTGCATTTTAATGTGTTACATTCGCACCAGACAAAAGGAAATTGTTTGCTGCTTCTGTCTAGGGTATGTTTTGGCGTCGGCATACACACACACAAAAAAAAAGTTATTTAAAATCTCCAGCAGAGTCGCTTTTCAACCTGGGAACAATGCTGTAATAACAGGGAAGGAATGAGGGAAGTAGTTCACAGATCTCCAGAATCAGAATATTAATGATACTTTGAAGCCCCCAGCTAGCAACAATGATGTATGAATTCAATATGCTCAGATAATTCCCTTAGCTAAAGCCCAATGGATAAAGCAGAAGGCATATGCAGTTACATTTATTTGTTCAATGAAGTGCCACCCTGAAACAGGGCTGCGGAAAGCAAACAGCCAGAAAGACAAAAAGTCATTAGCCAGTTAATAATGCCATGATAACCATCTGTGTTGTGGGAATATTTTTCTAATCCATATCACAGTTTAGTGGTGGCCCCCTCTAGAGAACAAAACTGTCTCCTTTCTCATTCTCTGCAGCCTTTGTTCTCAGGCTGATATATATCTTATTTAACAGTTGATGATTATTTCTGCGAGCATATAGCGGATTTTTATTAATATTTCTTCCCCTAGTTTAGAGACACTTCTTACTGTCCTATTTCAGTATACTCACTGCAACATTAAAACTGGAAAAAGTTGGGAAATATAATCTTTTCAGTGGCAGTAGCGGCATTGTCATTCCCGAAAGCAAAGAGATTGCATCAAACCTGCTTTAAAATTACAAAGTATTGAAACTACGGCCGGCCGAGGCTTTTATATAATATATAAATGCCAGTTCAAATGTTATGCTACTCTCCACTGGGAAAATAAATAAAGAAAATAAAGAACAAACTGTGCAGAATTTACAACAGCTGCCTCAGAACAACCAGCTGGCCCTTAAATGTCAGAAACAATCAGATTCAACCTGTCATACGCAACAAGACATGCAGGGCCTTTGACTTATACTAAAAAGGACAGACTGGTGCTGTAAGAGCCCCGACACGCAAACACTGAATCAAACTTCACTGGGCAAATGAAAAATATTACACTTACAACACTGCCAAGCATGAGCGAGCCTGAAGTGGGTGATTTTAATGTTGCTGAAGTGTGTTGCCTTCCATACTGAGGGCTGTTACACTATCTCCATAATGGGAAAAGGGCCTAAAGGTGGCATTTGATATGCAGGGGAAGGTGAACAAGACCAGAATTACCTGACACAGCTTGTCCTCCAGACCTGAGGGGAACAGCGTTAAAGCTAATTATTTTCAGGCTAATCGCCAGTCGCAGTGATTTACTTCCCCAAAATACGAGGAAAAATGACACAGTTTAGACCTTCAAAACTGTTGCAAATGTGCAGAGAAGGAGAGAGCGTGGAGGTTAAAGCCCGCATTACTCAACAAACACACTCAGTAAGCCTGTTAGGACTGAGGCTCCTCAAACATGCAGTGACGAGGACATAAAGCTTAACTGCTTTTCAAAAATGCAACAGTGAGCAATAAAAAATACATATTTGTTTCCTCTAACCCACAGTGCTATTTATCCATATAGACAGCTGTGGTGAGTGTTTGGCTGTAGAGATGTCTGTCTTCTCTCCAGTATAATGGAAATAGATGGCACTTTGGTGCACTAAGCACAAAAAAATAAACAGAAATCATGACCTGGGGTGTATTCCATCAAGGCTGATTAAAAAAAAAAAATAACTGAAAAAGCTGGGCTTGACTTCAACTCAAAGTTTAAGCCTCTATACTAACACAATTTAACCTGGTCTGGTCAACACTAACTCAAGTCAGAGGCAATGGAAACACTCTAACTTCTTGCATGAAATCTAATATATTAATAATTAGTGCACATATACATGTTTCTCATAGCAAAAGATGAAATGTTACAATTGCTCCTGGTCTCCCCCATCTTTGAATATTGGGTTAGTATCTCAGAATAATGAGAAACTTTCTGAAAATAATGACTTAATATCTCAAATGACTTAATATCTTACAATACTCACTTAGTATGCAAGTAATCTTGAGACAGTTTCTCATTATTTTGAGATGTATAGTCAATATCAGTATTTAAAATACAGAATACTAAGTTCCCCCTCCTATCCTTTAGTGTGTTATATAGCTTTTTTTGTGCCCTAGAAGTAAGTAAGCAAAGTTTATTTATGTAGCACCTGTCACAGACACAAGTCACAAAGTACTTCAAAGTCAAAGAAATCAATTCAATTAGAGTCAAATTAATAAAACAAAGATAAAACAGAAGATAGAATATACAAAGGGAACAGACATAAGGTCCGAGATTAAAACATAAAATAACATATGCTCCCAAAATGACTCTCTGAACAGACAGGCTTTGAGCTGCTTTTTAAAAGACTCCACAGAGTCCAAAGATCTCAAGCTTATTGGGAGAATATTTCAAAGCTTATAGAGGCTGCCGACTGGAGAAAAATCACCCCGAGTCTCAAAACTTGTCTGAGGTACACTGAGAAACCCCCGATGAGACTCTGGAAGACCTAAGTGCTCAGCGAGCAGTGTGGGCATGCAGAAGGTCAACAATACACAGTGGAGTCTGACCATGTAGGGTTCCATAAGTGAGCACCAAGGCTTTAAAATAAATTCTAACATTTACAGGAAGCCAGTGCAAAGAGGTTGAAACAGGTGTAATATGTGAACATCTGTTAGACTGTGTTAAGAGCCCAGCAGATGCATTTTAGATGGATTGTATAATGAGGATTTATTAAGGCTGGTGAATAGAAAATAGAGTATTCAATTTATTTAGTCTGGCAATATTTAACAGAAAGAAGCATGGTTGGGTCAGTGTCCTAATATAAGTACCAGAACTACTGGACTGATTAAAATCACGCCAAGACTAGGCAGACTAGATCGACAAGATGAAGACGAGGCACCAAGGTCAAAACTTAATTTTGATCAACTTTTAACTTCAGAAATTATTCGCCATCCAGTTCCATTGCATTTAAACATTTGTGCATAAAACAGGCACAGAAAAGCTGATGAAGTTCATCGGGTTTAAATGACAAATACAACTGGATGTTGAGGGATGAAGTTGTTGCTGAAATGACTAATTATCTGTCCTAGTAGCAGCATGTAAACAAAGAAACACTAAATGTGGACTAAATGTAAACATCATCATGAGAAATACAGCTTGACTGTCGCTGTAACTTACTAAAGTAACAATTCACAAAATCTAAATGCAGACTTGAAAAGAAAGATGGATGTATGCTGCGTTTTACTCTTAGGTGCTGTGTTTAGCACTGGGGTCTAAAAAAGAGGCAGAGCAACTGACTTCACAGTTGCTTTCACCTCCATCCAGTGAAATCCCAGTCAAGCCATCAGGTATTTTAAGTGGTGTAACTGGGGAAACTGGGCGTGCTTTTCATGATAGAAACAGATCATGAGATTGAGGTGCTTATTACAATTTTTCAATATCTGCTGTCTTGACTTTAACACACAACTTTGCTCAGCTCACAGGTGCAGCTCTGTGTCTCTGTCTTCAGTGTTGATTGGCTGTGACTTGGGACACTGAGAAAAGTAATATTATTATAATATAATAGTGTATTTCGCAGGGCAACCCCCCCCCACCCCCACACAACAGACACCATGCCAACAGGGTCCCCACACAGAAATTGAAGTTGTAGATATCTGATTTCTTTACACCTCCCCGACAGTAAATCTTTGGGTTGTGGACAAAACAAGACATTTGGGGATTACATTGTGGATTTTGGAAAACACTGATCAACGTCTTTCACCATTTTTTGACATTTTATGGACCAAACAACTAATTGATTACTTGTGACAATGATCGTGAGATTAGTCAACAATGAAAATAATCAAAAACAGGTCCAAACGTTGCGTGTGCTCCACGTTTGGATGTTTCGAGGGAATGATTAAGAGATTAATCTGTTAACTGTCCCTTTAACTATACAATTATTCTAACAATTTCATTTCTGTCAGATCACCAGTCCAACACCTCAGTGCATTAGCAACAACTAATGCAGGAATAAGAGGAATTAATCTACTGCAGAGTGGTACCACAGTGCTTCACAGTCATCACATGGCAACATGTTTTTAATCAGCATATTAATAAAACGGTGGGCTCTAAATCTCTGCTCATGGGAGACCGAGAGATTTCTAAATCCTTGCATCTGTGATTTACAGCTGGGAGTTGTTAAGAACATCTCTTGAATATCAACACTGTACAACAGAGGCGTCTCGCCTCACATGCTCCTCCTTTTTATCTGCCATACTCGTATTAATCCCACTCTAATCCTCAGCTAAATTTTAAAAGTCCAATGTCCTTCGCTGCAGGATTCCGCCAAGGAAGACCATTATACTCCTCTTTGTTCACTTAAGCTCTGCTCAGAGTGAACCGATGGCCACTCTTAGATGGAAAAAAGTTTCTGGATCTTCTTTTCTGAAAGTCTCATATCCTCAGAGATCCCTCAAAGTGATTTCATACACCGGCTTTACTTTGAAGGCAGCCATGAGGAAGATTTTATGATATTGTGTGTGTACATAGAAAGTGGCTGGAATGTGAGAGCAGCAGCAGGTTTCAACAAATAACATTAAATAATAAAAAAAATCATAGTCAACATGAGTCATATTCTGGGCATAAACAGGTGCCTTTGAAAGCTTTGAATAAATGTAAAAATGAAAGACAAAATGATGGATCCTCCAATTCCAAAATCCACCACTCAGAAGTCACATGTGCTGGATGTTTTGTGTTGCAATCATAAATGAGTGTCAGATTACAATGTTTTCCCCATGTGGCACCTGGTCTTCACTGTCCCAATTTGCCAGGCTTTTGAAAGGGAGAGGCATATTTCACAGGAGG
Source organism: Lutjanus erythropterus (assembly GCF_056507025.1). Lineage (NCBI taxonomy): Eukaryota > Metazoa > Chordata > Actinopteri > Lutjaniformes > Lutjanidae > Lutjanus > Lutjanus erythropterus. The sequence continues at coordinate 9,730,834 of NC_139327.1, forward strand.
TCTGCTATCCTGCTGAAATGAGATTTTTTTCCTCACTGGGATTCTACACCCACTGAAATAATTACAATTTTTCTAGGGCACTGATGTATCTTTTTTTTTTTTTTTCTGCTTTGCATAGGACAGGCAGAGACTTCCCTCGTGAACAGGGTGCAGAGTGGAAACCTGAGTCCGGGGGTCACTGTGGCATTCATTTATCTTGCTAGCACTGCTGGCTATGATGAGCCCCAGCTCCGGCTGATACTGTAGAAACCTACTGCATCCCAGATTCTCTCTGCTAAAATTCCTTCAAGCTGCAGTATGCAAGGTCTTTATGTAAGAGGTGAATTATCACCCAGAATCACAATGTGTGGCTGGAACACAGAACACTGTCTCGTCCTTGCTAATTCAAACACTGAGGAATGACAACATCTGCATATTTGTCACATCTGTGTTAAAAAAAGAAAAAAACAAAACTGCTCCTATTTTATTTCAAATTTTTTTGGTATAGTAATCATCAGCCTTATTTAGACAGCCAGCCCAAATCTGTTTTGAGGCACATCCAGATTGATTTTAGAAAGTCTGGGCAGCTTAAAAAAAACACATGAAATACATTTTTTGCAAAACAGATCCAAGCCACATTTGGAGGTGGAATAAAAAAATATTTCAGTTCCTGGACTAAACTTGAGTTTGGCTAGGCACACATATGTAAGGGATTCTCTTTTAAAACATGGTCATGGGCATGGACCAGCAAACAAACAAGCAAGCAAACAAACTTCGACACGTTTCAGCATTGGGTTTTCATCGGGAGGAATGCGATTCCAATTGGATTTCTACAGGCGCGTCTCAGTCTTGATGCTCAAAATCGTACTCCGAAGTGATGCTTTGCATCACCTGCAACCTGACACACGATGATCACGTCAAATCCAGAGTGGCTGAGTACCGCAACATTCTAGGGCTGGACTTCGTTCAAAACTGTTCAATACCGGTGCAGATACAACAATACAACAACTTTTAACCATACCGGCTTTAAAAAAATCCACCTCAAGAAAAAGAAACTTGCATCACTCACTTCTAAGGAGGAAGCTGTTCAAAGAACTGGGAGCAGCAGGAGAAGTTGTTTTTACTGTCACTACTCAAACTACATAACTTGAATAAACTGAAGAAACTGCTAAAATATTTGTATAATATTAGACTATATAAAAATATATAAATAGGCTGTGTGATGTCTGTGGTGCTGGGAAACGGTGGCAGAGTGAGACTTCTTACTTTCTCTGGGTTTAAGAGCAGCTGTGTGCCGAGGCTTTAATCTCGATGGACAATGTGGTGAATGGACATCACCGACGAGCTAACAGGTTAGCCACCCTAGCCAGCAAAATGTTCACTTAGTAGTCTGTGCAGATAAGCAGCTGGCAGTCAAAACACAACAATGATCCACCTCTCTGAGTGAAACATTAACGTAGTGTTTTAACCGCAAGCCTCCATGACATGTAACATTACAGAACCAATCAGCAGCATTATTAGATCTTGGTACAAACATGCTGCATGCTTAATGGCTCACTGACACTGATGAGATTCACTCGTTGGTTACTGAAATTTGGTAATGAATGACAAGGCATTTTTCACTACTCAGCAGGATCAGAGGAATTCAGTCGGTGCCCTTAAAGTTTCAAGATTCTGCAGCATATGTAGTTAGTGACACCTGAGTTGTTACCACAGCAACGCATGCATCAGGTTGGTGATGCCTGGACACACAAGTCCAATCTGATCACTTGCAAATAACAGAGTGGACAGTCTGTCTTAAAGAGGAACAAAGACAAACAAATCTGATTTTCCTGCAGTCTGGTCAAAGCCATAGTTTGCGGAGTAATATTGATTTGTGAACGTTTGGTTATACTACAGTATTTTTGGAGGGGATGGTGGTTTTATTCCAAGAATATTTTGCGCATGTTAACTTGCAATACATCAAATAAATCTTTTCATCTTTTTTTTGGGCAGTTACAATGATTTTTTATTTGAAAAGTTTGCCAGTGGATCGTGTTTATGTCCTATCTGGAAATGACTGTATGGCAATAAAACACACATTATGCTTCTCAAGAAATACATGTTTGTCACTCTTTGTGATTACTGCTGTATGCTTGATGTTGCTGAGAATGTAATGTAATATAATAGCTGACTCTCACATCAAGTATTTGAAACTTTTCTTCCACAGATGAACACAGTGGAGCAGCAGACTCTGCAGCATGAACCAATAACAAAACTTTGACAATAACAACAGCATGGTGTTCACTGTGATGGACTATATATTTCAAATAAGTCTCAAGACTCTGCAAGTTGATTTTATATTTTGCACAGAAATGAACAATAGCTGACTGATAATAATGAAAAAAAAGCTTTTTTGAGTCTCAAACCCATGGCACGCTTTGAAAAATGCTAAAAAGTAACAACAGTATATGTGATATTCAGGAAATATGCAATAAGACTGCAGAATTACTGACATAAGCTTTTACATGGTGGGGCTGCTGGTTGTTAACAGCTTAAATGTCACTGTGATTGACAGTAAGTGCCATTTGTTGTGGTTTAGTCTGAACAATGAGCCACCTGTAAAGCCGAACCTTTCACTCTCCTACTGCAAAAGTCTAGAAGGAATTTTCTAAATTATGCATCAGAGGTCATTTCATGATCCACCTTTGGTGCACCGAAGATCAATACATCATTTTCTTGTGAGATTAATGTCTGTAATATGCCACAATGCTGCTAACCTTACGGTCTGCATGGAGGCTCTGTGGTGAATGCTTATGAGCAAGAAGGCACATGTTGTGTAAGGGCTGTAAAAATGACAAAGACATAAATGCACGCCTGAAAGACAATGTCATTTCAGAACATTAATATTTGACTCACACCCACATCAATCTTATATGTTTAATGTTCAGTCACATTAATATTGACAAAGGGCTGAGCAAGATATATACCATTCCTTATAATTCAGCAAAAAGAAAGATAATTCAACAGAACAACAAACTACAATAAAGCCTCAAAAATGACCTTAGAGTTGAATCAATGCCTCTGTGGCACAATGTCAGCAAAAAGTATAGAAATATGTCTATAAAAAGAATAGTCTTCGAAAAAAGGCAAGATTTAGCTAATAAACCAGTGTTGTCCCATACTGCCTAAAATGCTGAATAAGGTATCAGCAACTATTCTGTCTATGTGCAGAACCGATTTTTGTTTTTCTAGCACTGGTATCAGTTCAAAACTCTGTATCAGCTGTTGGACAAACTTCAGTTATTGAAAATGGTACCAGGAAGTGGTGTTGGGTTGGCTTCTGATTTTTATGGCCTAATCTGGTTACGTTAACTTACACTGGTTTGATTTTATGCTAACTGTCTGCACTGGCATTTGTTTTAAGGTAAAACAAAACAAGACAGAAACTAGCTTTAACAGAAACTCAAGGCACCATCAATCCATCAGTGATGTGCAAATCACAGCTGCACCTACTCATGGTTAATACAGCACAAAAAATGACAGTTACCAACACAGTAACAGGACTTGCATTTGTATAGAGCTCTTCTAGACTTCCAATGACTCAAAGCACTTTTTCACCCATTGACACACACACATTCGCTAATGCAAGGTGTCCTTAGAAGCTAAGACGTTCACACACTGAGGGATATGCCTTTGGGAGTAATTCGGGGTTCAGTATCTTGCCAAATTATAGCTCGACATCCAAACTCAAGGACCCGAGGATCGAACTCCCAAACTAGTCAACGACCCACTCTACCCACTGAGTAGTTTGTTAGGTTTGCTTGTGTGTTTGAGAACTAGTAGGCCTCATGGGAACTGCAGCATGTTTGATACATATGTTAGTGAAATAGCTGCATAGCTAAATGGTGCGTTCCATTTGAACTGGGAACTCAGAGATCCTGCCTCCCAGTTTTCCCAAATTTCCGATTTGGAAAGTTGAGTGAACCTCACCAACACCTTCACGCATCTACAGTGGTAAAGCTGTTCATTAGCACTTGTTTCTCATTAAAACAGTTTTACACATAGCGCTGCCTGTGGACATATTGCTACACAAAATGTTGTGGAATGTGTTGTTATCAGGATCAAAAAAGTTTTTTCTGACTTGCACTGGAACACGGTTAACTTGGGTGTGATATCATTCCCAGGTCCGACTTCCAGCCTCGGAGGTAAAATTGAACACACCAGTAGGCTGTCGCTACAGTCAATTACGTAGCAGATGGAAAGGTAAGTATGGGCCTTGTTTTGATCAGCTCCCACATGCTATGTTAACGTTACCGCAGTTCATTCTTAAATCTTTAATTGTGAAACTGTCACAAGAACGACTTGAAGAATGACTTGCACTCTATTTCATTACATCTCTATTACATCTCTACTAATAAACTGTCCAGTGGATTAAAACATTATTTCAAATTTTGACCATGGCTGGTAGAAAATCAGAATAAAACTTTTTCAAACTCTAGCTTGAACATGGAGGCACCACAGTGTGTCTCTATTTTCCTGATCAATTTTCTAAACTAATGGAATTCTCAAATTATCTATCTATTGGGATGGTCCAGAAATATTTCTGTCTCAATGAGACGCCAGGATTACATGAACTAAAATTGACTCTTGGGGGTTTAACAGCATTCCTAATTTGTTGGGTTTTGGGTTTAGTTAATGGGTTTTGTATTATGGGGCATATGGGGCCTAGAGGCAGTGAACACTGATGAGGCTCTGTCCTTGCTTTGGAGAATAGTTTTTAGACTTTCCCACTATGCGCAGCCAAAGCATGCAACATTTATTTGATATCAGCGCTGGACTGCTTCCTCACTGCCACCAATACAAACCAAAAAAGCTCAGAGATGAAATTACTTTCTGAACGACAGCGAAGTCCAAATATGGAAGCCATCTGAGCTCCCCACAGACAGAAACACAACTGACACAGACGCTGTGGTCTTAATGCCAGCTACATCCGTCCTCTGCTACCTTCTGCTGATCGAGGCAGCCAAAGGATTTAGCAATTATCTGCTGAAGATAACCTAGCATCAAGAAATTCATTTCATTTCATCAAGCAATTTGTATTCTCCCCAGTAAGTCGCTGCTCGAGTCTGTTCAAAACCAGCCCAGGATTAGATTAAGAAATTGACTGCTGCGGGAACTTTTCAACGCCTCTGTTTTGGTTACGTTTCCAGGGCTGTGTGCTTCTCACATTGGTTCACGGATAAAAAACGAGAACCTCACCCTAATCCGTTTAGAAACCCACCCAAGTATTGGATAGTAAGAGATACTGCTCCTATTTTCTAATGCTGCATATCACATAAGGATCTTTGTGCCGTTTAATTAAGGTGAGCACCTACATAGTGAGCTAATCTGCATGCTAGAGGGGAGAGGGTTAGTGCAGGCTGGTGTTTTCTATCACCTCCAGGGTACATGATAGGATATTGTCCTATTCCAACTGCCCTCTAAAACATCACTGACAATGATCAGACCAATCTGCATCCAGGAGTATAATGTGCAGCTTCCACAGCTGCCACAGAAAGAAAATGGAAACAATATGAGGAGGTCAGAGAAAGTGTTTCAAAAAAAATATACTTAAAGCTTAATTTGTTTTATTCAATGACTGCTGCAGATTATATTTTACATTTCAATTTGTAGTTTGCAAATGTCAGACATCTCATTTACAAAGAAATAATATTACTAATTTTCACCACGCAGCGCAAACGGGCCTTTTCACTTGAAGGTAGGGTTGTTCTGAAACAGATACCAGTATCATAAAACGCCTCTGATACAGCCCAGAACGCTGGACCGAGTATCACGAGCCCCAAAATGGGACTCTGCTGATTCCCACAAGTGTCCTTTATACCTTTGAAAAAAGCTGAGCCAGGACGCACAACAATGATATCACATCCATACAGGGTTAGCAGACGTACAGCTCATGGTACTGAAATTGGGTAGGAAAGAAATTCTACATATTTTCTGAACATCTCTACTAGACAGATGTTGGACCTCTGCTTAGGTTTGTACACTAAACATCTTTCAAAAAAGAAATATTTGGTAACACTTTCTGTGATGCCCATGTCTATAATGCACTAGTGTGCATTATAAACATACATATGATGCATTGTACTCTGCTTATAACATTTATAATTATATAAGCACTCATAAATATGTGTATTTGTAAAAATCATATCACATGATTAAGTTTTATGATACTTGACCTTATAATTGCTGGTCACTCACTGACATTTTTGGCAAGTATTGTAGTACATTATAAGTGTCATAGTTGTAATACATTGTAACCACCTTATAATACATTATTACGGTGGCCGACAAGTGCAAACGCGCTGCATATACAGACAGGGGCTGCAAATACAGAAACGCCTGCATATAAGAAAACAGATGCAAAAGGAAAACGCTGCAAATACAGAAACGCGCTGCAAATGAGAAAACAAATGCAAAACGAAAACGCCGCATATACAGTCACACAACGGAAGTGCTCCAGGCCTCTAGGGGCAGTGCTGAGCTTTCCCCCGAGAGACAGACAACGGACGAATCATGTAAATCAGCTGCACTTTCATAATACAGTAAAAGGTGAGGGCCACATGTGGAAAAAAGAAAGAAAGAAAGAAAAAGGAAAAAGAATACGTACTTTTTCATGCAGCCTCTCCCGCCTCCAATTTTCCTCTCACCAATAACTTTCTACTTCTCAAGAAGGCCTATTCCTCTCCTCCGCAGGTTGATTCGTCCGTTGTCTGTCTCTCGGGGGAAAGCTCAGCACTGCCCCTAGAGGCCTGGAGCACTTCCGTTGTGTGACTGTATATGCAGCGTTTTCGTTTTGCATTTGTTTTCTCATTTGCAGCGCGTTTCTGTGTATGCAGCGTTTTCTTTTTGCATTTGTTTTCTCATTTGCAGCGCGTTTCTGTATTTGCAGCGTTTTCGTTTTGCATCTGTTTTCCTATATGCAGCGCATTTCTGTATTTGCAGCACGTTTCTGTTTATGCAGCGCGATTCTGTATTTGCAGCGCCTGTCTGTATATGCAGCGCGTTTGCACTTGTCGGCCACCATACATTATAAACACAGTTATAATGCATGGTTATTGGGTGCTTTAACTAAAGTAATGTAATTCCTGAGGTATACGTTACATCTTAAGTTGTTATAAGCGGTCATTGTTTGCTTTTAGCAAAGCGACCAAGTGACCAAGCGATTATAGAATGCTTTAAAATGTGTTATGATTGTTTTAAGACATTATAAAAATGATGTATCCTCATAACTATAATTGTAGATTGTTATAAGCACACACTATAAGTATATTTATGATGCAATATAATGCATTATAGACATGGATGTCAAAGGAAGTCTTAAACTCAGAAATATGTGGCTCATTCACAATGCTTCCTTTGAATTTTAAGACATATCAGTGATCTTGTAGGACAGTATATCACTGGCACTCTGTGATGCAATTACATTAATTTTTAAGAATAGTTCTCAAGAACTGAGTGCATTGTTTCAGTATGTATCAAAGGCAGCCATTAGTAATAAGGATGAGAGAAAATAAAGAGATGAGTGTCTATCTGCTCCAACCTTCCTCTGATGCTATCTGCTCTGCTCTAATTATGACAGGGACAATGAGAAGCCGGGGGAGATTGCCACTGACATAAATTTATTTCTCTGCCCGCCTCTTGTCTGCAGATCGCCTTTCCTCTGCCATCTTGGAGGCTCCCCTCACAAACGAGCCTATTCATAATCCAGCCGATCGCAATCTCGCTTCTTCTTTTTTTTTTTTTTCCAATACAGTTTCCTCCTCTGTTATGACATCAATTCATCTCCGCCTCTAAACCTTCCTCTGGGGGGTTACGAGCAGGAACGAGCGGCGGGGATTCTGAAGATGAGACGTGGAAAAAACTTTTTAAAAGTCAGTTTAGATGCAGCTTCGTCAAACGGGAACAAAAGCTTAAGTGGATGTAGAAGCTGACAAAATATGCAACACAAATTTGACAGCGTCTCTATTGCAAAGTGTGTCGAAGACACTGGTGGAGGCAGGGAGCTGCTCTGTGAAACCGTTTTCTGTCTTTCAGTGTCGGAACATAAACCGCCGCAGCTCACTCATGCCGAACTGCTTCATTTGCTAGTCTGATGCATATAAGCACAGACCTCTGAAGCACTTGCTGATCTTAGGTCCCTGCAGTGAGTGGTCTGTGGAGTACCGGCAGCACTTAATGTAGCGTCCATTGAGAACCAGCTTTCAGCGGATGAGATGCAGTCTGCTGTGACCCGGACCACTGAGGCCCCAGGGAGCAAGCGGCAATTTCCACAAGGTCAACAGTTAAAGAAATAACTAGGACGACCAACACAGAGCAAAAAGCTGAACGAGTGCTCGACATTCAGCCGGCTGTCTTCCCAAAGCCATTTTCCCACCGGCTTGTCACTCACCAGTGTGTCCATCATTGAGTTTTTCAATCGAGAACGACAGGAGGAGGGAAGTGAAAGGACAAGATATGACCTCCAGAGAGTACTGTGTTTGAAACGGGGCTTGTGATGGAGCGGCTCGATGTTCACAGAATTAAACACTGCAGTGACTGTCGCACCGAGGTGGAGAACGCAGCATGTCATCTGTGGCTTCATTCTGTGATGGTGGTGTTACCAGCTTTGAGGCACCAGCAGCACTAGAAACAGGCCTCATCTGGAGAAATGAAAGCACTGGTTGTTTGTTCAAAAGACTCGAAATGACATGTTACATGTTCACGACAAACAGCCTCTCAGGGTCGATTAAATAAAGACGGCACTCTCCAGAAAAACAACAGCATTAGCCATTTGTTCAACAAGGTTAGCATGACCTATGTTCAGTTGCAGAGCAGGAAGTATTGCAGCATTCTTACTCTGACGTGAAAAGTCTGACAGGGTGGATGGGTGGCTGTACAAGATCTGACTTCAGTGCTGGAGTACCATTCCCTACAGTAGTTTCTTTTACCAATGGCCACAATGTTTCTGTTACAGTCATTTGTTGCAGAATGACTTGAAACTCAAGGAACTGGTTTCGCTAAATGCTGTTAAACCCAAATTGAAAGACTTAGAGGCAGATTCCACAGGATCCTGATGCTTTCAACGTGCCTGGTTTCACAAACCGACTCTTTCATTGCAAATTGCAATGCTTGTTAATTATATTTTGGCTCCCTTTGTGCCTCTGTCCACAACTTTGTGTTGTTGCTGCTGACTGTCATGGCCAGGTCTCCCTTGAAAAACAGATTCTCAATTTCAGTGGGACTCACCTGACTAGATACAGGCTCAATAAAAGAAATAAAAGAGAAACAGACTGTTTCTTAGTTTAGGAATGAGGTTTGTTATGTATCACTGGTACTGTTATCACTCATTACACCACAACCACTGCTGTTACTGCATTGCAAAAACAATTTGAAAACTGATTATAGCTCAAATTTCACTTTCCATGAGCTGCATAGTCATGGAAATGAATACGCATCTGGTTTTATTTACAGAACCACTATGATTACTGTTTAGCCTTCTATGCTCAGCCCTTTTAACATTTAATCATTAGGGCTAAGTAGCAGCAATCAAGTCTCTGCAGTGGAAATTACATTTCTACATGTCAAAATATCATTTTGACATGTCAAAATGTTAATTTCATATATCTGTAAAGCAAATTTTACATGTTACAATATATTCAATTCTATTTTCACATGTAGAAATTACATTTCAACAAGTCAAAACTGATTTGCAGACAGCATAAATTTAACTCCAGTCATTTTTCACCAGTTGAATCAGAATACTGTGTCGCAACACACATCTCTACAACTGATCTTTAAAGCAGTATAAAGACAGTCAAATGTGCAACACTTTGTGGAGGGAAACCGCCAAGAATTTGGAAAAACTGTGTGTTAGAGGAGCGACTGAGCGACTGTGCATGCATTTAACACGTCCTCCAAGCAGACTGATGCTGGTGCCATAAAGTAGTATAAGTAGTATAAATAGAACTACTTCTGTTTACTACTCAGAGTTTTGGTTTTCCAGAACCAAACTTTCCCTTTTATCTCCTGGTTAAAGTGCAGTGATGTATTTGTCTGCAGAAGGCAGATGATTTCAATGAAAAAGCTCTAAAAACCCACTATGCACAACCTACCAAGCATCAAACAGCAGACTGGGAAACTTAGTGATGAGCTGACGGACGCAGTATAGAATTTAGCAGCTAAAGAGCCACATATATTCCTCAGGAGTTGGTGGAGACCAAAACCAGAGCTAAAAGACAGTGAATTTTAGACTCGGATAAATATTGTCCTGTGTCTGACATAGTGAACTTGTTAGCGAACAGTTACTTATTACACATGCAGCAACTGGAAAGGTCAAAATTTGTTATGTTAAACCAAAATGTCTACTGTTGCAGGTTTAACTGAAGTGATTTTGTTGCCTAAACCTGACCACAGACGAGACTGTCCAGGACTGGACATGAAACCCGGTCTACGCGGCAAAGTCCTGCACTCTATGTGACTGTCACCTACAGCGACTCCTCCCCATGGTCGCGCTTTATTTTCACATTATTTCCCTTACACTGAAAGCAATTCCGGGGAGAAATTACATTTCTCTCAAAACATAATTTGCAAAACAAATTTAAAGGAGACAGGGTTGGTTTTTGAGTATATCAGAGTCTCCATCCTGACACTGTTGGGAAATTGAATGTAGGCAATCTGTTAAAAAGTGCATCCTTTTATATGCCACAGCACTGCCCATTGTCCAGCAGGCTATTTGTGGATGACTGCACAAGTAGCTACTGGGCTCAGAGATTGTTACCATCTACTTTAAATTACTGCAAATAACTGCCACAACCACAGTACCACTAATACTACTGCTTCTGCTATAAGTCTAAGTATTTTTCCACTGCATGGGTTTAGCAGCGGTGGCCGCTCCTATGGGATAATATTCAATCTCATAAACAGATGCTTTCAGGTGCTTCTTTTTCTCCGCAAAAAAACACTCTTTCTCATCAGCTATGCAGCGGCGTGAATACAGATCTGTTATGGAAATCAGAGACTTATCTGAAGTTTGCAAGCAAAGTGGCGACACAAGTGAAGTTTCAGGCTATATTTTCCAGTTCATTTACATTCAGAGCAACCTCTTATGTGCTGAATAACAATACAATTAGTTCTGTAATCAGCTTCCATTTTTGTGTCTTTTGTAGGTGACTTTAACTGCCACTTTTCCACATTTAGTGCTTCTGCCAGTGGGACGATCTGCATTTCTTTTATCTCTATTCAAATAAGAGAAAAATCTTATTTACATTATTACCTTTATGTCTGGTGTGTTTATTGTGACAGTGGAGGCTTTCAACAGTAATAGATGTGCAGGCTTGACGTAGGAGGAAGCTGCTGCTACAAATGTACTTAGTGCTATATTATTATTATTATTATTATTATTATTATTATTATTATTATCATTATTATTTAGTATATTAGTTTATTTGTAAGGGACAAGTACAGAAAACATTGACAGATGCAGAAGCATCATCTGATGTACAGCGTAAAAAAATAAAGTATTAGTTAAGGAGACATATGTAAGACATTTACTGTAATAAATTATAAAATGACCACAACGTGTCATCAGAGATCGAGGAAACATGTTAAGTTGCTCTCTTCACTTGACATGAACGGTACATCTGCAGTGGTCCCTCTTTGAAATTTCTGTTCCAGCCCAGAATAACTGTTTTGTTTGCCTGTTTCACACTAATCAGAGTTCAAATTAATGCTGAATTTTTGCCAAATGAGTAAGTGTCTGTTTATGAGTTATAAAAAAATCAATAAGATCTTGCAGAAGTCATAGATAAATTAAACTGATAAGTTAAATTGAGCAAAATGTTAATGGAGTTTGGCAGTGAGACATGCAGCCATTTAACTCATCATGCAGAGTGTGTTATTTCAGAGCAGTGGGCTTTTCTTTTCAGAATAACGGGCTTAATTTTACATTTACAGACAATTAACAGTTGTAAACAACTGATCAACTTAGGGTGGAGGACTCATTGTTGCTTGTTATTGTTAATTTATGATGTTGCCCGCCCTGCACTCCAGCAGATTACAGCCTATTTAATATACAGTCTATGACTCCAACCCACTATTAGGGTTGTTGTACTCATTTTTGCACTCATTGGCTCCATATTGCTCCTATAATGAGCTGATTTAAGGTAGAAGATGTTTCTGTATAAATAAATTAACTTTAATTGATAAAACTTGTATATGTGTTAAGTTAATGAGAAAACATTACTTGATTCCACTGAATTCCTGGATGAAATATATATTTTTTTACAGTGCCTAAATGTGTTTATAGCTGAAGGTAATTTCTCTCCCCTGATGGGCACAGACAGTTCAAGTAATCATTAAATGAATAGCAGTAATACTGTTTCACCACCTACTCACACAAGGCCATAAGTTAAAGTTTAAAATAGCATCATAAGACTCAGCAGAAAGCAGGAATAAATGCATTCATGATAAAACAGAGTGCTACAGATATCATCCGGCTTGTCATACGATGCCTCACAGGCAGAGTCCTCCACTATCTTAGGCTTCAAGCGTGCCCTTCTGCCTTTCTCCATCCCCCGGCAGCTTTGGAGCTGACATGGACCACCCCTTTCCTCTGACAAATATCAATTACAGGCTTGGCTGAGGCGAATTGCTGAGAGCTCAGGCTCCGGTGGGATCTCATTGTGCATTGGATTGCCTGACTCTCACCATTGGTAAGGATCTGTAGAAGCATGGCCCTGCCTGTCTCCATGCTAAGCCCTGACACATCCTTTATAGCAGTTTGACCCTGACTGACATGGCTGTGAACCCCGGGGGAGATCAAGCGCTCGTTTGATAGCGCTCAGCCTACATTTGTTACATAACACACTGATGTTCTTGGGTTTCTTTCTAAGATGGAAATTTAGTGGAAATAACTACTTAAGATATATTTCACTAGCAGATATGTGCTGTCTTTTACAGCTGTCAGTGCATCACTCTGTCTTCCACTTGACTGCTGATGATAACATGAATCACAGTTTAGCATTTACTTTCCAGTCTCTCATATGAATAAACAGATAAAACCAAACTTTTAACATGTACATGACTAACGGTGTATTTCCCAATTCTTCAGGTGAATGGCTAGCCATAGCCACTAATGTGCATATGCATGTGCAATATGGTTTCTTTCCCTCATCATATTCCAGGCTCATTTATATTACACCAAAGTCTGACATACTCTGTACCCTCAGGCTATATGTAAAACCACTTCATGTGAGACCATAACAGCTTAATAGCCACAGATTACTTTGTAATTTGAAAATTTTAAATATTTTTGTGCCCAAGAAAATTATACTAAAGAAGCTTGTGTAATACAGGGGTCACATAGACATTATGAAGCATGTGCTTCAGAATATGTTGCAATTCATGTTTTGCAATACATAACTGATACAGTTCATCTGTAAAGGCTGAGGGCCCTTAATCTTCTCATTCAGTCATTCAACCTTTTATTTTTAAGACACTGAGGCATGGATCTCATTTAAATGCAGTGGAGAATCTTATCAATGTCATCATGAATGTACAAAAACCCTGAGAAGCAAGTAAAATCCATTCTCCATGTCTGATATGACTTGTTTTTTCTTCTATGTTTAAGAGTAAAGGAACATAAAGATTTTTCAAGGTAGTATTCATTTATGGAGAACCAAAGGGGGCAAAGAGGGGAAAAAATGGCCACCCCAGAAACTAGCCCGTACACACAAGAAAGTCGCTTAGGTACCTGAACCGCAGTTACAACCGCAGGTGCTGTGGTTAATCTGCGGGTCGGACGGGTTGAATCATTCTGATTAATAGCGGCTGGGGTGTAGGTGGGTAAAATATGGTTTGGAATACATTTGTGATGTGCAGACGGCCTTCGAATTCATCCAAATCTGTATGTACGCATGAATCATCCACCCACCACAGGAGAGTTTCTCATGAACGCCAGATAGTTTCTGGTGCACACCAAAAACTTAAAGATTTTTTTTGCCCATGTCTCCACAGGGACTCTGTATTAATTATAAAATAAATCAATAAAAATAATAGTTCCTTATTTTTCCCTTTTGTGAAACAAGTAGGGGAAAAAAAGAAAGACAGAAAAAAAAAAAATCATTTTGCCAGGATCTGTGAAAACTGGGGTACACAGGGTGGTGGCGCACTTCAGCCTTGTGTGGCCAAAATGAATGTTACAGCAACAAACACTTAGAAAAATGATCCTGGAAAAAAAAAAAAAAAATCACCTGCCAAAACCTTTTAGAAAGATTACCTGGCCACCTGTCCCTGAGTCATAAACACATGAGCAAAAAACAATTTATATCAGACTTAGAACATGGATCACTAGAGTCATTTTACATCACTCTCTGGTCTTCCGTATGAACGTATCCATCACCATTTAATAGACAGCAACCAGGTTAGAAGAAGAGAAAGAGAAGAATAGACAGGACAGTGATGATCAGCTGTAATATTACCTGAACAGAGACTTAATATCAAGTATTCCACCCCTGTTCCTTCTCAGAAAAAGAAATTAAGCATATATATATTCAGTTATGCTGATGTAATAAAGTTCTGAGAGTAATCACGCCCAGTTGTTATCAGCTACTCTAACAGACGGCTGCAGAGGGCAGAGCTCCAGTAACACCACCTGCAAACAGTGTGTTGTGTTGTGCGAGGAAGTAATGCATCTGTGCAGGCCGTGACAATGCGGGGAAACGGGGACCCTGTGTGCTGCTCTTGAAGGGCATCTGTTTTGTGCTGAGTGTGCAGCAACCATTACTGAAAGGTCAACACAGCCTCTTAGCGGGAGAGCTGTTGAGATATCTCTATCACTCAGCTGTCCTGCCGGCGATTATCTCACTCAAATATCATGAGTCGTAAAGTGCGTTACGTGCGATCTTATGAGAGATGTCCTTGTCGGCTGAAGTTGTGATCCACCGCATAAAACGCTTGCAAACTTTGGAAAGGTTACATCTATCAAGGTGTCCTGGGTCTCACTTTGTTGTGGCAACATATGCAGCACACTTCAGCTTAAAAAAAAAAAGAAATCCAGGCCAGGTCCATCAGTTCCTGGGCCCTGCTCTCAAACACACTTTTTTTGAGGAAGAGGAAGGAGAGGAGAGTGGAGAGTGAGGCAGCTAAGACTTTCTTCATGATGAATGGATGTGGTGCTCCGCCGCCGGGCGCAGCAGCCTGAACCTACAATGAGAAAATATCAGCACAGCTGCTTATTTTGATCCCTCGCCTCGGTGACCGACAGTGTCACTTCCTGCATTACCAAGAGTTTGTTATGTAGCCTCTAAGTTAGAGTAGCCGTGCACTCCCTCTCCACGGCTGCGCCTTGCACCCCCTCTAGCCGTGACATATTTTGCTAGCGTGTTTGTTCTGGCAGCTTGAAGCAGGAGCGTCTTCCAGTGAGACCGCTGTGATATCCTTTGACATTAGCACTGCAAACATGCATTGGCAGCTGGGTATTCATTTGAATTTCCCTGCAGTAATAGCTGGAACACAGAGGGGACACTTCTTCAGGCGCTTTAGATTAACGAGCACTGTTCATTTGTTTAAGTTCTTTATTGATGCAAATTTAGATAACAGCTCAATTACGGTGCTGCAGCGGCGACTCATTTATGTATACAATGAGGCTCAAGTGGGGTCTGACAGTTTTGCTACCCTAGGTGTGATTTCACCATAATAGCTTTTATAGTATTACCAACTATAATACTTAAGCAGTTATATGCAGCAACAGATCAAGACCTGATAGACTGACAGAGCTAAAACAGATAAGAATAGGCTTTGAAGGGCCTTATGGATATATGTACACCTGGTATATGTAAAATTCAAGTTAAGTAGGATTACAGCTGTATACTGAGATCATCATATAGTGTGGTATGAAAACTGACAGTTATTATACTATGTACATTAGATTATCTACAGTACTGTGTTCCGTGTGTGTGTTGTTTTCTACAGTGTTGTGTTAAATTAATCACCAACTATTTTGATAATCAATTAATCGTTTGTGTATTTTTTTCTGTCTGAAAGCTGGTCACCATTGACTTCTATTGTTTGGGAGATTCTGCAACTCTGTTTTCTTGTAAAACTCCAGTTGAGTTTTGTGGACTAAAAAAAGTAAACCTGTCCTTCAACCAGCATGACGGTGAGTAGATAATGGCTGAATTTTCTTTTTTGGGTGACCTATTCCTTTAAATCACAATAAATCTCAAATAACCTTACATACCCCAAAGTCAAAACATTTAAGTATCATCATAGATCATCGTAAGCATCACCCTACACTGAATACGTCTACCCCCGGAGACCTGAATGTTTGAATAAATAGAGTAAGTGTCAATACATCTGTGAGCATCTGTTATAGTTCAAATGGTAAAATGAAGGATAAAATACAATGACTTACTTTATCACAGAATATTCTTCAACAAAAACAGTGAAAATGCAAAGACACTTTTAGTCACTTTAGACATTTTAAATCCAAGCTTTGCAGAAAAAGGAAATGTAATTTATGATATTTAGCTAGTACCCATCTTCAGAGTTCTGGAGGTTAAGAAAAGATTAAGATACTACTGTCTGGTTGATGATGCATTGAGCAGCTTCAGGTGATCATCAATCTCAGCAGTCCTCTGAATGGGTGGAAAATTGAGGCAGCCTCTGTGTTTGTATATATATGGAAATGTTTTGATGCCGTCTACATACCTGATGAAGGTCGGTTAGACTGAAACGTGGATATTTAATAAACATCGCAGAAAGTGAGACAGTGTGCGGGAGTTTCTCTCATTGTCTTGAAGCTGCATGTTCCTCTGACGCACCTGTCTCACCTTCAGGTGTGCAGAGTTTTGTTTTTTTTTTCAAATAAAGATTATGTAATACCATATATCGTCATACCACAGAGTAAAGAAAGCACTGAATAGCAAGAATATTATCATGAAAATATTTCACACCATCTTCCCTATCTTTGAGGTGTTACAGCATCATCATATCCTAATGTTCAGCTAAAGCCAGATAATAATATTATCCTAGTCATTATCTTAATCAGCCAATCAAACTCAGACAAACAATAAAGAAGAGGAAATTTGCAGATATAACTTGCAGCTGTTACAAATTACCAGCATTTGATTGGTGTACTATTCAATTAAAAAATGCCATAATGATCTGTACTTTTTAGCCCTGTTAGCACCATTACTCTACAGGTTACAATGTAGAGGGAGAGTAACTATATGCACATCACGTAAGTGCAAGACTGTCAAAAAACAACATCAAAGAAAACAGGTAATGCCTACACAAGTACTCCATGTCCAAAAGTTTAATAATGACAGCGTTTCAATCCCACTTTGGATCCTCGTCAGGTCAGAATGTTTGAACAACAAAAACTGAACCCATACTTATACATCCTGCACCTCAATAGGCTGGCAAGCTGTGTGAGGACAGTTGTGGTTAATGGTAGGTTTTTCAGGTTAGATCTCAGAGAAGAGGAGGTCATAAATATCCTCTTATATCTTCAAACTCCAGACTCTCACACCCAGAGGTCTGAATCAGGAGTATGAGATAAAATATTCCCTCTAAAATAAAAATGGTGGTAGTATCATGATGACTATATAAATATGTGTTCCAGATCCTGACACACATATCTGTAAAGATGTTAGTTTTAATAATAGGACTGCCTTTTCTTCCGTGCTGTAATGTGATCTGGCCAATCATTTATAGAGGACTGTTACCCAGGTTCTGTAAATGAATTTGATATTTTTTTTAAAATATACAACAATCTCCATCTGTGCAGCCTTACTAGATTTAACCAGAAAACTTAGGCATTTACACAAAATTAAATCACCAGTAAATAAAAAGAACTATTGAGACTATGGTGTGCGCCAAGCACAACATCATGGGTGTCTTTGATTTGATTCACTTTGCATGCCCGCGGGGTGGTGCATTAATTGATTATGGTATATATTTTTAATGCAGCCCAAGATGCAATAGTGCTCATCTTAACTATCACGCATAATGATGTAATTATCCTGAATTTTATTGCCTCGTTGTGCATTTTTTGTTCTGTTCTCAAACCGGCCCAGGTGCGACCGCACTCCTCATGCACATTTATGTCATGTATCTGCTGAGTGTCTCTGGACGTGGAGCTCTGTGGAGCTCTGCTCTCCTGCTGCTGCAACACACACCAGCAGCTTCTTCTCTGCTGGGGCTGCTGATTTAACACCTTTATTCTGCTTCTTTGTCACACTGTTTATCATGACCTTCTCATGTGACTTTTGTTATCATTGTGACAGATGCAACTAGAAAAGTAGCAAAGTACAACACTGAGATAAAAAAAAGATGCTTAATTGCAAGTAAAATAACTGATTTCTTTTTTAAATATTCAGAATACGAGTTCACAAAAGCAGTTTTGTTTCATCAGCAAGAGCAAATGTGACTCATTACTGCTAACACATCCTCACTGTGATCTGGCAATTCACAACAACGATCGCTTCACTGTAACCTGCAAGTCCACCTCAGCGAGTCTGGACCTGCCCGCAGTGGTGGGAGTCATGCCCCCTCCTACAATGGCAATCTTGGCCCTGGTAATAGAAAAAGGATGCACCTCAGCACACTGTTACATAAAAAAGCTCCTGTCCAGGCTGCCTTAAAATTTCAAGCTGGGAGATAATTTTGTAACGATTCAAAACAAACTTTTCTAGTCATAAACTTCATATCAATTCAGTTGTACTTGAGAAAACATGTTCAACAAGCTCAACAAGTCACTGAGGATTACACACAAATTTGATTTCAAATTTGACTGAAATCATTTATCTTAAAGTGTATCAGAGACAACCAGCAAGTTTTCATGTTTTCTTCAAACTATTAAAAGAAATGGTCTCAGGATAGTTTTAACTCCCAAACAATGCATGCTGGGAATGCTGCTATGCTGATCATGTTACTTAAACTGAATTGAATGATTTGACTGAACTCTGCACGGCACATTCATTCAACTCAACATTTCAAGTCAAAAGACTTCAAGTTAGAAAAACTCATGTTTATAATGTCTGAAAATAACCACAATTTTTTTTTTATTTTAAATAATTTGAATAAATAAATAAAAGATTAGTTGATTCTACTAATTTCCCCCATGATTTTTTTTTACCCTGTAGTAGTTGCATTTCTGCTGTCTATATTATTAAAATTAACAAAAGTTAGCATGCTAACACACTGAACTAACGTCGGCTTGTTAGCATTGTCATTGTAAGCATGTTGACATTAGCATATAGCTCAAACTAACACCGTGCCTCAGTGCAGCCTCACAGAGCCTTTAACATGACTGTAAACTGTCCTGTTAGAAAAAGATTGCAAGAAATCTAAACTGTGTTTACTGAACACCATATGCTCAGAGTGTAAGTCCTGCAGCCTCCTACTTCTAATAAAAACTTGGTAGTACATCTTCAAAAATAACAGATGGTTTTGTTATATTTATTAAAATGTGATGATTTTAGGCCAATAGTTGCACATGCAGACATTTACTTGATTAGCAGGATAGCAGCAGCATTAATATATTTAATGAAGGCACTGAACTTGGCAAGGGATTGTCTTATGGGCATGTCAGCCCAGGGCTCAAGGACTGTAATTGGAAACAGACAGATAAAGCCTGCTAAGACTAACAAAAGAAGCTTTATTTTTTCCTGTAGCGCCACCAAATTACAATTGACTGTGTTGGGTTTTACATCCCAGCGGGGATTAGAGGTCATCTGTTACCACACATTTCAATAGTGGGTGTTGGGAGCATTTGTAAATGAGGACATTGAACTTAGTAACCGCATCCTAATGGAATACCCAGGGATCCTTGCTGTTTTTGCCACCAGCTTCTTTGTGCTGCAGTAATTTTATTATTTCTCTTTTCTTTCCACCTTAAACTATAGACCACAATAAGAGCACACACTAGATTTTACTGTCATGATCATGGGTGACATTTCCACACAGTCATAATGAAACAGTACAAAACCACAGTTCAAAACTGAAACCTATCTATTTTCCTACATTTTATAAATTTTGTTTTCAGAATTTGTTAAGGTTAAATTAATTTTCATTTCATTTTTCATTGCCCCACCTGAAAGAAACAGAATATTTTATTATTTATCATATATTTATGTTAAGTCTCCACACACACTCACACAGAGCAGACCAAAGCAGAGAGAAGACAGGTAGTGAACTACACGCTGATGTCACAAAGGATCCAGAGCTTTGTGTTTTCAGCTGAGCTAAAACAGATCAGTGATGCTATTTTGCCCTCATTGTTCTCAGTGAAGTTTGCTGGAGGTGATTTAATGCAGCTTGGTGTATTATATATGGAGTGAGCAGCACTGCACCAAACTCTGCTTAAAAAAATCACCTCTTTAATGCTACATTGCTCGTCAGTAACCAGTAACATGCTAACTTAGGAGCAGGGCTGCACAATTAATAGAAATTTTATCGAAATTGCAATATGGCTTTCTGCAAATTTCAAATTGCAGTAGGTGCAATATTTGTTAAAGGGAGAATGAGTGTAAAAAGAACTTGTCCTACAAATCAGATTCTCAAAACATCTTCATTTGGGACAGATTCCTGCAAAAAACAACAACAAAAAAAAAAAACACCATAGTCATTGTAACATCTTTTTCAATCAAAATGAGAATAATAATTTAAAATTATCAATACCTCTAATATCACAAATCATAACGGAATCACATTATCAGTCAAAATAATCACAATTAGGTTTTTTCTTCAAAAACATTCAGCCCTCCTCAGGAAGCAAGTTGACTCTGCAATTAACACACCAGTCATAATTTTTGAAAACTCTTGCTCTTGGCACTTGGAGTGCCATTTAGTCCCATCTTATAGGAGAGAAGGCAGACATTTCTATGGTTGATATCTCCAAAACTCTGCCAACTCACACTAAAAAAATCTGGATGGATAAACAGCTCTGCAGACCATGGGAAAAAAAACATATAAAAATGTATTTTGATTTTGAGGTGAACTGTCTATTTAAATAAGTACTGTGCAGTGGATCTAATTAATGCCAATGTGAAGAGTGGTTCATGTGGATTTGAAAAAGTAACTCTTAATATGTACTTCAGTGACTCTACATTGGCATGCAAGCAAAGAAATGTAAGTGTTCAAATTGAGAATGGAATTTGGTGTGGTGGTTACAAAGCTTAGCCGAAATAGGGTTACATTTGTTCAATTCAATGAACTGAATCACAAACACTATACTTACAATACTGGAGCCAGTTAAATGGAGGCTCTCCAAACTGCACTGACTCGATAGATTTTTAAATGTTAGAAGTGCCATTAAGGATCAAATCCAGCCTTGATGCTTTTACAAGACATTGTACAAAACTTCCTTTAAAAAAGGACCAGTTTTACAAAACTAGCCACCCAAACAAAGCCTGTGTTTACAGACAAAGGGACATTTTAATTCATACCATAACAATAACTCAGGAGTTAAATAAACGTCTGCTTAAGCAGAGATTTACTCTCCTTTGAACAGTTTGTCAAGCTCATTCATTTCCAGAGGGTTCATGGCTATCGCACAATATCCAGAGTGCTACCTGGGGAGTAAAATAATTGGACGACGCTCATCAGGTGAGACTCTAAATGGGATCTGTCTGTAGTAATTGCGTTTATTCGATTAGTCCTTTAATGCTCATTGCTCTTATTGTGCCGTCTTTGGCATTTTGCATTGTTTTTGCAACTTCATTTCAAGCTGAATACCTCTCAGATTTGATTAGTTTTTTTGTTTGTTCTTCGGCTTAAACTGCTGGAGTCACAATCTCATTAAAGTCGACATTAATACAATGCATGTGCATGAGCATACGCACATACCAGCATGCACACAAAGGCTGTTTGTCTCCTTGTTAATCGAGCGGATTCACAGCCACTGGCCATCATAACTGATGACACTCCAACCTGATGAGCTTCTTAGAGCCAGAGATACCACACCTCAAATTAAACCTCAGCTGCTACATGTTTTTAAATTACCTTGTTACTGCTTTCTGATGTTTTTTTAATACTTATAATCTTTTATTTATCAAGATGTAATCTTGTACTTTTGGAAATAGTGGAAATAGTACAATAATCACTTAGATGACAGTTTGAATCCAGCCAAACAATGCATGCACATAAAAATACAGTTGAGTGATAGAGACGGTCTGGTTTGTGCTTCAGGCGATGTGTCATGTCTGATATCTCAAGTCATGTCTAGTCATTGAAAAGTCACTGGAGAAAGAGAATAGCTCTTATAAAACCTAATATGAAGCAGAGAATCATTTTCAGCCTTTCAGAGAGCTCTTGTTTTTGCAGTAAAGATACAATGAAAATAGAGTTTAATATTATATGAAGAATGGTTCAACACGAAATGCACATGTTCATCTTCTTATAAACCTTTACAAGACGGATGCATGATCCGAATCTTTGCAGGCAGTGGCAGCTGATACTCATCCCCAAACTCCCGCTGATTTGTCCCACTTTGTCATCTGATGATGAGTTGTTTTTTTTTTTTTGTTTTTTTTTTCGAACAGCAGCCACAAGGTTGAATCCAAGGTGATACTTCTTCAAGTGCTGCATCTGTATTCCCTGTACTGTGGTCATTCTCCATCAAAGTGGCTCGATGGTGAAGCAATTCACAGTGTGAGAGGGCCAGAGGGAGTCTGGAAGCTCAGTGTGCCAAAAAGGCAGTTGTGCAAACCGTCACTAGCAACCCAATTGCGCTTATCTGCTCAGTGATGGCCTGCCTAAAGCAAGATCTGCACGAATCTATACAACTAAAACTAAAAGTATTTCTTAAAGGTCCAGTGTGACAGATTTTTGGGGGGACAGTTATTGTCAGAATATGGCACAGATGGACTTAAAAATTTACAAGAATGTATAATAACCTGAAAATAGGAATTGCTGTGTTTTTGTTACCTTAGAATGACCTCTTTATAACTGCAGAGAGAGCAGGTCTTCTTCCACGTTGCAGTGCCATGTTTCTACAGTAACCCAGAGGGACAAACAAAACACTGGCTCCAGATACAGCCTTTCATGTTTTTCACAAGTTTCGTGGCTGCTGTAGTTTCTCCGACATGCTCAGAAGGTGATAATGAGGTGAGGTGTCTGTTAGGACTGAATGATTTTGAAAAATATATAATGGCAGTCATTTTGACTGACACTTCAACTGCAATATGATTTAAAATATTACAGGGAATGAACATTTTTACACCATTATTCTCCTTTTCATGGAAAAACAATGATTATGGTGTCATTTTTATGGGGATCTGTTCGAAGCAAAGATGTTTTCTTAAGTTTGTAGAATGAGATGTGCAGGGATGGGTATCATTAGGTTTTTATCGATATTCCCGATGCTTCTTTTTAATACCAGTACTACTCGATGCAAAAAATAAAGACACGTAAAGATGTGAAAAGATTTAGCAGTCTTTAAAGTGGTGTAACTGGTAACTGGGTTAAGGGCTAAAATGACAATAGCTGGCCTAGTCCACCTTAAAGGTCAGTCCATCTTAAGTGAGCCTGTATCGAAGTTGTCACTAACTGAAGAGCAGACCTCCTTGGGTCTTGAGGTTTTCTAGCATTTATGCTGTACTGCTACGTTCACAGCTGAGCAAAACTCAGCTTGTCACTAAAATGGGATTAGCTGATTCACCTTAAAGGTCAGTCCACCTTAAGTGAACCTAGGTCAAAGCTGTCGCGAACATCAACACTAACCTCCTTCAGCAGCATGCAAGACACTGAAAATTGGACTGGATCTTGAGGAGTTGTGGCATTTATTCACCAAGAAATAGCCTAAACTGTACACACATCATCACGAACACACACTCTCTCTCTCTCCCTCTGTGTCTCTCTCCACTGCACACTCACTAACGGCTGCGTTAGAACAAATTAATGTTACATAAATACCAACAGCAGAACTGTTTGTCCAGGAGCTTATTAATATTTCTGTACAGTCCAATCAGGAACTGCTGCTAATTTAGTTACGGCTCACAACACCCAACCCTAATGAAGTGAAAGCCAAGACATGTCTGCAACACGAAAACTTTAATGTTATTTTGACTCACATTTTGCTTCTCCTGCATGAAAACTGCACCATGCCATATTGTGATTTCAGTAATATTTCAGTTAGTTCAGTCTTCAACCTGCAAACTCAGATCTTTCACACTGGTACTTTAACAGGCACGCAACACTTTCTTGAGCGAAACTCTTGATTAAAGGGAGAATCTGGAAGCTGCAGGCTATTCTTAATCATCTTCTACCAGCACCAACACTGCAGCACACGAAGGTGCAGGGTTACAGTAGTGTGGTGTCTTAAAACGTACATAACATTTTAACACACGACACATTCCATATATTCAACCACATGCAAATATGAAACCATGAGGGCAGTTCATGCAGTCTATCTTCCTCTCTGTGAAAAAAACTTTTGACCCAATTACATCATTTTTTAGAACAATGGTTTACATCAAATTGCGCACCCTATATTACAATGTCATGAATAATTTATGCAAACACACAGAGATGTAATCTGCATCTCTAACACGATTAATGCACCACCAAAGTGGGAACCTATTCATATCCATTTATCCATTTACCAGTGACAGAAAGACACAGTTGAGAGCGATTTACTGCAATGCAACCTATTTGTATAATCCACTTCTTCCCCACAGCTTAGAGGGTGAATAGCACAAACATATTGACAGAACACCTCATACTTCATGCACTTCATGCATATCCACCAGTTAAATAGATGTTTTGTCAGAGACAGCCTATGTGAAGCATCTGCTCAATCACTGCAATATTTGCCGACAACCGAGGGGGCAAAACGGCTGTTCCCATGATGCACTGTGACTCGTACACCTTGACACAAACAGCTCTGGATGGAGCAGAGTGCTGCCATCCCCTGTGTCACGCCTTCAGCATCCAGTTAACTGAACTGGTGAGATCAAAGCGGGGGGGGGGGGGGGGGACCCCAGCCAGTGCCAAACCAAACTGAAAAGTCCTCCGGTGAAGAAATCTTGCCCACGGGATTTCTGAGACACAGACATTTATGAGACCATTAACCTTGTCAAGACAGTTAAAATAGATGGCGGGACATAAAATGAGGAGGATCCCTGAAATGGCTGAAAGGAGTGAGGCGGTAAGGAAAGATGCTCGACAAACAAAGATAAATGTCTGCTTGTGGCTGGATGTTTACAAAGGGAAGAGATAACTTTAGAAAGTTTAGGTGACATTCATAAAATTGTGCAGGTCATATCCAGCCCTGATGGAAGCGCTGTTTGCGAAGGTGTATTGATACTCTCCGTGGTATCTGAGGACTCATCGGGCAACTGACACCGCTGGACAAATAAGATAGAAAAGCACCAAGCCCCGCTGATGAATCTGCAGCTGATGAGTTTCTACAGTTTTCCTTGTGAACTATAAAAAGCACAGATGCAATAATATCCACTGGCATATATGAGACAGCACATTGTTTTGAGCAATTATACCTCCTAGTTTCCATGGCTGCACTGTTTCCCAAAACAACCATTATCTCATGCTCTCATTTCCTGTGAATGTCAATATGCCTTCTTGGTGAAGCAATCAGTGAATCACTGGAGTACCTCTTTGAATTTGAGTAGAACAAATGAACTACAGAGAAATCATTACACTTATGGTTTCCTTTATTGGGGTAAGGGGCGGGGCGTCATCATCTAATTTCAACGCTGAATAACTGCTGAAATTTGTAGTTTAATTATTGGAGCAAATAATGAGCAATGATAAAGAGCATGCAGGCAGACCACAAGGATCTGTCCATTTATTCTTATTAGCGCCAGTGAGAACATTCTCAGATTCAAACCTAGGAAGTAATTATTAGCTTCACAGGGTGGCTTAATATTGATGGACAACATCTGAGAGCTCTCTTGAAACCAAAAAATCGCCTTTGTTGTTGTTGTTGTTGCAGAAAATGAGCAGCATTCGTCATACAGTACTGACACTATCAATCTGCAAGTAAGGAGTAGATGAGTCCATGTCCATTGCAATGAATGACAGCTGAAGCAACAATGTCTCCTAGAAATTATGTCTGTATATTACTAAATTTTTCTCAGAGTTTGACATTAAATGTGGCCTGATGACCCATGGCCACCACCAAAGTAACTCTGTGGCCACCAATTATTCTATGTAAGTGAGGAAGTTTTATTCCCATACTGCGAGCCTTTGGCAACACAATGATACAGCTCCACAAACATCCCGATTGCATTGCATCTTTTTGTTCAGCATTCTTACAAAAACAGTACTCATTGCAGCTAGCTACTGATATGTTGGGGCTACAGAAGTCTGGGTTGAACGGGCCTACTCAAACTTTTAAAGCAATATTTACAGAAGAACCACAAGGCGGGCTATGAAAAAAAAAACGAACCGATATAAAAGTTTAAGAGCGAATGGGACTCGCCAAGAAGTTTAGCTTGTTTTTCTTCAGAAACACATCACAATTCATAGGAAAAGTGGAGAACAGTTAAGGCTGTGTTGAGTTGTGTTAAACTGCCTCTTCTGTATTGTTTTTACATAGGTTTACATTTGACCATCAGATCTAGGGTTTGAAGGTGCATGGGGCCAGTGCTTAAAAATATTGGAATATATTACTGGTTTTCATAATTACATCTTGGTCACAACGTAATTATTCACTGGATTATGTTCCCAGATGGCATTTCATTGAGATAATACATTTATACAATTTACTAGATTCACAAGGAGGTGGTTGGCGGCCACATAATATGCAAGACTTCAACATCACAGTGTGCATCAGACAAATAGGGTTTGGGAAAGATTGGTGTATTGACTTAGGATTAGGCAACAAAAGCATTTTGTTTAAAGGAAGCGAACAAACAGCATTTCGTCATTAAAAAAATCTTATGTCTCAAGTGACTGCTGACATTTGAACAATGCTGTAGTCGCTATGATTGGATAGTGTACTGTAAGTACTGTTGTAGTACTTGATCAGTTTTAGCCTCGAGACCTGTCTCAAGAGCACTTTTTGAAAATCTTGGTTTGGTGTCGGAATCAGCCTCTTTTTTAGTTGGTCTTGTCTCAGTGTCAGACAAAGAAAGCCAAAGACTGTGGATTTTATTTCAAGACCGGTCAAGACCTTAACTATATATATCACTAAATTGCCTGTCATTACTGTGATTGCTTCAAATGCATCCAGTAACTTGACCAATTTGGTCGCCTCACTTGACATGAAAGTGAATGCTGGAGACAGGAGAAGAAGCTGTCAGACAATGTCTTTTGTAACAAACTTTGGCTGCCTAAACCACCGACAGTTCATCTGCAAAAGACTGTCAAAATACACACAGCAGTGTGTAAATTCTGCAATGCAACACTGACTGAGAAGACTTTTAGCAGCACTAAAAGGAAGTATAAAAAAAGGTGAGCTAAGCGTAAGAGACACTAGGAAAGCTTGTTAGCTAACATTATGTTTGTGCATGTGATATGTTAATAATGTATAGTTAGGCCAGCACAGACCTGCATCAACATTTGCTAATGTCAGTTCTGACCTTAAATGCTACATGTCCCTCTCTTGAGTGACAGAGCTGTGACAGAGATGTAACACCATTTGGTCTTGACTCAGCCTTGTCCCGCCTTGGTCTTGGTCTTGTCTCAGTCTCAACGCACTCTACACTTGGTTTTGAATACAACACTGATTGCCTACTTTGGCAGAATACAAATGAATACACTACAGGTGAACATACTGATTCAGAATCAACTTTTTTGCAAGTTGCCAGGTACACTGATCAACAACTTTTCCTTTTATATTAGAAAATGTATTTCGGTTGCCACTGCATTCCCCTCAAAATGCATCTGCAATTGGATATTGGTTGTATATAAATGTAATTTCTTGGAGGCAGAGCTGGCTGAAGAGGATTTTAGACATCCCAGGATGTATGGAAATTCAGTCTCCTTGAAGCCCACTGTTACACAGAGTTAAGGGTATTCTCTGCTATAATACCTCTATGAGCTGGCTCCTTTATTCTTTACTTCCCTGGGCCTTGGACAGTGAAGGGGAGAGAACTGACAGTATCTCCTTGCTACTATCTAACCACCCACCCTGCTTTGACCTTTCCATTAATAATAGGCTTTCAGTAAGGGCTTGCACTGCGCAATCTGGAAGGCTCCTCCAAATGGTGTACAGCAAAGGGCTTTGGCCAATGCTTCAGAGAGATTGGCCGGAGTGGGAAAATTAGCTTCTTCTTGCACTATTCCCCCAAAGCCCAGCAATCCTCAACACAGACATTAAAAGTTTCAGGTGACTGAGGAGCCCGAGAACATGAAATAGGACAGGCAATTCAGCGGGAATGGGGGTCCTGGCATCTTTGAATGGATTACATTCACTACAGTACTCTGGATTTTTGGTTAAAGCCAACACCTCGGGCTTATACCAGCAAACAGTTTGGAATTTCATTGTATACCGTCTGCATGATAGAGTGTTACACATTACGACACACACATTTGCACATTAACAGTGGTTGAAATGGCTGCCTCTGTGCTGTTATTCAGTCGCATTGATTTGAGCAGTGGCTTGCTGTCTTTCTGGCTGGAAACGCCAATAGCGTCTGCATAAACTAATGCTGCTGCACATAGTGCTGTACATTTGCACTAATTCGCACAAAGTAAAATCTGAGCAAACTGTGAGGGATTTATCATGAAAGGTTAAAAAGAATGTACCTGCAATGGCCGACCACCTACCACCCTAACTTGCCACTGTTCTAGTGAAACACTATGCAGTCACTCATTCTTGAGAACAGGGACAAAACTGTATTTTGAGGGGGTTTGATTTTTATTCTTCAATTATACTGGAAAATATATTTTGAAAAATCAAAGTCTTTGTTATTAAAGCTTGTAATGGGTCGACCTCCCAGTGATTAAATGTAGATGTGGACTAACTTGTTTTAGCATCAATAACAGAAGTGAAAACTGCTGAACTGCAGCAACTCTTAATGTTCGACCATTGTTTTTTTAACATAAGTAAATTGACCTTAGGCAGCTGTATAGTTTTTTCTTTGTTTTCTGTGATAGTTGATTATATTTGGGTTGTAGTCTAAAGGTCAGTCAAAAAAAGCTATCTGAATATATGAAATTGCCTTTGAGGAAATTGTGATGGTCATTTTTGACAATTTTCTGATATTTCATAGGAAGAGAAGAAGAAAAGGAGAAACTAATCAGTAATAGGAATAATCTTTAGCCGCAGTTGCACAAGGGAAAGGTAAAAGGTAAAGGCCAACTTTATTGTGATCATACAGAGTACAATTATACAGTCAAATTCATTTACTGTATTTATCCCATCCTATTAGGAGCAGTGGGCAGCTCTTCCACTCCCCATGCAGGCATGCAAGAGAGAGGCTGTGTCCCAACAGGGATTCGAACCCACGTGACGCTGTTCAGCATTTATCAAGCTGATAAAGATTTTATTTCAGACATGTTAAAGAAAAAATACAAAAAGTAACAAACTAGCAAAAGTATCAAATAAACTCAACAGCAATAATTCAGCAGAAATAAATCATTTATATCTGAAAAGGAGCTGGAGGAAATGATACCTATACTTATCAAGTCCTACCCCTTTCTATAGTCTGAAATGCTTGACTATTCTTATTCTCTGCCTGAACTTTTACCAAACACAACTCAATCAAATGTTAACGTTCATAACACAGCAAGAGCAAAGACGCAGAACAAAATCAACAAAACAGCACAAATCAAAATCAACAACTCATCCTGTCCTTTCTTACTTTGCTGGTTCCCTTGTCTGATCATCCATCCCATACGCATTCAGTGTGTTATTTTTAAGCATTCCTTTAATATTCAACGTTGCACATGTTTCCATTTTGTCATTTTATTCTATAGAGCAACTCCTTCGATTTGAATGCAGCGGCTTTTAGTGTTGCTCCTCACTGGTTTCTTTTATTAACAGTAGAATTCCTCTCAGATTGTGTTGACTGTCTCTCATTTGAATCAGCTTCTGGATACTGCTGCAGGTTAATAACTGATTTTTGCTTTATTCATTATTTGACTTGTTTTAAGGTCGACCAGGTCTTTAAAATTTTGGTGCTTCAAATTTGATAAAGAGTGGGCTGGTTGATTCTCTGTAGGTGGTTTTATTTAAAATTCTTACAGCTCTTTTTTTGCAGGATGAACATTGGATTAGTGTTTGTTTTACAAGTATTTGCATTCACTTACACACAATAGGTCATGCATGGAAGATTTAGTATATTTCTAACTTTATATAATGTTGAAATTGATTTAGAAATTTTAGTTGTAGTACTGATGACTTGTTTTGTTATTGAAAACAGCTTGTAGCATTGCTCATATTTGATTAAATAAATATATTTTTGCAAGAGGTAAAAACATTGCTGCTAAGTAAAGCTCCTGTTGCCATCTCATTCTTTCATTGAACAACATTGAAAACACCTTGGTACAGCAGCCTTTTCCAACTTAGTGTTGTTTCTTTGCTTATGAAAACTTTTTTTTCTTTCACTTCTAAGTTTGTTTATCACAATGAAAGGTTCTGAGTGTGGAGTAGGATGTTTTAAAAAAACCTCAGGTCACAGTTCCAAACATCAACTGAGCTGTGATAGAACAATGCGGCAAGAGCAAGCGCAATCATGCTTGTTTATCTTATAGGGTGCTGCTTTTGAGCAGTGGAACCTTAATATCTAACCTACTCCTGGCCAAATGTAATCCAATTTTATGCGTGACATGACATTCAACACATGCCGCATCCCCAAACATCCTGACAGCAGCGTCAAGGTGCTGCCAAAATTGAAAAATGATGGAGGTAGAAACCATAAATGTCACAGCACGTAAAACCTTGTTCCCTGACTTCTCACAATAGATGATACTTTGTGTATGAAATGTAAATTTCCACCTGCGCTATGCATGATATTAACCTCCGAAAACCCAGGTACGTACAACCTGACAAGGCACCTTGCTTTGTTTGTGCTACAATTTCCACTGATTCCAGTTATGTCTCCATTGCATTTCAGTCAGCTGAAGCCTGTTTTTGTTTTTCTGTCGTAATTAGGTGCAAGATTCTTTCAATTTTCTAGAACTAGAAGCAATATTTTACATGGATGCTTACTTTTTAATTTAGTAAACAGATCAGAAAACATCATTACTGTCTCGACGTGGAGACAGCTTGATGGAACTGAAAGAAAAACCTCATTTTTCTTTGTACATTTTGAGTTAATCTTTCCAACATCTCAATTTCAAAAACGTAAGAAAGCCCATTCCCATCAGTGTCATGAAAAGAAACAGGTTCTGCGAGTCATTATAATGAGAGTCGTTCTGAAAATAATGGTAGTATCTCAAAATAATGACTGACTTATCGCAAAACAATGAGAAATATGAATGTTACACTATGTTGAACACTGCAATAAAAAATGTCTCAACACTGTGATGATATCTACCATGATATTATATGGTGTATTATTTCATTATTTTTATTTTATATTATAAAAGGACTGCTACTGACTGCATGCATGTTTAAGTTTTATATTAAGTAAGTTGTACAAACACAAATCAAGCATTCATGGCAATTTTTTGCACATGCTTGGGGCGCTACTGCCTACTTTTATTTATTCTTTTATTTGATTCTATTTTACAGAAGGAAAGCAGAAGCACTTAAAAAAGTGTGTTACCTTGAGTTTTTTATATCGTTACATCTCTAATTAGATTAAGAAAAAAGTTAGCAACCAGATCTTTTTTTTATTTTGAGAAAGTTTGTCTTTATTTTGATAACCTAAGATTTTTTTGGATAAACAATTGTTATTTTGATAAACAGTCATTATTTTGTTGAACCAAGTCACTACGCTGATAAACTAAGTAATTACTTTGACAAAGTTTTTCATTGTAATGACATTGAGGATCTTTTTTTCCATCATATTGGCAGAGATGGGCTTCCATATATGATCAGTCTTGAACATGTTTGGTGTTTTTTTTCTTCACCTCATGTTCTAGGCTTCTACAAATTGAAGCTGAAAGCAAGCGTTGAATATTGTGTCCGACGTGGTCATCCATCACTGGTTCTTCGAACTACTTTCAAAGAGGCACCTCAACTTTTTGTGCCCGGGTTTTGTGTTCATACAGAAAGTGTTTGCAGCTCTCGTCACCAGAAGCGAGGGCTTGTTAATTCAGGTTCATTATTGAAGGGCTAAATAGGGAGAAGGAGAAGACATTAATCACCCAGCGTCTGCAAGAGTGGGTCTGTGGATGGCTTAATGGCACATTGTCAAACCAGAGTGCCTCCCTCTACCCGGCATTTATCAGACGAACAAGCAGAGTGCCTGATGAGGATATGCACTATAAGTGGGAGCCTCTTTTGCCTTTATGAATCCTCTGAGTGATCATTGAGCAAAATATTAAATTATGTCACGGAAGGCTGGAGTGACAGGAGGTAATCATGCTGCCTGAATGATATGTAATTGTTTTCTGAATTGTAATTATAGGGTGAGAGAAAACATTGGCCTACTGTAATTAACGGTGAAGAACAAAGTTTTTCAGTGGAAAATTGGAATTCTCTGGGGATGTGAGCCCATAATATGAGTACGAAGACAGAGCAGTGTGTGGAGAAAGCAAACCAGCGCTGAGGTTTTATGAGGCAGAACAACACAGGCCTTAACATTATGAGTGTTTATCCAAACTGTGTATAGGGATGATGAATATGGGTAATTCCACACAAAGGTAGAGCTCATTCTCAAAGTGCCAGCGAGGGCCAAGAAGTTAACTGCATGGTTACACGATCATATTGTTTTATCTTCAAGCCAGCAACATCGACTACAGGCCACTGTGTATGGCTTCTTGGACTAGCAGTTGATATTGTTATAGTTGGTTTTCTTTTGTCTTTTCAAATTCTTGAATATTGTTGGGGTAGAACTAGACAAGCGTGCTGCTTCTTACTACTCCTTTTCGGTAAACTGACATGCAAGACGGTTTGTTACACAGAACCATCCGGGAAGCCATCCATAGAAACTGTTTGGAAAAGGGCTGGGTAACCCATCTGTCGTGTCTAACACAGGCTAACTTCAACTAATCAGATCAACTCACTGAACCAAAGCCAAAGCTGCCCAGAGGTAGAGCGAAAATATCTCTTTTTCTGCCGATAAAAGCCTTCAGTGCCACTCGTTTCTCTTCTTTCAATGATGACGTACTCTCCAATTCTGATATAACTGAAGCTATCCCAGTATCTATGCTAGCATCTTCAACAGCCGGCATCGCTTGTTCGAGACCACGCCAGTAGCTGCCAATAGTCCCTCAGAGGACGCTGATTGGCTGGCATTACCGCTGGTGCGGACACAAATGGATAGCTTGGAGCCTGGCGAGATGGATTCTTGCATCATCTTGTGATTTTATCATTCTTGTAAATTTTATTATATTTTTTGGAAAAAATAAAAAATAAATCAATAAATATGTAGCCATTGTATGTGCAAAAAGAGTACAGCAGTTCAAATTGCGAGTTGGAGCCACAGACTATTAAATAGGTTGTAATTCTGTTTAATATAGGATCTATGGTTGAAGCAAATTCTTGCCCTCCGTCCCCTCCTCCTCAGACATGGCAGAGACAGGCAGGCTGCAGCAACTCTGCAGGAGCGCAGGATGAACACGCATTCATAAATTAACAATAACAAGTGACAATGAGTCCTCCACTGTAAGTTGATCAGCTGTTTAGAACTTTCAGCTGCCTGTCAATGTGTAAAGTTAACCCTATTATCCTGAAAACAAAAGCCCACTGCTCTGGGGTAATGAGTTAAGTGGCTGCCTGTATCACTGCCCGCCAAACTCCATTAACATTTTACTCAGTTTAACAGTTGTAAACATCTACGCCTTTTGCAAGATTATCAATAATTCAATGAGGGTGTTGCATATTGGGTATAGAACAACTTGAAAGTTATCACCTGTTGTAGAAGAATATTGTTGAGTTTGCAGATTTTTTTGTAGAATTTTTAAAATCTACCTATATAGAAATTAATGTGATATCGTGACGATTTTAGCATCTAATTATTAAAAATGCTGTATTGAAAGAACAAGAAAGTAACGACTTTCCCATTTTTAAAAACCTTTGCAGGCATTTGTGTGTAGATTTCTACCTTTACAACATGCACTTGCAGAATGCACTGTGAAATCCCTGTTGACGCCCACACGCAATTAATCATCACAGTTTATACAAGGTGAAAGGTATGAGCATCACTTATATTATGGGTGTAAGCTGAGAACGTATTTCTGTTTGTTTTATTGGAGGATGTGTACTAAAGGAATACTTTATATAGTTAGCAGGATTATTAATAATGCTGTAGGTTAATAACAGAGATTATAGTTGATGTATGCAGCATCAGAGACACATGGTGTCCATTCCTCCCTCAGTAGCCTCTGATTTAGTCTATTGGAAAACCCCTCACGTCCTGTCAGCGGGGTTCCTGTGGGCAGAGCTGTGTCTCACATCTCAGTGTTCACAGATGCATCTCTCCCATGGTGTGGTGAGGCGGGGGGGGACATGCTTAACGCATGATGTGGGGGGACGGTGGGCTGCTCACGTCTCTGCATAAAGGCGCTGGAGCTGCTCACCGGATGGAAGGTGATTCAATATTTCACTCTGCTGCTGGAGAATCATCACCTTTTGATCCGTACAGACAACACAACAGCAGCAGCTTACATTAATAGCTGAGGAGAAGTGCGCTCAGCTCAGCTTCAGACAGCCATTGTGCTGGACATGCACGCACTTACTCTCCTCGCGGCACATGGAGAGCCCTTTCCTGCTCTGCTCTGTGCTGGACTCTCAGCTCCACTTCTCACAGCAGCAGTAGGCATTATGTTTTTTTTTTTTTCTCCCCAGTGTCATTTCCTCTTAGTGAACAGTGTAGAATTTCTGTACCACCTGTGCACACTGATCATTGCACTGTGATGCACTGACAGAATATGGACTGGTTGTTGATTTCTCTTGGCGTGTCTATGTGTTTGTTCTTGTGACTACTGGACAGACCCACAGCATCTCAGCTGTGGGCCTCGCTGGATTTCTTTAACTAGCCGAAGAAAAAGCTAATTACAAGCCGATTGTTCTGTCTCAGCCCAGTTTATACACAACAAGAGACCAAGGTGGGGCCCACGTTACTCCAGATTGTGTGAGCGTAGGTGCAGTCCCCTGAGGCTATCGCTAGCGTATCAATCCCTTCTCGCATCCACGCAGCACTGAAGAATCCACACCCATGTACTACACAGATCTCACTTTGGTCTCTCACTGCATATAATTTGGACTGAAACCAGACATTTTTTGGCTAGTGAAAGGAACTCAGTCGGGCCCACAGCTTTGAGGGCGGTGCCTGTACCCACAGAATCTGGAGTTTGGGTAAGAATTGCTCAGGGGATGGGAGGTATTTCCCCCTCTCTGCTTACACCCTTGGAATAACACAATAAATCTGGTTCCATAGTTGTCCCTGCCACTGTCATGTATCAGTAGTAACCAGCTTAATAGTGATGTTTGTTAGATATTGAAAGTGAAGACCAGTATGAAACTGTAACAAAGTATTCTCGTGCACAGAAAAAGTCACAATATTAATTTTCTATTACATTATATGAAAATAGTATTGAGAATAATGGCTACTTTCTTCATCTTTTTGTTTTAAGGCAGTTGGCACTCATCTTAAGGGTCCATTACTGCAACGCCCCCTGTTTTTTGTTTTGTTTTGTTTTTTATGTATCACATGCTGGTTACAGTACAGTATGCACCTACTCATTCTGAAAGTGCAGTGGCTGATGGGGAAGCTCTCAGTTGTCTAATGCAATCACTCACTCACTCAGGAGGTCAGGGACAGATTTTCAGGTTTATAGGACTGACCTGCTGTGCTGCTGCCCAGCCAAAAACATAGACATGCCACATCTCAGACTACATGTCACTTTTGACTTTTTAACTATTTAACCCACACCACCATTTTCCCTAAACTTAAAAAAAAAACAACTTTATTTGCCTAAACAGAACATGTTAACAGTTACTATGAACATCTTGTATGAATCATTTGTATCTTTCTGAAAACATATATGTTGTTACAAATTAGCAGCATATAAAGTTGATATATATAAAGTTTAGCAGTCAGGGTTGATTTACGAAGCATTTCCCCCCACAGGCTATTGAATAAGGATTAGGAGGTAAATTTGAAATGTTGATTTATGACACAAATACAGTGATTTCACACTGTTCTACTTGCACAAATGGAGGCCAAAGAGTCAGTAAATCAGCTTCAGGAAAGTAAAACAAATGCAGACTGAGGATTTTTTCCTTTTCTGTGTTTATCCATGGTGTGAGCTGCAGAGTTTTGGAGATATCAACCATATGTCCAGATGTCTGCCTTCTCTCCAATGTAATTAAACTAGATGGCACTAGTCCTGTGGTGCTCAAAGTGCCAAAAAAAATACATTTGTAAACCTCAGCAGCGATGTCTTTTTCAAGAAATCATAACCCGGTTGCTCAAGATGATCCACAGGGCTTGTTGTGAGCAGTTTCATGTAGGAACTACTTTCTTTCTGTAGTAGAATCTACCAGAACTACTTAAAAACCTACCAAAACTACTTTCTTTCTAACAGAAAGAAAGTAGTTTTTTTCTAATAGAAAGAAAGTAGTCCTTAATTTGTTGTTGTTCTTAACAACGTTTGTGAATTACATTGAGTCATGATTTTTGGAAACAGACGCTGCTTTGGAGTTTTTCAAATGTATTTTTTGGTGCTTTGACCACCCAAGCCAAGTCCCATGGAGTCCCATTAGGCTGGAGAGAAGGCAGACATCTCTGCAGCCAATATCTCCAAAACTCTGCAACTCACATCAAAAAGATCCAGATAGATAAACAGAACTACAGGCAAGGGGGAAAATATGTATCTATATAGATATTTGATTTTAGGGTGAACTGTCCCTCTAAATTAGGCCTGAGTAATATGGACAAAAACAAATACCGTAATATTTTTTTAGCAACATTATAGGGTTAACTATTGTTGCTTTCATTAAATATTAACACAGTCAGGTTTTTAATAATCATCAGTGATATGGAGATAGTGACTAAGTGGGCAAATTAAATAATATAACAGCTAGAACAGTCTGAGACATTCAGAAAATGACATTATTTTAAAACCAGGAAAAGACAACACTTATGACACATCACCATAATATGATATCCAAAATCTAAGATGATATCTAGTCTTGATACATTTACCCATCCCAAGGTTAAACAGCAGCATTCACATTGTAAGCAAGAAATGAAGGGTGTAGTGGAAATTAGTGGAAAACATTTTGAGAAATACTAAGAATACCAGGGGGGTGAGATAAAGGCAGCCACCTTTTGATTTGGCAGGTCAATAAATTAGTAAAGTATAATCTGTTAAATTGCAATGATTTGCAGATTTAACACAGCTGAACTCTAAATAACCTTCCAAAAATCTGTTTGTAACTTTCATATTAGTTTTCCTATTGTGCATGCCCAATTCAAGGCGGTCTGTGATGGCCATATGCTAATCAACATAATTGGCTTTGTAGGACCTTGTACTAACTGACAATTAATACCACTGCCATAACCTGCAAAAGGGAATTTAAAACAGCATGAAAGCGTCACATAGCCCGCACTTCAAAGCCCAGCACACACGGACTAAGTTGATAGAAGCAGCGTGTGTGAAGTCTGGTTAGGGGGGAAGGAGGCAGGAAGGCTCAAAGGAATGCTGATATCCACCTTTTGGTTGGCAGCCCAAATCTGAGCCCTGGTCGCTTCAGGCTATTGGGAAGAGGAGCCATGCGAAACAGCATGGAGCATAGTAATCATAACTCTCCCGCTCGCTCCTGCCTTGCTCCATCCCATTTTGCCTTTTCATTCTCGTTGCTCTCGTACTTCCCCCCCTTTTCCTCCGCTCTCCCACATCCTTTATCTCCTGCATCTCGTCCCTTTCTCTCCTTTTCTTCTCCTCCAATGCCTCTGTTTCTCGCCGGCCTCCCTCTAGAGTGGTCCTATAAGCACCCAGCGAGCTGCTCTTTCCCTCTCTTTCCTCTGAAGGCAGACATATAAAAAAGCAGCTTTATTTTTCTTAGGAATAAATAGGTTGGGTCCCCTGTGTGAGACAAACAAATCAGCGTGAAACACAGATGGGCTCTGTATCATGTGAAATAATATCATGTTTGTGGGCTTTTGGAAGGAATGCTTCCTCTTTTTACCCCTTTTACCAACTCATTCTTCCTCCTACAAAAAAGATTAGCCCTGTCATTGAAACTGTCCTTCCTTTATGTAAACAACTGGGCATGATGTATCAACTGACCTTTATTTACTTTAGGGGTGGAGACATACTTGCCACCCTTGAGACCTCAAAAATAGGGGGGATTTCAAAACCACAGTTGGGGTAACCTTGCCAAACAGCTGGATTCTCAAGATCACATGAGAATTCATCTTGCCAGGCTTCAAGTTATCTACTTGTATCTGCACATTCAGCATCCTAGGAGAGGCTACTGGCTGCTATGGGCGTGGTTTTAGGTGTGACGACAGCTAGAAGCGTTCATGCAGTGGCTTGTCTTGACATACAATAGCGGCTCCTAAAAAAGGTGAGCGTGGCAATAGCATCAATTATATTAGAAAAGAAGAGGTTTTCTTTTAATAAAAGAGGAGAAATTGGTTGAACTTAGCTTGTCTTAGACATGATAGACAGAAGGTTCATCCAATCAGCTGCCAAGTGTTTTTGATTATTGCCTGCCCTTTTCCAAACAGTGTTTAAGGACGACTTCGCAGATGGTTATGAGTAGCAAACCATCCAGCATGTCAGGTTAGTCTCCTACTGTTTTTTCCAAAAACTTTCTAGAAATATTGCCACTTTCTAGAAACAATGTCATTTTCTAGAAATGGCCTCACTTTTCAAGTAAGTCCTCACTTTCTAAACATCCTCACTTTGTAGAAACATCCTCACTTTGTAGAAACATCCTCAAACGTTGCCTCTGTCTTGAAACACCCTCGCTTTCCAAAAATCCCCTAACTTTCTAGACACATCTCGCATTTTTAATCTCTCTCATACTGTATTGAAAACACTATTGTGATTTCTTGATACATGAAAAAATTGGTGGCAATGGTTCATTTCCTGTTGAGTTTAAACTACTGTCCGCTAGATAGCAATGTTAATGCATATGGTGGTGTGTTCCTTATACTCTGACAGTTTTCCTAAAATTAGATTAATAAAATAGCAACATATCACCTTGCTTACAAGGAGCATATCTTATCGCTACATTCTTGCCGACACACAGCCCTACTTTGTATCATGCAAAAGAACATGATGTTTGTGGGCTACCGCTTCCTTTTCACCTCTTTTACCAACCTCCTTCACCATCTCACTGTCTCACCTCTACAGCTGCAATAAATAAATTGGTCGTGTCATTGATACTGCCCATCCTTTCTCAATGCAAACAACTGGCATGCTGTATCGACTAGCTTGTATTTCTTTAGGGGTGGAGAGAGGATGTTATATTGTAGTAATAAAGCTATCCCTTGGGGAGGGAAATCTCATCATATATAACCTAGTAATTACTTTTCAAAGTCATGCGGTGTGGGAGATCAATAATGTTAGAGTTTCTCTGGGTATTAAGAAACAAATGGCACCTCCACCAGGACTTCTGCCTCTGACCTTTGAGTCATTACCATTCTGTATTTTATGGGTAGTGAGTTATATCACAGCCCAAATAAATGACTTTGCAGCACACAGGCAACAAATGAGTCCTCCATGACACAACGTAATATCTATTTACGTCTTTAATCAAAGGTATATTGCCACTTTTGATTGGATATTGGTTATCATACAGCATGTGTCCAGCTGTACAAGAGCAGTGAGGAAGAAGTCATGCTGGTTTGTCATGATGAAAAGTTGTCAAACAATCAAGGCCGTTTAATTTTGTGTCCTCTGGTTTGATCACATTCAAAAGCAGATTCCAGTGAATATAATGAGTCAATTTTCTGTTGAAAAAAACAAAAAAAAAACAAAGCCACTGTCCTCACAGCCAATTACATGGCCGCTTTTTCCTTCCAAGCTTTCTAGCCTCGACCTTTCTAACCTCTCTCTTGAGGACGGGGAAAATCAGTGAGCTTGCCAAGAGCACAGCGAATGTTATTTACCAGTCCATCAAGTGTTAAACGCGTTCCATCGGCCCACTCATGGCGAATCAGCTCGGCATGTGGAAGCCTCCGCTGAAGGACAGCTGACTGTGGGATACCATTTTACCCGTTCAATAACACACACACACACACAGATGCACACCCGCCCGACCAAATGCAAGGCACACATAGTGAAGCAGAAGGTTAAGAAGACACATGAGCACAAAACACTGATGTACACTGACACACATAACAATACGCATTTGTGAGTCCAGGATTGGCTTGTTAAATGACTCCAGTGTTGATGTGGTGGGAGAAAATCTACATGCAGCGCAATATCGATTTGTATTCTTGCCATATTATGTGTAAATCAGAATTTCAAATGAATTGCAATCACTTTTTTGTACATTTGGCATTTGGTACTTTTATCGGTTAAGCCATGGCTTTGACAGTTCTGATTTTTCATGCCTCTTCATTATTATTGTTATTTGTCTTATGCCGCAGGTCAAATTGCTGTGAGCTGGAATGAGCTAGAAACATGAAACTAGACAATAACTGGACATGATGTGCGTGTGCTTCCCAGGAAACATGAGCCCAATCGACTAGACTGTAGAGCCGTAATTAACGCCCAAATATGATATTTTGGAAAGGCCATGCCCCTCAGACCTTAAGTACAATTGACTTGAAACTGGACACACAAGTACAGCTCAATGTGCGCCACAAAAAAATCCTCTTGGATGGATCTGATTGCTATCAAATTGTCTGTGGATCATCATTGGACCAAACTTATAGGCTTGCCTTGGGCGGATGGCTGCCCACCATACATCAGACCAGCAATACTTCATCCAGCCCGAGTTGGCAAGGCTGTGCCCCCTTCTGGAGGAAAACTAACAGTTTCATATCATGGGAGAGATAGGAAAATGCCAAAAAGCTGCTGTGTAGCAGGTTGTAAAACAAATTAACACACAAATCCATCATGATCGTTCCTCGTCCATCCTGGACAGGAAATGAAAAATGGTAATTGTTACTACTTATGGAGAGCTAACATTAGCTTAAGTGTGAGGCTGGTGGAGTTGAGTCATAACATTATAATACAGCAGCCTCAGACTGTTGTGTCTGACCAAATCTCAGTCTAGCTTAGATCAGCATCTGTATTGGCAGGTTTTGTTATTTACAGACAACATTAAGCCTAACAATACCTGGTAATTCAATATTAGCATTGCCTGGCCACTGTGTTGGCTCACTGACGCACTTGGAAGAGGGAAGACTGACTGACCTGAATTTATGAAGGTATCGCAAACGCTCAGATTCAGGCAAGGTCACAGACTAATGTTTAAACATGTTGTTTGACTAAACAGAAATTCATATGAGCTTTAAAAATTGTAATCCCAAAACACAGAAAACTGCATTGTTGTCTATTGGACCTTCTGTTTTCTATGCCCTAAAAGGGGGCACGGACTGACGTTTTGGCAAAACACCCTTATGTGCCAGTCTGATGAGTCAGGTTCTGCTTGATGTTTCTGACTGTTAAAAGGAACTTTTTCCTCACCCCTGACTCTTGGTGGGAACTATTGGGTCTCTGTAAATAATATCATTAAGACTAAAGGCTAAACCTGCTGTATGAAAAGAGTGGCCTGGGATAACTCTCATTGAAGATAATTACAAATTGGCTTCACTTATTTAAGGCTGTACAAAACTTGTTGATATCTTTTTATTTTTCAAGATGTTGACCAATGAACTTCACAAAGTGGAGGGCTTAGCAGAAAAACTGTGGCCATGTGAGTGTGTTTTGAAAAATGCCTACGAAAGTATTTTGAGCCTGACCCACTGGTGGGACCAAAACTGCCAAAAACCTGTAGGCTACCTGAAAACCCAGTGGACAGAATTTCACCAATTTTGACATTTGTGCTCTGGCGGCAAGTATTAACCAAAATCTTAAGATCTGTATTGACTGGTGCAAGTGGGCGTGGCCTATCACATATTTGCTTATAACTCAAGATGCCTTTGAACAATCCTGATTAAACTCACTCGAGCCATCAGCCTGTTGAACATACTGAGTTTTGTTCAAATCTGATGAAGAGGAGACAAATTTATTGGAACGCTGCAGGCTTTTTCATCCCTGTCAGATGTCAGCTATAACCCATAATTAATTCACTATACACTACTAACTGACATTATTATTATTATATATTATTACTGTGTAATAACTCATCATTGAAACAATCTGTACAATAATTAAACTGTGCGCTGCAATTTGTTCATGATATTTACATTTCTTTTAGAATAAGGTGACTTCTTTTTTGTATATTTTGTTACATTACTGTTTTTTTGTTTTGTTTTGTTTTGTAGTAGAATGTACATATTTCTACACACTACTTATTTTCTATTATTTAAAAATATCTGTATGCATATATATTGTCTGATTTTGAATGGAAGCATCTGTAACGTAACCACTTTCCCCTGAGGAAGTATTTCTGACCCTGATGTTTCTGATTTGTGATGAGGAAAGAAAAGTGTGATTGGTTTCACTCCTTTAAACAGAAGTAAACTCGCCAAAGTGACTTTGCTCAGCGTTGCAGAGCCTGAAAACCCCTCGCTGCTGCTCGCGGCTTTAATTCTGGCTGATTGAGCTGCTTCCTTGTGTTACGCAAAAGGGCTTGAGCCTGCAAATTGCTGCTTACTGTATTTATAAATGTCTTTGTTTTTTTTTCTGAGCTGGCATCAGCATAAATCATTTTAAAGAAGTTCTCTTTTCTGTATCTGTCAGGCCCGGTTGCTAGGGCTGCACGATTAATCAAAATATTATCAAAATTGCAATATGGCCAAGCACAATATCCAAATCACAAAAGCTGCAATTATTTGATAAAGAAAAAAATGTGTGACAAAACAGCATCATAATGAAGCGCTGTGGTGCTGCAGCGATACAGTGGCCCACAAATCTTGTTCTCCAGATGTAAGAAAACATGTTTGTTTGGTACAGAGCCCAACAAAAACAGTTAAAATGAAAATTGTGGTGCAAAAATAATCCTTCCCACTAACTGAGAATCATATCACAATCACAATATCTGTCACAATAATCCGAATGTGATTTCTTTACTATTGTGCGGTCCAGGTCGCTGCGTCTGTTTTTGTCTCAACTACAGAAACAACATGAATCAAAATGCAGAAAAATAGTCACCTGGCAGGGGACCATCTGAACAACCAGATAGCATGTGCCACTCTAAGCAGGATGGTCAGATAAACCCTGCTGTATAAATCACTGGCTTCAATGGAATAGAATGAGCAGACACAACCCTGTTTACTTTACTCCACCTGATCCACCCCGACTCCCATGACATTACGAGCACGTACTGTAGAAACAATTTAATATGCCGCAAGCGTCTGAGCTGCTCTCATTTCTTCATGAGACCATACACATCCAGAGCACATCGATATCAACCCCCTGCAAACACGCACTGAACTCTGCATCAGGTTCTCACCACCTTCCAACATGTTGATTCCATTGTAATAAGGCGTCTGTCCATCTCGCCGTAAACATGCAAACCGCACCACCGGTGTGTCATTGCCGAGAAGGTGAGGGATCCCCTCCTGGGCCAGTCAAGTGATATCTTAAAAGTCTCAACAAAGGAGCGATGGGGGGGGAGCAGGTAGCACCGGGCGAGAGGACGTTATCGGCATGATGCAGTAAGCACCTCTCTGCAGCCTCCTCTGAACGGCTTTAATTTTTCTTTACTCTGACAGGCACCAGGAGAGCACACAGAGATCCATGACCTCAGCTTGCCTGCTGAACTAGGGGGAGATGTGTTTGTTTGTGTGCTTGTGTGTGTGGCAGTGAGGATAATTTAAGGACACGCTGGAGGAGCTACTGTTGCTATGTGCACAGTGTCTGCTTGTTGCATACAGATGCCCTCAGTCTGATGCCAGTAATCCAGTTCCTTTAGTCTGAGAGGGGGAAACGACAAACACTGGATTCATTAGGCTTGGATTGCATTAACCACAACTAGAGATCATAATGATCATACTGTATGTAGACATCCCAATAATCTCCTTCTATTTTCCTTCTTTCTCTCTGTCTTTCAAGTATGAAATTACACAGCCCCGTTTTCAATTTGTCCAGCTAATCCCGCTTTATTCCACTGTGCAGTGAGCCGCTGGCCAACCTTCTGAGCAAGAACTGTATTTCAAGGGCTTTCCAAGATAATGACAAGAGATTGTATTTTTGATAGAGGGGATTTCACTCTATATTCTTCTTCACATTGGTAAACAAACCTAGGTCATGTCACACTGTGCAGAACAGCTCATCGTTCAAGCTGCTCTTTTGAAATGTGAAGGAAAGAGGGCATGCCTCAGTTTGGTCGAGGCATCGCATAGCCAGACCTTTCTCCAGTGCTGCACACATTATCATTTTGCTATAGGGGAAAAAGAAACCGCTCCAGCTTGTTTGTATTTCTTTAAAGCAATTACAATAATTTTCAGTGGTGTAAAGCCCAAGATGCGATGGCACGCATGCAAAATAGTGTTGGGGGGGGGGGTTGTTTGAACATGGGAAGGACAGCCTCGGTATTAAACTTGCTAAATCCCTGCAAAAGAAAAGGGGACAGCTGCCTGTTTGTGTAACACTAGTGACCAGGTTAGAATTCGGGTAACTTGTCATTTTCAGCTTGTAGGCTTATCCCCACAGTCTACATCTGGTGAGTCCAACTAGTTTGGT
Source organism: Lutjanus erythropterus (assembly GCF_056507025.1). NCBI lineage: Eukaryota > Metazoa > Chordata > Actinopteri > Lutjaniformes > Lutjanidae > Lutjanus > Lutjanus erythropterus. The sequence goes on from NC_139327.1 coordinate 9,775,672, forward strand.
CAGAAAAGTAAAAAATGGACTAAAGATCAAGAAATAAATTATTTTTGAGGGGATGTGTAGTTAGTAGACATGAATGGAGGAAAGAAACATGATCAACATAGATTTGGGGGACAAATCCACGGTGAAGACAGCCATACTAGTTCACAAATGTGAATCAGTCTAGTACCTGTTCATTTTTGATTTCCAAGGGGCTTTATCAATGCCTGCAAGCCAGAATGCCTATGGATGCAACTGGATGGACCTAAACACAATCTGAGCAGGGAAACGAAACCAACAACAAATCAAAGTAAGGATGTATGTGACGTAGCGCTGCTTGGTCCTGGTCACGGCCTTTCTTGTATTACAGCTAAACAGAACACTAAACTATGTTTCTGAAAGCATCAGGGCAAGAAATAAGTAATGCATTAACAATTAGTTTCACAGTCGCCTCAGTTTTGGGAGCATGAGCCACTGGACTGAACAGACCTGCTGACTTGACGCAACTGGGTAGAACAGCAAAATATGTGACATGTGACTTTTCCCATCTGGACTGGTGATGCTCCTCTGTATATTACTGTATAGAACCTGCCCCATATTAAATAAAGAGTAGTGATTGGCCTGACTGGATCCAAGGCTGGTGGAATTCTGTCTAAATGGAAGTGGGCAGCAGATGTATGCCAAATGAAACATGAGCCTGGGAAATTCGGCTGGCTCCCAGGCTAAGGCGAAGACATTATTTCATTTAATAACTGCGTATTCACATAATTTTGTCATGTTATAATCATCCTCAAGCAACAGGCCTTGAGTGACCAACCCAAACCTGCAGGTGCAGTTCAGATCATTAACTTTATTCTAGAGAGAAAAGATCAACTACCCATCCTGTCACTGTCAGCAAGAATTTATAATCTCTTTGACAGGATGTATCTTTAGACACTTGATAAGAATCACCTGTGGATGTCCAGCAGTGGCAGACTAAGGCCATCTGAGGGGCAGGAGCAAAAAAATAAATAAAAAGGGCACAAGCTGGATGCAGTGAGGCACTAGTGCACCGTAAGTTGTAATGCACTTTATCACGATTTGTCCTTTCGAAGGGCATCCTAGTGGGCACTTTATTACAATTTCTCCACTCGAAGGGCACTCTAGGGGGCATTTTATCACATTACCTCTCACAGTGGGCAGCTAATCCCTGAATTCTGCTTGGTAAAGTATAAAATAATAACAAATAACCCCGCTCCGGAACACACACAAATCTTGAAGATTGGGGGCTTTCCTGAATGTTGAGTCTGTGGGGTACCAATTCAAAAGATAATAATATGGTAATTCTGTGACTTTTGCCTCTTCATAAACGCTGATGTTGATGGGAAAAGGGAACATAAAATGACACTAAAATGTAACCCTATATGCTAATACGGTGCTACTTGCCAGCAGTTTCATCAGAATGTCGGAAGGACATAATTGAGGAAAATGTAAAAGCTGTTGACAGAACGCAGGGCAGACAAAGCTTTTTTATGGATTGGAAAAGCCTTTGGACTCATATTTTACATTGCTGGCTACTTGGCAGCCGTTGTCTGTGGCGTAAGTGGATCTATCCCACATAAAAGAACTGACAGAGAGAGCGAGGGACATTGTGTGAATTTTTTCAACAAGAGATGGGGCAGCGGGGGGAAAATGCTGTCGGCCGGCCAGCACAGCGGGCCTTGGTTAGGTGAGAGAAAAAAAAAAGTGCTTACTCTCCAAACAGAGTGGCCTCTATTAGATTTGCTGGATGAAGTCTGCTCATCTATGTGTCTTGTAATAGGATTACAACATTTGCTGCTCCCCGCTGATGCAGACAGATGCTCTCCTGGTTTGCACACTGCCAATTTCAATATTATCTTTCATATTTTTCTTAGGGTTAAGCTGGTCTCTCTTATTTGATGACCATTTCATAATAAAAGGTAATATCAGGATGTCTATTTAGTCAGTAAACAACAACCTACCAACACGCTTAAATAAAGAGTATTTGCCAAAACAAGACAGACACCTCATATCACCAGGGTTTGATATTCTGCAAATTTGCATTCACTGCAATAAACACTTCTTCATTGTCAAGAAATGTTCCATTGCTATTAACACCTGATCAAATGACTGCGTAATGTGAAAGCAGCCGCTCGATGCAGAGAATTATCACCCGACTCGGCACTTTCCTTAAGCTTTACGGAGCATTTTAGCCTCTTTCAGCTCAACGTTTTGTTTTTATTGCCTGTGACCACACTGTTGTGGGTCACTCTTATGTTGACATCTACCTGGTTTCCAGCAGCAGCAGGCAGCTGTTTTCAGTGAAAGAGCTCTGAGAACCCGCTGTGCACCACCTGCTCAGCACCAAACAGCAGACAGACAGTTATCAGGTGAACATAGTGGAGCATTTATCAGCTTAAAGCCAGATATTTCCCTCAGAAGATGGTGGAGACCAAAATCAGTGCAAAAAGGAGAATGAAAATTGGACTTACATCGGTCAGATTGTCAGTGACACTGATCCAAATGAATGATAATGTTGCTCTGCATTTGCTGCATGTGAAAATAAGCAACAGTTTGCTGACCCATTCACTTTAACAGCTGAATAAAATATCACTGATGGGTTGAAAGCTTATCCTGCCTCAAGTTGTGAAACAGAGTAATTAATGCTGTTTGAAGTATTTTTCACTATTTGACAGTTAAATCAATTTAAAATTTCTAGTTTTTTTCAGACCACTTCAGAGGTTATACACATGATTTGTTGTGACCTGAAGCATTTTGAGTCAAATGGATGTACTGCTCTGAGTTCACCAGACTCATTAAAGTAAGTTTCTCAAAAAACATGATGAGCATATGAGCTGGATTCCCAGCATGCATTGTTAGAAAGTTAAACCTTCCCATAGCCCATTCTGCTTTGCTGTTTAAAGACAGTGTACATGATGGAAACTTGCTGTAGGTCTTTAATACACATTAAAATGAAAACACTGCTGAGTATGATTAAGGTTAGTATTGAATTAAACCCGTTCCTGTACAACTTAATATATATTCAACCTGTTTTCTTAACTTCCATTAAGTTAACCCAATTGGTTTTACCTTTTCATATCTCAAAGAGGACTTTGAACTTAGCAGGGGATCTTATAATTTCCAACAATTTACAGTGTTCTGCATACAAATATATCAAGGTGAATCATGGAGTACAATCCACTACCTGTGTCAATTTCTCTTGTTATATAAGATGAAGAAGCTTTGAATCTTTAATGCTATTGAAAGTACTGCATGTGTCTTTGATAGAGAATATAAAGCTGGAGAGAGCTGGTGTGTGTTTATGTCAGGAATATGTGCAACGGTCACCATAACCAAAACTTAATGAGAATTCTCTCTCCCAACCTTGTGACTTTTTGCTGTCTTGCAATATCGGAGAAAGCAAAAGCTTTCTAACTTCAGAAGACTCACATAATCACCTGTGTGCAGTTTCTCCTTGAGCCTGAGCAAATAAATACGTTTCTATAAGTGTTTTTACTTATCACATAACCACCAGAATGAAGCTTCTTTTTGAAATAAAATGAATGTTTCTCAAATATTCTGAAGTTCAAAAGTGGAAACATTAACCTTGGTAGAGGTGGGCTTACTTCTAAAGCTGACCACTGAATACCTTTAAAGAAATGTCCTCTGCACCACTTTCAAAAGTCACCTGAGCTTTTGCATTCTTCTAGTCTGCAAGGACTAAGACTACGGGTGGTTATCATTTAAATGTTTCATTTGTAGAATCTTTCAAGGTTTTTGCAAAGTACCACAATCATCAGGGGTGACTTTAGGACACAATGGTTCTCCAGAAATCTCTTTTAATATTTTATCATAGTGCTAACAGCAATTGTATATATTAACACTTGCTTTTAAAATGATGACTTGTAGCAATTCTAATAAAAGATATCTACAATTCATTTCTCACTAGTCAAAATGTTCATTCTTGACTTCAGCAATTTGTTTCTTACTTTTAGAAATGTTCATTGTATATATCTTTAAATTAATTGCTCATTAACTTTTACCACTGACTTCTATTAAAACTCAATTGCAGACGTCTGTAATTAAATTTCAACATTTATTATTTTGACTCGTAAATCTAATGAATAATATCTACACCTCAGTTCTCACTAGTGAAAACTGTTGATAGCAGTAAAGCAGCTCTTATAGTGGCGATGTTGACATAATTGTTCTTACAGATACCAGATAAACAGATATCATAAATGGAATTCTAGATATCTAAAATTCAATTCTGACTACTCAAAATTAAATTATTGATCCATCTGCTTGAAATTCTATTCTAGTAAGAATGTAATTTCAGATATCTAGAACTGCATTCAGATATCTGAAATACAAATGATAATAATAATAATAATAATAATAATAATAATAATAATAATAATAATAATTTATGCATCTAACATCTTACAGTTCATTTTATAACTATCCAGAATTGAATGTTAGACATTTAAGATGGAATTTGATATTGTCTATAATTAAATTTAAGATACCTTTAATGTAAACATATACAGTATATTGCAATATGTCAAAATTGTTTTACAGATATCTTAAATTAACATTTCAACATGTCCAAATGTTATTTCCACAGGGAGAAACTAAATTGCTACTAGTCAGCCCTGCTGATTAAATGTTAAAAGGGCTTGCCATCTAAGTCCTTGTTCATTATTTCAGCACCACCTTCACAGAAAAGGCTACATCCTGAGAGAGAAAAATGGGGCAGTTCAGTGTCTCCACCTGGGCTGAATGAAAAAATAGCTCTCCTGAAGAACAAGTGCTTACTGAGTTACTCCGAGCTGGTGTTGGAAATGGAGAAACTCTGGGATGTTGCTGGCACCATTTACCTCAACATGTTCTGATAATTGGTGATATCGATCTGGGACCCTCTGCAAGAAAAAAGTACCAACCTTCAGCATCCTGCCCTGATGAGGACTGTGTTTACCGTTCTGCACGTTTGACAGTTTTCTCCTTCATTCTCGGAGTGCTGTTCACTGGGTGAAGCCCTTTTATGTTGGTTAACAGTGGAAAACGCTGGATTAGTCAGAGTGCATGAAGGACTCGAGGGCTGTACCCAACCCAAGAATTTACTCAGCTGAATTGAATTTGACTGTACGATACAAAGATTCAACTATTCAAGGTTTTTTGTTTGTTTTTTTCAGTTCAGCGACTACCTGAATTTTGCACGTCGGCCGATACAATGCAAGGGCTGTGATGATAACCACATAACTGTAACACCGCGGTCCTGTGATGCCTACTGCGTGGTTGAGCTCATTACCGTCTTCACAAAGAAAGGTCACATGCAAGTCAGAAACACAGCCTCTGATTGGTTGACAAGTCAGGAACACCTCTGAGAGCTCAACAGGCTCGACTCACGGTATCTTGGGCCAGTGAGTGTCTAACGACATGACTCGAACTCGAACCACTGATTTTTTTGGTGGTAGGCCTGAATAACTTGTCTGACTGCCACCCCTAACCATACCAGCCCATTCTCAATCCTAAGATACTTCAGTGTAAAAACATTCTCATCACGAGTTGCGACGTGAAAGTCTGAAACTGGAGGAGGTACGATGGATGGATGGATCCAACAAAGACAGGACTTTCAACCTCAATGCCAGGGTTCATGTAAAAAAAAAATGTCTAAAACTTTAAGTTACATAATGTTACATGTGTCACATGACATTTAGGGCTGAGTATCATTTAAACAACTACAACAGCAGTGTCAATACCAGTGCCTCCAATTAAATACTTAATTTGATTTTTTTCTACTTCAATACTTTTGAACCTTTTGGTGGCATCTCGGCATGCTGTACTGCTAACTCCGTCAAATGTGTCATGCTCGACATCACCATCACAGACGGTTTGTAGCTGCCAACTTGGGCTGCAGTAGTGGACCAATCGCATGAGGCATTACAGTAATGTTTAAAGTGACTGACTGTAAGCAAAGTCATGGAACAAATAGTCATTGGGTTATTTCGGTCGATACAGGTACTGATACCAAGCTCTAGTGACATATGTAATTTATGTAACATATGTAATAATTTGAACCTAAACCATGATAATTTCCTTAAACTAATAAAGAAGTCTTTCTGCTTAGACCTTCCAAAACTTTCACAATGTGAAAAGAGGTTGGTCATAAATACACTGGGAAATTAAAAAATAACTAACCAACTTTGTCCACTGCAGATATTGTATGTTTGACAATGTATGTATAAGGCCCGCTCCATCACAAACAGACACAATGAAAGTTAACACCTGAGGCAACATGCTGTTCAGCTCTCATCTGACCTGAAGAGAGCTCTGTGTGTGTGCGCATGTGTGTGTTTGGTCAGCGTGCATGGCCAGAACGCAGCATCAGTTGGAAAAAAACAACCCAAACAAAGCCCTTCAATCCCAAAAACAAGAAAAAGAGAACAGCAGGTTTCTATTCAGGCTTGACAAAGACAGCATGTGTGCATGTGTGAACACAATGAGAAAATATTGATCATATTATGCACTTTTCTCCAGCATTTGTGAAAATGAAATAATAGCTGTTATTTCAGAAATGATAAAGAGGCTGTAATGTTATTCTACCCTGTACTTTAGTTTTTTCTACAGTCTGGGAATTCAGCGGGCAGACAATCCCTGCTTATTATGCTTTATTATATCATTATTTAAAACGTGTGGTATTTGCTAAACAAAATATTTACACCAATGCAAGAATCTCCAGTGTCTCATTTTCAGTGCTGGGAGACTTATTTCAGAGGCATTTTCAGCAGAATGCGTGAGATAGCAGGATTGATCTGATGCTGAGATTGTAATTACCGACAGAAAAACAAACTGGCTGGCTCTCCCTCCTCTCGTCTGTATCTAAACAAGATAATCTCCTGTTTCAAACATGACATTACCACAGCCTGCGAACATCCTTCAGTGACCTCCCACACTGCTTTAAGACTTAAAACACGACTCGCGATGGCAGAGAGCCCCTGAAGATGACCCCTACTGCTTCACCTGCCCTTTCTCTTACATATTTTCCCTTCCTCTCTCCTCCCCTGCTACCATACAGCTAAATGTGTTAAATTAATGGGACAAAGACAGACACACTGACCTCTGATTGTCTTTACTTTAATGTCTCTACAATACTCAAGACAATTAAGTTCGATTTTCAGCACTGTCTGACCTTAAAATTTATTCATTTAAGCTTTTTTAAAACCTTTTCTTCACAATATAAACATCAATCAAATCAATTTACAAAATGAAAAACAAAAGAATACATATTTACAACCAAAGGGAGAAAGGTCATATAATTAAAGAACAGTGCAAATAGAAAAGACACCACACGTTTGCCACGTTTCATTCAGTGCGTTTCACCCTTTGAATAAACTGCTATAGATCACTGGGTCCCAAGCTGGGGTCAGAGGCCCCCCTAAGGGGGGTGGCAAAAGTCAAGGAGGGTCCCCAAGGCCTTGTCTGCTCAGAGGTCTTCAAAATTGGATTTGAGCACAGGGTGACCCGATACAAATGGGTGAAATTCACAGCAGGGGAGTTGTGGGAATATATAGAATAATTTAGAGTAACATCAGACTGTATTTAATGTACTTTAATTTGTTATTAATATTATGTAGATCAGTTACAGATTCTGAGGATGATATGAAGCACAGAGGCTATGTTTACAAGACATATGGATAATTATGCAGAGGTGACCGGTATGTTACAGCCATTTTAATCATCTTTTCCACAGCTAAGATTGTCATTACCTGCAGGAGCTCACAGATGCAGTTTTTAGATATTTATTGTCACAAATTCCTCTGGCAGTGGCGGCCACTTTCTCTGATTCAGAACAGGTCAAATGACATCAATCAAACAATCTGCTGTTTACGATAGCAATCAGTGCAACAGACAAGTGAAACATATTAACAATACTCATATATTTTAAAAAAAGGAAACAAGGACAATTTTCAAAAGCAGGAATTATAGCCCACAGAAGTGATTTGATCAGAATATTTTCATGGATTCATTCATTCATTGTTTCATTTTCAGGACTAACAGGATGGGCTTCAGGATTTGGGACTTTCCTGATTTTTTCAGGATGCCTGGTCACCCTGTATGAACATGACCAACTATGCAAAAGTCGGCTACTTAGTAGGTCACACCTCTCGAGCTCTGCGATAATGAATCATTATTGTTCTTTTGGTCAGGATGATAAGCCGCTCTGTTGTGTTGTTAAAATAAAAATCATCACTTAAATCACATGTGTAGTTATTTTTTACCCAAACCATGATCTTTTCCTTGCTGTAACCAAGTAGTTTTATACATAAACCTAACCAAAATGTGACCATTTCAGCAACTAAACCATGTGTGTAATGTCACATGTTGTATAGGTATGAGGATGTATTGGTCAGACCATGCAACAGTGACAGTAATCATGTCACGTCCATATCGTGTTAGTAATATACAGCTGTTCATAAATAATAATATATATATTTTTAACGCACTATTATCGGAATTGGTATCGGGAAGAAAAAAACGGTACCGTGCTACCTCCAAGTTCAGTGTTAATTAATGGAAACTAGTAATGGCACTAATGTTGCCACAAATAATGATGAGGGAACTCATAATGCACTTTAAATTCAGGAAACATTTATCTCGAATGTAGAAGCTGGCAGTACGTGGTGTCGAATAAATATCTGTCCAGGCTTTGTCAAATGCAAATGCAAAATGTATCTGTAAACAGTATGTGTTGTTATCAGGGCACTTTTTAAGACCTTTTGTATGTAATTGTGTTTTTTCTGTGTGTATAACAAGCTGCTCCAACAAATAGCTCCTACTGGGATTAATAAAGCCGTATTGTATTGTAGGAAACTGCATTCAGACTAAAACTTTAATTAATTCTAATAAATGTAAAGCTTCTACATATGGGAAGCATTTTATCAAATGCTGTACATGGGTGGGCGGTAAAAAAAAAAAAAAAAAAATACAACTTATAAGCAGCCATGTTTTTTTCATAGGTTTCTGGAACTTGATGACCTGAAACCGTAGAGGTGGGAATTTGCAATTTCCTACTTTGAACAAGGCGCAGCATTAGATCTGGTGGGTCCACTGCTCCTTATCTAATAAAGCAATTGTCTGTCTGGGACAAGACCGAAGTGGGGAGGGGAGGCACAGAGGGGGAGAGAGAATATTGATGGCCAAGCTTCCACCTCTGGCTTGAGCCGGGAAACAGACAGAGGAGTGATTGCCAGGCACTACACTAAAGCCACTTCTACTTTATCCCCTTGATGGAAGCCGGTGACATGACTTTACAAATTCACTGCGAGAGGGTCCAGGCTTTACCAATAACATGCAGTGGCTGTGCTGGAAGATCTCATCATATCTGGGAGGATGATATGACTTTCTCGAGCTTATAATGTGATTTTAGTAATGCAGATTTGCCCCTGCACAGTTCCGCCTGTGTAGGATTTGATGTGAAAGCCAGAATGATGCAGTGATTCATGTGAGCACGTAGGCGGGAGAGCCACTTAAGAGAAATCCTAATCACAAGCCTCCCCTCCGGCTTGCTGCAGGGGGTTTGTGGGGGATTTAAAATCACAACCACTTAGGAGTTACTGTTAATTAACTTTACAACTAACTTGCTTGGCTTAGTTAAGCACATGCAAACAGCCCTACCTCACAAGTAGCCCACATAAAACCCCCACAAAACAAAAGGATCACCATTTTAGCCATAATTGTGCCCCATCATTATTAAAGTGCCCCATTATATTTTACAATGAAAACGTGACATAGACACAAAAGCATGTAGCACACCAGACAGGAGCTACAGAGTTTGCTAAGTGACGAAACCACACAGAGAACAGAATTAGAACCAGTACAGACAGTGTTTGAGTTGAATAAATGTAAATTTGTCATGCTGATGGTGTCTCACTCGGAATAAAATTTATTTTTATTTGGTGAATAAATTAAATCTAAGTGGAAATTTGGTAAAAATCAAAGGGATAGTTTGGATTATTTCATGTGGGGTTGTATGAGATACTTATCCATAGTCAGTGCATTACCTTCAGTAAGTGGGAGTCAGCACACGTCCAATTTAAAGAAGAAGAGACAAGTACCAGTATGGAAGCTTGGCAATGTACTGTGGACAGGGTCAGCAACTAAATGTCTTTCAGTCACTTAAAAAAGGTCCACCTAAAAAAGTCAATTATCAGTTAAGTGTACACTATATTTTCACTGCTTTACCTTGCTGTTAGACAGCCTTTTCTGATGAGAAACCCTAGTTACATAAGCCAAACACTGTTTTCTCCAAACCAACCAAACTCCATAGGCAAAATCAGCCATTTTACCTCTCAGAACATGGGAGTTGCTGGGGCTGTCTCTGCCTCAACCAGTTAGTTTGTTTGTATTACTGTCTGACTTTGGTGAATCCAACCTACCCGTTTAAACCACCAAAGTCACACAATAACACTAACTAACTAACTAACAGATCAAGGCAGCGGTAGAACAGAAACTTCAGTGTTCTATGAGGTAAAAGGCCTGATTTCACCTATGTGGACTGGCTGGTTTGGAGAAAGTGGTATTCATCAGTTTCCAATCAGAAAGGGCTGTCCGACAGCAAGGTTAGGGGGTGAAAATATTCGAAATATAGTGTACACTTAAATTGATATTGATTTTAACTGGACCTTTTTAAGTAGCTAGAATATGGTTTTTCAGGCTCTACTGTAGGTAATACACTGACTATCAATAAGTACCCCATATAACCCCACATCAAATAATCCAACATTTTATCAGCACCAAAATCACCAAAACATCTGTTTGTTGAGTACATGATACTTCAGAATCGATATTCCAGTGGTCGATATAAGTTGCACAAACTTCCGACAGGATTATGACCATTTCAGAGCAACCAGTGGCGTCTATGGCTATAAGCTATTAAATGTGTTGACTGGACTGAGGACGTGATCAAAACTGCTCGTGTTTGCAGCGCCCCACTGATAAGCTGTTGTAATCCGCCGTACTTCCGTTGCCAAGATGCGGCTTTCTCATTTCTCATTGTTTACAAAAAAAGGGTCTATTTGTTTTTCCCAGTTCAAATGAATACATATGCTGCAAGACTACCACTGACAAATGTATAGGTTACGCCCTGTAACAGGCATCCATATTGGAACTGTTGCTACTTATATTGAGCCATCACAAAGTACAAGTGAAATCGATAGTAGGAGCAGAACTCATTTGACTTCTACTTAATAGAGCAAACATTAAGGGCTGTAGCGTAGAGGCAGCTGTCTGAACAATGAGGGACAATGAAATTGGTTGGCACTGGGAAAAGTATTTCCAATAAATAGAGCCACATTAAACACTTTTCAAGACCAACTCTTAAGAAGACAAGCATGAAGGCCTCCCTATCATTACCTGATTGCAGTCTATCTGTTCTGACCTTGAGTTCTTAATGACGTCCTCTTTTTTTGCTCAGGTTGGAGAGTCTAAAAGGTCAAACATGTCGGAGTCTGGCCTTAATAATAAGCCTGTCTGAGGGATCCTCAAGCACTGGTTCTGTCTCTTCTCGCCAAGGGCAATGGGGTGATTATTTTCATCTATTTAGTGGGCCGAGCTGGGTGAGCTTCCAGCATGATACTAGTGAACTCAAATCTAGATGCATAATTAACACCACAATAAAACTACCTCCAGACTTCCAGATCTTATAAAAGAGAACAGCCGTGATATATTAGCAGTTTTAATTCATTAAAGGCTGAAGGGGCAGATTTGATCAAAGATGGAGTTTGTATTTACAACTTTAGGTACAACGTGAGGCAACTACAAATTATGTCTTAGACAACAGTACAGGTGTTTACACTAGTGGCCAACTGATATGAGTTTTTCAATGGCTGATGATGATATTTAGAGAGCAGGGAGGACCATGTCTGATATTTAATGTCAATATCAAAAAATGAAAAGTCAGCATAATTTCATTTTTCCATGCACATGACAAAAGGGATGTAATACCAAAAAAATCAAGGTACAGATATATGAAAGCAGGCTGTCAAGAAGCAACATCATTCAGTTGCATTATTTCCACAGTATATCGTATCCTGTATAATGACAGGAAAAACAAAGGGGTGGGTGGAAAAAAAAAACAAATATAGCATATATAGCAGTATTCTCTGTCAATATTGTACTGATACACTGACAGAAATACTAGATTAATACAATTTAAGTAAAATTAAAGTAAATTTAAGCTACTATTTAAGTAGCATGATCATATTGTATTGTGAGGTAATTATCACAACAATATTGTATCATGATAATATCGTATTGTGACTTAAGTAGTATGATAATATTGTATCGTGACTGAGTATTGTGCTAATATTGCACCCTGATAATATTGTGGTAATATTGTGGGGCTTGTCATATTTCCCACCCCTGATAAATACTCTACTCTGATATTCAATTTTCAGTACTTTACGCTGAGATATGGAAGTTGGACAAAAACCTCAAAAAGTCACTCTGTTCATCTGTTGTCACTTGTCGAGCAGTCCTACAGCATTTCATTGTTCTGTCACTTCCTGCCATCCCTGAGCCACACAGACAGTACAGTGAGGGCCTGTGATGCATTTGTAACAGTTTGGGTTTTTGTGGCAATTTTGGCTTTATTTGAAGTCTGACAGCCGACTGTGACAGAAGACAGGGAGAAAAGTAGGATGAGGGCCGATATGGTTACACCGTGTGCTTCTTAGACCACTGATCCACTTAGATGTCCAAACAATTTGTAATCAAACCAGAATGATGAAACCATGGATCATATCATGTGTAAATACTCCGACAGGAAATTCCTTTCCCGATCCTTCCTCGGTTCATGGACCATGTCGCAATTTTTTTCATTTTTATGCAGACAAATAGAGTTTCCATCAAAATGATTGCTGGAATTGCTTTGCACAGTGCAGGCGGTGCTGCCAAAACTGGCTCAACTTGCAGAAACTTTTAGCCTAAGGTACAGTAAATGTAAGGTTGTGATCTTGCAGAAGCATGTGTGTTTATTTTCATGCTCATTAAAACATTTGCGTTTTAACTCTTTTCTCCCTGTGCGGAGGCGAACGTACACTCTTAGAAATAAAGGTGCTAACTAGAAAAATACAGGGCTTTTTGGTTTGCCCTCACTGGAGAATCCTTTTTTGGTTCATGGTAGAACCTTCCAACACTTTCAGAGAGTTCTACCTAGAACCCGATATAAAGGATTATACCTAGAACAATCAGTGAAAGGCTCCACCCAGAACCCGTCTCTGGAGGTTCTATCAAGAACCTTTCCACCTTCTAAGGGTGCCAACAAGAACCCACCCAGAGGTTCTACTGAGTACCTTTTAATATTCCAAGGATAATTTAGAATACACTGGGGGTGTTCTACAGAGAACCTATTTATTTTCCAAAGGTTTTATTTAAAACACACTAAGGATGACAAACAGAACCCACCCAGGAGGTTCTACAGAGAACATTTTTACGTTCTAAAGGTTTTACCTAAAACCAACCAATGGGGTTCTATTGAGAACCTTTTTATATTACAAGGTGTTCCATTTAGAACCCACCAAGGGGGTTCTACTGAAAAACATGGAACCGCCCTTGTTACAGTTTAAGCACCCAGTTTTGAACAGTTACAAAAAATTCCACCAAAAATAGCCTGTTTCGGAAACTGGGTTCCAGCTGGAACCAAATAATGGCAGGTTTTCCTTGGGAACCAAAGTGAGCATGTCATATTCTACAAGTTCTTGTAAATTGTGCACAAGAACCTGCAGAATGATACCCTTGATTACAACGATTCCATTCAACCCTTATTTCTTAGAGTGTACCGTGTGGATCGAAATGCTTTACCTTAAAATCAAGGCACTCAAAAGAGATATATAGCATTTATTGGTGTTTATTTGCCCTCTGAGGGGTAGAGATGACCTAAACCATGACAATATAATACAGACCTCCACATATTGGCTTAATGTTTGTTGACCACGATATTGGTTTTCTTGCTGTAATCCCTTGCTTTCCTTTTGTCCCTGTCCTCCTCTCTTCTTGTGTTTCTGCAGCTTTTGACAGTGAGGCATGCCATTAGAAAAATAACATAACAGACCTGAGATTAAAAAGAGTTTTTCTCTCAATTTCGTGCACAGAAAAACATCTCTCACCGGACTGTTTACAAGAAATACATTTCCATACACAAATTGCTGTTGAACACCGCTTCTTGCCTTCTAATTCCAGTAATTTTGTATAGATCACACCTTCACACACTACATATTTCACATTGAATGTACAAGTCTCCTGGGATGCCAGATACACCACAAACACTGGGACCGCAATAACTGCAGATATTATACAGTATTGATTGTAATATTGCAATTTTTTTTCCCCATAAGAAGGCCTCATCTGAATTACTCACTTCGGTCAGGCAGAAATCTGACAATGAGTCAGAGCAAACGAGCCCAAGGTTTATGAAAAAAAGGGCCTTAGCATCTCTTTGCATACTAATGGCAATATTATTTCCCAGTGCTTGTGGTACCTAGTTGTAGAGCAAAAAGAACCCCTGTGAAAACAACTTCCAAGAGGCCCACCATCTGGCGGGAGAGATACAGCGTGTCAGGATTTTCAAAGAGGTGCTGGTAGAAAATGCTATGAGACAGGAATGATTCATTTCAGTCTCACACTTCCCAGAATTTCCTGATTTAGATATTATTTTAACCTCTCAGCTCCACCACCCCAACACTGTGTCAGCCTATTGATGATCCCAGTGTGGGCTTGCCTTATTTTAGAACACTCTGTACATACCAATGAACTTGTCCACCGTATCTGCTTTGCGTGGGAGTGCGTACACCGCGCGGGGAACAAGCGGCACAAAAAGCATGCACCATGAGGATGCATTACGCCGTTTATGATAAGACTATGTGCCGTTCTGAATGGGTTTCAGCTGACAGTTGCTGATAGGGAGACATAGGAATGCAAGCCTATTGTGGGAGGAAATCAGACACGCCGAAACCTTTAGCCAATCAGCCTTAATACAGCAACAAGCAGCACAGCTATTACCATGAGAGCAAATAAGCCTCTGTCAATCTCTAGTATTGAGCATGATGAACACAAAAGGAGAGTGCCTCCGCCTTTTTCCCCCCCGTGCTGTCTGGGACACTCAAGCAGAAAAAAATTATGGATGGCGCCGGCTGGTGTCCACCTTCCCAGAGGGCATTACCAATGCATGGCCTTCAGAATAGCCGCAGGCAAGCCTAAAGGATATGACTGTCCCAATCTGAGACAGTTCAGATCAGATTCTGCATCAGCCTTTTCTGAAAGTTATTTTAAATATCCTTGTGAATAAATTACTGGATCAGATTTATCAATTTTTTTTTACCCCACTTTCAGAAAGAAATCCAGGGATTCCTCAAGAGAGAGCCGAGAAGACAGACGAGAGCTTCGGCTTTGTATGTGCTGAGTCCCTCATACCATCACACGAGTCCATAAATCCTTTATTGTACATCTCTGAAGTAATCGCAGACTGTCTTACTGTACTGCACAGTCAGTGAAAGTCATATGGAGTGTGAGGACTCATACATGTATGCCTACGATTGTTCCATTAAACTTTATTATAGGCTCTGAGAATTGATAACCTAGTATTTTTCCACGGGTTTTGCACTCGTCAGTGTTTGTGATTCACAGCAGAAGTGGAAAATTGTACTGTGCTGTTTGGCCAAAACTCTGTTTAGATGTGTCTTTTCTGAAACAATCCAGTCAGAGCGCAGACGGATGGTGTAGAAAGCAGACTCTACCAGAGTCAACCAGCACTTGGATTGAGGTTAATGACAAAATTGTTGGAAAAGAAAAAAGAAAAAAAAATGTTACACCAAGCTGTTTCAATTGTACCAAATTGCATGCAGTAAGAGGCAGAAGCAGATACAGAGCGGATGGCATGAAACACAAGTGAAGACTTAAATACTGTGAATGTATGCTTTACACAATTTCATGAATAACTCATTCAACAGCTGCATTTACAGCTAAATTTAAAAAAATAAATAAATAAATAAATGGGTTGGAACATATCTAACACTAATTTTGGGAAACAAGGCACACTATGAAAAATTAAAGAACTTCTATTCAATGATAAGCCACCCTGCTGTGGATAATGAATAGGGTTGCCCAGTACCAACATGGGTACTGAAAATGCCTCAAATCAGGCTTTCAGGTCGAGTGGCTCTATCCACAGTACTAAAGGGAACGCAGCAGGACTTAATTCTAGCATGTTAAATTTGCATTTAACCTTTTGTTTTGTTACATATGATCACATCTCATGTGTGTCCGGACGAGGACAAAGAAATGACTACCAGTGCTGCGGGACGCCACCTTTCCTTCTCCAAGTGAGGAAATAGAGGCAGTCTGCATAATCATTTTTTAAGCACTTGAAGATCAGATCAACACTAAAACAATGATAAAGTTACTGTTTATATAAACTGAGTTTGCTGGCTGTGACAAAAGCAAAAATATAAGGGCTTTTTCTAGTTCAACAAAAAAAAGATCTTACTCTTCAACAAAAAGGTCTCTCACTGTAATTCACTGTAATTATTCTCCATAATTTTGTCAAACATCTGCATGCATGCACACATCATATGGTGCGCTCTGGTACTTAAACAAACAGCACTACACCTCTGCTTATACGGATATTACAACATATGCCCTCTGGTTGTTCTATATGGCTGAAATTCTGGAATATTACTGGCCACATTGGCCTTAAAAAAAAAGAGTCTAGCATGAACTCTGCCTCAGATATTGAATGCTGGTGTCAGCAAGGATGAGAGTCCAATTCGACCCACCTGTGTATTCATACTACAATACATACATATTTGAGGTCTGCATTATTGCCATGGCGAGCTTGTTTTTCTTTTTTTGTAACCAGAAGTGACCCACTTGCTATGCCTCTATCCCGACTGAATCTGATTGGGAACTCAAGGACACACTGTGGTCGTGACTTGTCCGTCATACACTAGCCCCGTCCTGAAGCATCTTCTTTATGATCTATTTTAGTTTAAAGAGGACTGTAATTTACTAAATGAACACCATGCTGTATTAAAGAAGACTTGAAGCAATCGAGACCATAAACTCATTAGGAAACTGTTTACTAAGGTCATAAATCAAGTGAGAAGTAGGCTTATTTTGTCAAGCTTAAATATGAGCTTCTTATTAGCAACCAGTGGAGTCGCCCCTCACTGGTCATTAGAAAGAGTGCAGTTTAATGCAGTCTGCACTGGATATAGAAAGATATCAGGTTGCAGGGCTGACGGCTGGAGAATTTTAATACATAGCACAACCATATTAAACAGTGCATGTTGCAGAGGCACACTGCTGAACATGAGTTATAAACACTCTTTTCAGGTTGGTGACCTTGAAACTAAGAAGAGACAGAAAACAGCAGGTAGTTTAACTTCATCAAATGCGTGCAGGTGCATCGACTCTGACAGTGACAGCTACTGTGTGTAATGCAATTTGACTCTGAATTTGCATGCTAATTAAAAGACTATACCAACATTTTGAGAGTTTCAACCAAAGGTCACCTAAACGGTTAAAGAAAGAAAGGAAGGAAAGCTAGTTCAAATTACTGCGGGGAACTTATTTCAGCTCTTTCAACTGCGTGGTGCATAGTGTTAGGATGTAAGACAGACTGTTTTTGGTTGACTGGAGGGGATCATAAATCCTCTAACCAGTGGCTAAGGTAACTTTCAGAATTTAAGGTAAAAGCTGATAAATACATCCACAAACACTGTATTTTTCAGGCAGATCTCAATTCAAATAAAGGCCTCTCCATTGTAGAGTCCTTACACCTCACCCTCATTTTTGTACTTGGTACACACACACACACACACTCACAAATCTCACTATGCTGCAAAAACGAACAGAATATTTAACTCATTATCACATGAAAAAAGCATTGTTAGTTTACATCATTATCATAAAACTGTGCCAACTTTAAAAAATAAGCTAAAATGTAGATAATATAAGACCTAATATTAGCATTTTACACTCTATTCAAACATCCTTTATTGAAACTTTAACAAAAACACTATTCAGTGAATAGTTGACCGTCAGCGTCTTTCAAAGGAGCTTTGTGAGACTTTCTTCCACTGCTCTATGTCTCCGTGCCTCTGCCTGTGCTCTTTACAGGAATCAGACACTGTAAACAATGTGCTGCACCCAATATGAAGCTTCATTTGTAAAGCTACATTAACCTTCACTAACCACAGTCAACAATTAGTCTATTACAGCGTTAAGCAACTATGAGCATGGTATCTATTTTGCAATGTTAAAAAAGTCAGTGATGAACAGTTTGAATAGTGTGGCCATGAATACATGAATAAAAGCTAATTAGCAGATTGATAATTACCAATTTAGAACAAAGCGGTCACACAGCTTAACCTTTGTTTCAGGCAAACATGCTAACCAACCCTACTGTCTAAACAAATTACACTTCTTATAATGAATGTTAGAAAAAAAGAGTGAGAGAGTTTAGGATTTTTTTTTCTAAACTCCAGCCTTGATGCAATAAACACAACAAATATGCAAGAAAAACAGCAGCAGCAGTGGCAAAAAACACACACATATTTTCACTCCTTTGCCAAGAGGTAGATAAGAAGAATGATGTCACTCATGTGTATGGTAAATATAAAGAAACAAGTTTTTTATACCTTAGTTTAGCATAAAGAGTGAAAGCAGCTGGCTGGACTCTTCTACCAACGCCGCTAAAGATCACTAATTAACCAGTTATATCTTATTTGATTAATATGTACAAAAAACAAAGTATAAAAACTGTTTTATAGCAAGTTAGATGGTGGAAGTATTTCTTGACTGGGCCATGGAATTGCTGGAGTCTTGGCTGGTTTTCTGGCAACCTCAAGGTGACAGCATGACTCCAGAAAGTCACTTTGTCTGGTCAGGAAGTCCAGCACAGACAATGTGTTAATTAAACCCATTTTACACTGGAGGAAAAATCCACTAACATCTGGCTTTTTTTTGTGTGTTTTTTTGACTCTGCAGAAGTAAAGGGTATTTGTCAGCTCCAGCTCTGATCGGCAGTAATGGAAACATGACACCAGGGTAGACACACTCATTTTCAGCGGGAGGCACTGGAGGGTTGTTTCATCCTTCTGAAACTCTTTGTCATCAATGCCACAAATTTTATCCATCTCCTTGCGGGCTGCGTTCCAACATTGTTCCAAATTAGACAGCCTTGAGTTTGAAAGACAGACTGAAGTAAATAAGTAACCACCATAACATTATCTTCATTCTGCATTCTACTGTTTGCTAACCCTGTCAATGAGAAAGGAGTCAATTGCCTATTTTTAGTAGGTTTACCCGCTATGAAAAATCCTGCATATAAACACTGATTTTGGTGTGAAAACTGGTATGCTGCTGGAGTATTTTTTTAACCTCTGGACAGAGCCAGCTTTGTTGTTCCCTCCTGTTTCCAGTCTTTATGCTAAGTTAAGCTAATGCCCTGCTGGCTGCGACTTCAAATTTCAGTCCCTCCAGGAAGTTGCCATTTTGCGATCGCAACCATTAATGCAAATTCAACCACTCCATATGAATTCTGCACAATTTTGTCCAATCACGGCAGCTTTTCCACAAATTTGATCTTCATAGCTTCGCACGAGTTCCACTTATCATAGCCGTCCATCGCACATGTCATACATGTAGCCTATGTCTAAATGAACCAACTCAATGTTTTATTCATCATTCTTTTGAATTTTTATTTTTTTGTCCTTGTTAGTGACATTTTTCAATGGTCTGTGCACTTTTTTGACTGGGTTGAAGCTCCAAAAAGATTTGGTTTCTTTGGGGAATACCCTCCATGTGCACTTCATTTACAAATAAAACACGCTGAGTTAATCTTGTTAATCCTTAACCTTAACCTTTGGTAACATTACTTAGAGCACTTTTAGAACAGAGTGCGTTTTTATTGTCCCTACAACAAGTAATTTCCACTTACTCTCACAATTTCATTGTAAAAGATGACTAAAAAAATTGCAACAAGCATCACAATGTTTTAGAAAAGCTGATGTGAAAGCCATTTTAGGCTGCAGCTATCCCCCAAAAAGCCTGTGAAATCCTGGAGGGACTGATATTTAACATGCAGACTTGAGTATTAATCTTCTTGTCTAAGTCTTACCAAAAAAGAAAATAAGCTTCATTTCCAAATATTTTTTTGGGGGAAAGAAATTGTAAACTAATATTTGGACAGAAGCCAACATTTCCAGGCTGGAAATTTGTGAAAATCAAGGATTCTGGCACTTTTTCACTTCATGACAGTTGATTGACTGAACAATGAAACACAAAAATAATCAACAGATTAATTGATAATTAAACTCAGCATCCTTTTCAGGCAAGACAGGCACTTCAAACTCAGAGAGCACTCTGCATGTCACTGCTGAATGAGGAGATTTTCCGTTCAACCTGGCAACACATTAAAAAGAAAGAAAAGCCCTGAAGGTCAGATGTGAAGATTCTATCGCTCCTGTCATTGCTGGTGGCAGTGTTTCACCTACAGACATATCCACATCAGACATGATGCCACGAGCAGAATACACACTCCACTCTCTCGGCATTAATCTGTCTACATTCACCCTCCTCCAGCACGCTCCTGCTTTCATTGTTAGCTGCTAAAAACTTAATTAAGCTGTTAAGAAATGTAGAATAGATCGGAGATTTGGGGAAAAGAGAGTATCTAGATCACACTGGGTGTGTGAGCGCACAGTGTGCAATTAATACACTGCAAAACAAAGAGATGAAAGAGAAGACAGGCTGCAAGAAGGAGTCTCTTATTGGTCTTTTGCTGCCTCTCGACAGATGGCTGCAGGTAAGCCAGAGGAGTAGGTGGAGCAGTTGGAGGCCAATATTGAGGCTGGATTTTAGATTGCATCTGCTAAGTGGCCAAATAAACTAAGTCACCCATTTAAAGGAGAATACACAGCTCCCCGTGTCTCGAGGATGGATGTCCTTCACATGTCTTTCAGAGAAAGAGTCAGTTATGAAATGTTTGGTTCAAAATATTTCTGTTTGCAAAAGAAAATATGCAAAAATCCTTATGGGTGAGTTGTTTTTCAGCTGTGAGTCAATCACAGGAGGCAGGTATGAAATATTAAAAACATGTTGTGATCTTACTGTGGAACAAAAACACAGAGGAAAAAAGGAGGAATTAATTGTGAGGCAGCGCTGGTTGGCTGGTCAGTAAAACCCGACTGATGTAAGTCTGCCTCTGCTCTTAACATTCTCCACTGCAGCGCTCTCTTATTCTCTGAAATTGGATGTGTGTTTCGCTTTGTTTTTTCTCAACAACACACTTGAAACCTGGCTGATACAGTTGAACGCACATAGCACAATATGTGAGTGAGAAGAACAGGTTACGGGTCAACAACAGCTTATATGTTGTGTCTTAAGCTGTGGCCAACTAAACTTATTTTTCTTCTGAATCCGAGACAGTTATGTTTATACAATATGGTGATGAGAAATGATGAAAAACAATGAAACCAGTCATAAGATAAAAAACAGCGAGATAATAATACAAATACTACATGCAAATACATGTTTGTATTTGTAATTTCATGAAAGCATACACTGAATGGCACTTAGTCAGCCTCCTTAGGGAGCTAATATGGTCAAATTATTGCTTTTCTGGAGTGGTGACACAAACTGATGCAAGTAAATTCAGCAGTGAAGAACACAAGCGATAACGGTGTCCAGAGCTGTTTTCACAAAACGATCTCCTGAGAATCAGGTCAGGACATTGTTTGAATTTGCCCTTTCACACATGCAGGAGATTGTCCTTGTCAGACGTCTTCTCACATGTTGGAAATACTCTGTGTTGTGTAGGCGAAGGGCAGCAGCTGCAGACCATGCAGGAGGAGGAGGAGGACTCATTCATAATGATGAGTGTATTTGTGTTGATATCAATACTACATTATCACTGGCCCCCGAAAGATGATGATTCGTGTCATCAATCTACTTTTTGTCAATTGAATCAATGAACTTTTGTTTTTCCGCTGGGTCATTGTGCATAGAGCAATGCAGGAACAACAGCATGGAAAGCTGTAACATACGGCTCGGGGGCCAATGGCAGTGCTCAGAAACATTTTGCATGCATTATATTTTAATCATCCACAGTTCATTTAAGGGCTGGGCGATGCATCGATTGTATTTGTCGTATCTGGGTATAAATTAATGTGCTGTATAATGGATGACCATTGTCATATTTGAGCCACACAGTGTGTAGATCAGCTCAGATCGCAGGATAATAGTTACCGAGCTGCTTCATAAAAAGCTAACCTAGCTAGCTGGAAGCTAAGGGTAATTGTGATTTTTTTTCACTGTGGTGACAAAAAATACTTTGAGAACCCTTGCTGTAAACTTAAACTTCACCTCAGCCAGCAGAAAAGACGCTCCATGGTGTGCTGGGATGAACTATGAGCAGGATGCACACTTGTACTTTCTCTGACAGTAGGGAAATCTGATTTAAGTAATAAATAAATAAAAGAGATATACAGGAAAGCAGAGAGTGTATGAAGCAGCTGCACACCGTATAACGCCATCAACATGTCTACTCACTCGCTCCCTCGTCATGTGAGCCTGTCACACACAGGCTCACATGACGAGGGAAGGTTAAACACATTAACCACCCGGTCCATCAGACTCTGACATTTGCGTTCTCACATACAGATAATATCTAGATAAGTTCAGGGTTGCAGTGCATATGTGAAAAGGGTTTAAGATGGCCTGTATGCATGTCCACCAGCACTAAAACATGTGGCATATCAGTACACCATGCTAACCACAAAATGTTTACCGCTATCTTGCTTTCATCAGGCTGGTGTATGTAGCTGCTCTGTTCTCTCAGTATTTTATCTTGAGATATGAAATGCTGAGTGAACAGCTATTTACAACCTGTAGCAGTCCTACACCTGAAAGTTCTGTCATACCAGGATTTATTGTTTTGTTTTGTTTTTTTTCCACTGGAACACAATGGCAGAAAAATATACTGGGAACACTGCAAAAGTTATATTTCAGATGATCTGATCATGTTTATTATAGCTTGGCAAAGTTCAGTGACACAGCTTCTACAGGTCTGATAACTTGTGGCTGGTTGGATGTAATTTGGCATGATTCATTCTGAATTTCCCTTCTATTGAATATACCTCAGTATTGCATCCTGATCTAATTTCATGCAGTGGCCCTCGGTCCTTAATGACCAAAATTCTTCTGATGTCATGCTAACAGAAGTTATCTTGCAGGTACTTAAGTCTGTGCTATTATCTACCCCCCTGCAGCTAAATCAAGAATCATTTTCCTTCATCAAACTGAGACGCTGTAGATGTGAAATTAAAATGGATTTTTTATATTCCAGGGCCGTGTGACTCTGTTTCCAACTAGATGTCTTCACTATACAATAATCATAATGATTCATTCTTATAAAGCTATTACAAGTCCATTTGTGGTCCAATTTAGATGTAACTTCATGTGTAATATCAAAATCTAAAGCCAGATAGAAGGATATATATATTTATTTATTTAAAGCCCCCCTTGGCTCAGTTGTCTTTTGCTTATTGTTACATCAGTTGGATGTTTGAGCAGAATGACATCATTCATGTGCAGAGCTTGGGAGACTGTTCCTCTTCATCTACTGAGGAGGAAAGTTTGTCTGTGCTCACTTTAATCTGGGCGTATAAACAGGATTTTGTAACATCTCAACTAGTTTGGAAGCCAATCAAAGTCCAGTTAGTAACTTGGCAACACGTTCTCACTCCCATCCTGTCAAATACGGCAGCTTGGTCAGTGGCCCTATGCTTCAAATTACGAAGCTCCATGCACCCCTCTAGCATCAGTTTTGCATACGCAGGGCTTCATGGTCAAATTAGCTATGCAACATCTATGTAGAATTTCAAAATAAAGCTTGCTGAGTGACATTTCACATTTTATGAGTTTTGGATGGAAAGGAAAAGGACAAAGTCAGCTGGTCTTTGTCATGATGGTATCTTCATCTAGTGTTGTAGAACCAGAGATTGGTCTTGGACTCAGTCGTCAAGACCACTTTTTTGAAAGTCTTTTTTGAAACATCTCAAATATTTGCCTATTCATATTTCTAGATTTAAATTAAGGAGAATGCATAGATAAATTCTGAACTTTTTTGTGGGAGAACAGCAAATTAGAAATAAGTAAATTTTTTGACAGTCCAGAGTATTTTCCAATGAGGCTGACCGATGCCTCAAATCCTGTGGAAACGATGGGTTTGGTATGCAGCTAGGTCATTTGCAGACTAAACTTTGTAGCCTCTCATGCTGTTTTGTGTTGCTCTGTGTACAATGACGCAGCAGGAGAAGAAGGTCTGATGCTTCGACTGACGGCATGAGGTTAGAGCGACCCGTGGTGAGTTTGTTCAGATGGTTCATAATTTTGCAGCAGAATGAAATAATAACTGGATCACACAAAGAACGGCTCGGTTATTTTTGAGGATAATAGCTGCTAATACATTGCAGGCAGATGTCATGTGTACAGCTTGCAAGCAGCGCTGCATTAGTTATCCCAGTGAGGCTACTTTAGTTTTTGTGTTTTCTCTTCACAGCCACCGAAAAAAGGGGAACACTGTGAGGTTTGCTCCAGTTCAAAACCAGTGTCACATAATACAACTGCTTAACTGGCTGCATGTCTTTCCCAGTTAGTGTGGTCAATGACATTTGGAAAAAAGCTTTTTGTTACAGAATGGGATGTTGTTCTCTCATACCAGGTGGAATAATGAGCAGTACTACTATGAAATTTATTGAGTGTCTTGGCCTTGGTTTAATGGCACAATCACAAAGTAGTCACTGATTTTATGACTATTTTAATTGCACTCCCATTTTGGAATTGTAGGATTCCTGCAGATTTGGAAACTGTCCAAGGAGCCTTTTTTTAAAGCAGGGCTTGATCATTAAAGCTTATTTTCACTCTGAAAGCATGCATTGGTTTTCCAGGACAAATACTGTCGTTTCTAACCCCCACAAGATTTCCACATTATGAGAAAGCAAAACAAAGTTATTTTTTCAATTTGGGACAATGGCCTAAATGAGTAGCGTGTTATAGCGACACTATGGAAATGGCTTAGCAGAAATCACAGCAATGGGATTTTGATTAATGAGAAACATTCATTTTTGTATTGACCATTTAAAAGACTATTAAGATTGCCACTCAAGCGTTAAGCATTAATTATAAGGCAGGCCTACATAAGCTTCCATGAAATTTAATGAGCATTGTAAAGTCTGAAGTAATGCAAGGAGCTTTGTAGAGAATTAGGTTGTAAATGAAGTCCTGAAACAACAGTCACATTCAACTTTTCCTGCTAAGTTTGCTCTCAGTTCACATACTAATGATATGTTCAGCTCTTTTTTCTGAGAAAACATGTTTCTTATATACACTCAATGCTCCCACGTTCTCATAATAGAGCGGATTTCAGCTTTGGTGAGCTCCGAGTGGAGAGTCACATCCTCAAACAACAGCAAAGACGTGTGTGTGACGTTCACCTCGGCATTTGATGGTCACTCCCCTGCATGCATGTTACAGTACCGTAACAAATAAAACCAGCCCGTCCTAATCCAGAAAACAGGTGTATAGGTTGTCTATACAAGCAGCTTATTACGACCCATAAGTACATATGTAAGGTAATGACCTCTAGTGGCCACAGTAATTATGACGTGAGCAAAGGAGGAAATCAGGTGATGTAGCATTAAAATTGAGAACTCTTGTCTGAGGAAGTGGTTTGGGTGGATGGTTGGGTCCAACAATCACAGGACTTATGAGATCACAGTCATGTCCTAAAAGTCAACACTGACTTATTTCAAGTTTTATGTTACTTACATCTTTTGTTTCACAACAGAACACAACATAATGTGAGTAATGTAACGTAACATAACTGGAGACCAGTGTTCAAGTGTGGAAAGTCAGAATTGACTCATTTAAAGTTTTTATGTTACGTTTCCTTTTCATGATGTGACCTTTTGTTGCGTTATCTTACGTTACTTATCTAAAGTGCAGGACTTTAGCTCAGGAGACTAGGGTTTGAGTCCGAAAAGTCAACAGTGATTCATTTAAAGTGTTATGTTATGTTAAGTAACAAGCACAGGACTTTTACCCATGAAACCAGGGTTTGAGTCTGAAAAATCAATGCTGACTAATTTAAATTTTTAAGTTACTTACATAACATATGTAACTTCCGTCATGTGACTTTTCATCACACTTGTCACATATATTTTAACCCAAACTATAATCTTAAATTTCATTTTGGTGCCTGAACCTATCCAAACTGCTGTTGTTTCAAAATGTTAATCACATGTCATGACTTAGGCCGTATGATATATATTAAGGTCTGAGCCGCCTGTCTGATACTCTACTGGTCATGTATGTAATTTTGAGAGTCACTGGCAATAAATTCTGTTGTTTAGGTATGAGGCAGAATAAAACATCTCTTTTTAACATTTACACATTATCCGAGATTAGATTGTTGACAGCAGTTGGCAGCATCTGTGGCATTTAAAAGAAATGAGGGGGAAAAAAATCTTTCTTGAATTTCTTACCTCATGCTGATGTAAAACCCAGATAAAATGGTCTCCTGACAATTTTTGTAAAACCATGTCAGAGTCATTAGGAGAATTGAATTAGAGCAGTTGCAGCACAGTCAGGTGTTAAAGCTGCTGTAGGTCATCAGCGATGCTTCACCACCGGGAAGCCCAAACAGACTGAACGTGGCACATTCACCGGTCCATGCGTTCGCTGTGATCAGTCTGTTAAATGGGTTCATCTTAGACAGCTGCTGCTGATGTGATTGCAATTAAAAAGCTACTTCAGTGCAGACTCACGACCACGACACATCAGCCCAGATGCAAAGACGCACCATTTCTCAGATACCAATTGGGGATGCAAGCTAGTCTGATCATTCTGTCTATACTTTAATACAGTGGGCCTCCTTTTCTGACCAATATGCCATAAATATTCATGAACACAGGGTGAGCCTATAGAGACCATGTCCTTTGTTTCTTCCTCTGAATCGCTCAGGACTGAAACATGACTGCCATAACATCCATAATATGGAAATCCTACTACAACATCCTGGTTAAATTTTCATGAGTTTACATATCCTGAACGTGAACCTGCAAATTCATGCACTCATGAACAACAAACAGAAACACAAAGGGTCTTAAGGCTCATAACTCCTCTCTGCTGTCTTTGTTATCAGGTCTATGCAACAATGTGAAAGCCTGTGGGTCCTTCCAGGGGTGCTTTAACAGCTGTATTGATCTGTTAACTTTGCATTCATCAATCACAAGGTTAGGGGGAACGATTCAGATAACATCGGCATGCTCCGTCCTCCCCCAGTGGGAAATTTAGAATTAATACCTCTATCTCCTAAAGCATTCTCCTTCCATTGGGAAGACTGTGTCACCTCAGTTTACAGATCATTTCAGCAGCAGTGTTGTCATAATACCACAATACTTGAGAACACAATTACACTAATTTGACACTCAATAACTAATAGATCAGAAATAGAATGTCCAGTAGGTTTGTGTTGACTTTTGGGACTTGCATCCGAGCCTCCTGGGTGAAAGTGCTGCATCTAACACGTTACATTACATTACGTTATGTTATTTTCATGTTTCATTAAGTTAGTAAAAAAAAAAGAAAACAATTTCCATTATGTTATGTAATTAACTTAAAATTTTAAATAAGTCATTGTTGACTTTTAGGACTTGAACCCTAATCTCCTAAATCCTAAATTATGTTACATTACGTTTCGTGACGTAACATTACATTACGTTTCACAACATCACATTATGTTACATTGCGTTACGTCCTCCCCCAGCGGGAAATTAAGAATTAATACCTCTGTATCCTGATGCATTCTCCTTCTTTTGAAAAGACTGTCTTCCCAAGTAGTAGTCTTGTCATGATGCCACGATACTTCAGACTGAAATGATATGGATTGGATCCTCAACAACTACAAGATCAGAAGCAGAAAGTCCACTAGGGACCCTGTGCGTACAGTATTCTGTTACAAAACCATGAGACCCACAAAATACTTTTGCAATAAAAACTATTTAATTTGATTTTGTACATATCAGGGCAAATTGCTGCTCTCTGGTTATATTTATTTGGTCAAATGCTAATATATTATTATCTATTACCTGCCCTGCACAATGTCTATGTATTATTTTACTTTGAAAACGACAAATCGTAATTCTATTAACAGGCAATTTTCAATTTAACATTTTGCCAGAAACACAATTACTTTTTTTCTTCTCAGTCAGGGTCATTATGTTCCAAAAGCCACAGTAGTTTAGAAGTGACATGAATTGTAGCTTGTAGTGGTACTCGTCCTATGTTGGGCAACATTGTGAAATTTGCATGTATTAGGGCATTTGGGGAATTTGCAGTGTTGTGTGGGAAGGACCAGGAAGAGCGGAGCGACAGAGCCACTGCTCACCGACAGACAGCTGCTGTGCTCCGGGGAGCTCTGGAGGATAGAGCCGGGGGCAGAGCTAGAGCTCCAGAAGGAATACGTACCACCCCAAGTCACATCGGATACTGCTCTGATCTGATGTACTTCATGAACTTACAAAGGGGAGAAGGGAAAAAAGGAGAGACTGGAGAGAAATAGCAGCAAGAACCGGAGTCTCTTGAGTGTGCAGTTCAGAGAATTAAGGATTTAATTCAACTAAACCAGGGCTGGCGATTGTTGGAACAGTGGAAAGACGAAATAAGACACGAAATAAGAGTTTAAATTTGCTTTTCTGTTGATGCTGAAGTGAGTTATACAATAAGTTAACAAGGCAATTATAAGTACAGTTGGGTACCACTCACATTTGGTGAGTGAGTACAGTACTGATACTGATACTGGTTCCTGGATGGGTACCTTTTTTCGGTACTTCTCTTTCTCTCTGTAATAACAAAAATGTGATTTCAATTTTTGAAATTCAGTTCAAACTTCTTAATTTCAACATTGTTATTTATTTTAACTATTTTGTCATTTATATTTAACTATTTTGTCATTTATTTACACCATTTTACTCATCACACAAAATAAAACACCTCCTTCTCCTGTCTCAAACCTGTCTTGACAACCTCCAGTCACCAGAGCAACGCTGCTGTAATATCTCCCCGGTGACAGTTCCCAAATATTACTTTCATACTGAGGTTCCCAACATACAAATAGATCTCACTTCTGTGGAGGATTTAGCTTTCAGGCTATGAAAACGGTGCACTTTTTAGCTTTTAGATGAACTGTACTTTGCGTTTATTATACATGTTGCCTTCCCCAGCTTTGCATTTCACATTGCTAATGTAATTCAGTCTGTATCCTTAAAAGTACTGAGTTCACCACCCTACCCTAAATATAAGTGCATCTTAGTTTGGTAAAAGAGAGAAATTTCAAATCAGTAGATGTACTTTTTTATTTTTCTGATTGATAAGGAAAATTGTAATGTATTGTAATATTATTTCCTTTCTTGACACTTAGTGAGTTTACTGGACATAGCAAACTTGCCGCTCACGCACATCTTCCAACCCTGCAGGACAATTCCAATACCAAACTGTATTTAAACAAAAAGGCATAGAAAAAGCACCTTAATTTCCATATACCGTACAACTCTACTCTGTCAACACACAGAAACAATAATGACATGACGGGATGGCGAGCCACTCACAGTTTCGGAGTTGGCCGAACAACTTTGCAGCTCAACTCAGCTCAAAAAAATGACAACTATATCTTTAATGAAGCTTCTTTCTCTCAGGAGGCTGCTTCCTATTAACACTCTCTCAGATTCCACCACAAAGGCCTCTGCCAAGGGGCTTCCAGCACAATCAATGATAGCACTAATTGAAATATTATCTCTCGTGCTTCACACAAATGCCCAGGCAAGCCCTCAATAATTGCGCATAGATTATTCCACACACCATGTGCTTTCTAACCACTAACTCTGCCATCTGCTCCGGAATTACAACCATACCGCTGCACTGGTTAAGCGCCCCCTGCACACAGCAACTCCCAAACTGTGAGATGCCTCACTGCTATTAGTGCATGAGGGCTGGCCGAGTCTCCAGTGGCCATCTTATCAGTGTCGATGTCAAGGATCTGGGCAGGTGATGGTGGAAGATTGATGTGGGTATCTACCGCCTGCCCACCTAAATTATATATCTGTTTGCCTCCCTCGAGATTTCAAATCAGATAAAAAGAACATACGGAAGATTTAGTTTGCTCCTGCAACCCCGGGAAGTGTGCACAATCAAGTGGGTGAAGAACAGTCACAGAAACAGGTTGATTGTATCAGGCAGGAGAGGGATATGTGGCACACAATAAGTGGAAACTATTTACCACTCAAGACACGAGAAGTACAGGTAGGGTGATTATAATACAGACAATGGAATTCCCATATAAAGGCCAGGTCATTCTGAGCAGGAGGAAAAGGAAAAAAAAAAGGGGGGGAAACAAAAGAGTAATTAGATTCAAACAGCAAGCTCATTTTGTTCATCACAGAGTTCAAGCTGGGGATATCATTCATTATTTAGACTGTGCCCCTTTTGTTTCTTGCCAGATAAATTGTTGGTTCAACTTATTTCATTATCCTCTGGCCACTCAGTCTGGCTGCTTCCTTCCTTCTCTCTTGATTTCCGGGATCCTGAAATAGGCCGCCAAAATACCATTTTCTGCATGACAACCCAAGTTTTCATGTGCAGCCCCATAACACTCTAACTCCCACGGCGCAGGCATCGGCTAGGGGCTTCAATCAAAAACACGACTGCAGTGGCTCCGGTGTCCGGCGGCCAACACTGCAACACTGTGGCTTGATGTTCTGGGCTTCTCCCAACTGCTCCAACATGTGTGAGCTCTGATGAAGGAGTTCTGGCCAAGCTGAAACAGGCAGGAACACTTAGTGCTCAGACTTTGCTGGCAAAATGTAAAGTGAAGGTTTAAACTAGAGTTACCGCCTCGTGGTTGTATGCCTCCACCAAGCAGTCAAGTTGCAGTTCATGACTCGTATATGGACTAAAGACTTTGAAGGAATTTAATAAAAGGTGTCACCCATTCTTGAGAATTTGGACAAATTATTGCCACTACTACACTCCAAGTACAATTTTTGATGAACATTTATTCTTTAAGGATTCATATACAGTATATGAAATATAATTGTATGTTATATATAAAATGTTTAGGTTTGCATTAATTGTATTTACTTTGTAAACTTGCTCTGTGCCAAAAAACACCCTTGTCCCAGTCAAGACGTGACAATTTCAAATAATTACAAAATGTGTTAAAGGCCTTCAAAGTCTAAGACTAACAATACCTACTGATAATATAGGTATAAAAATGTGGATGAAGGTTGCACTGGGACAGCGTGTTTGTGTATTTTGGTCATTTCCGACTGAGATGTGATGGCTCTCTGGAACACATTACTTTAATTTTTGGGGGTTTTGAAACTCCTGGTTCATGTGCAGCAAGTTCAGTGACCTGACAAATCAAAGTGTGCCTTTTCTCTCATTACAGGTCTGGAACAAATAGCTTGCTGTGAGCAAAATGGCAAAGAGGCTTAACACATGACCTGTAGAAAGTTAGAGAGACACATGCAAGGTGGTGTAAAGAATGCAGCAAAGAATAATAAGACAGAAGATTCACAGTTTTTGTCTTTCATTTAACAATGAACGCAACTGGGGTCACAGAACTTTACAATTCCTGTCAGGGATCATGTTTATGGCTCCACGCTGGTGACAGCCACGGCCGGAGGCATTCTGTTTTCGTGTTGTCGCCCCCCCTTTTTTTATGCAATATCTCAGGAACGCCTGGGGGGATTTTCCTCAAATTTGGCACAAATGTCCGCTTGGACTCGAGGATGGAGTGATTATAAATTGGTGTTCAAAGGTCACTGTGACCTCACATCTGTCCCATTCTTTTGAACGCAACACATCAGGAACGCCTTGAGGGAATTTCTTCAAATTTGGCACAAATGTCCAGTTGGACTCAAGGATGACCTGATTACAGTGTGGTGGTCAAAGGTCACTGTGACCTCACAAAACATGTTTCTGGCCATAACTCAAATACCCACACACTGACTGTGACAAAATTTCACACAAATATCTGCTAGGATTAAGTGGTGATGATCATCATGTGTCATTGCATCAGTCCTCTGTACTGTGTAAAAACCATTATACATGTGATATCTTCCATTTTACCAAAAAAATACACTATGTACCACTCATTCTGGAGAATTGGGACAAAGCAATATTTTGAGGAGTTTTGATTTTTTGTCTCTTTAATCATGCTGGGTTATATTTTAAAAGATCAAACTCTTGGCTGTTAAGCCTGAGGCCAACTTTGTAGTAATTTAATTTTTCGTTTAAATAGCTTTTTTGTTTTCTGGCAACTTCATCAGACACACAAAATGTTTTATTTACTCTATGACTTCAGTTCAGTTAACAGGCAACTAATGGAGTTGATGTCATATACATGGGTGTGTCCATACTTGTTTGACTGGGTGGCCCAAGTGAGCATTGACTTTTTTTAAATTTATTTATTTAGTTTTATTAAATTGACAAAAGTAATTATTTCAAACACATTATTCAATCATTCAATTATTAAAGGCAATAACAAAAACTAAAAAGTCATGTCACCTCCGTCAGCATGGACATCAGTTCCATCAGATGGAAAATCTAACAAAGTTGTCGTCTCACAGTTTCCATCTGACAGAGATGACATCTACATTACAAGGTTTAACAAACAAGAGTTTGACCTTTTAAAATATTTCCCAGCATAATTGAAGAGTAAAAGTCAAAACCTCTTCAAAAAATGGTTGTCAAGTAGCAGTAGAAGTAAAACACTTCTTAGTTCCTCTTGTCTTAACGTTACGTTAGAGTGGAAGAGTCAATGGCTGAAGACAGATTACAACACTGCCTTGAACCTTTGCATATAAACTAATAATTGAACCAGTGTTTTTACGCTCAATACACTATCACCAACCATAATCTAGCAATACTCAAGTGTATAAATATTTTCTTACACCTAATGAAAAGACACAAAAGAAGCTCTTAAAATACAAATATCTGTAGGAAAAGTGTTTTCAGGAACCAGTGAACAGAACATGGTGGCAAAAGCCTTCTAATGCTGTAATTGAGTAAATTCAGTTTAGCTTTGGTACAATTAGTGCTTCACTTTAAACATTTGCAGTAATATTTTATTATATTTTGTCCAAAATTGTGGTTAAAGTTTGACATTGATTCAGTCTGTTCTATAATTCTTTTTAGAGGTCACGAGTCTGCTGTCTCCTCCTGGAGGATAAAGGAATTATCATTCTGATTACATTTCCACAAACATAAATTTACAATAAGATTTAAATTATGCAAATAAGATGCAGAAAGTGGCCATAAAATCCATAACTTGCAGCTGCATATACTGTAACTGCTTCATAAAGAATGCTGCTAACAAACAAGAGTAACTTGTGAACTGCCTGGAATCTTCGCCTTTCAGCGATTTCCTCTTTACTTCAGCTCCTCTAAACTCTTCAGAAATTTAGTTCCTTTGTGTCAAAAGTCAAAAAACATCGGAGGAGTTTGAAACTCTGAGTGCTTCATGTAACACTTGGAAACAGCCTTTGGCATTCCCTCACCCTAAAGGACACAATACTGTATATACATCCAGCAGTGTTTCTAGAAAGATGCTTACTTGGAAATAAACGGAACAGAGTGCGAGCTGTGAGTTTCTCAAGGAGCTCGGCAGCATTCCTCTGACACGACAACCTGGTGAATGGACACAGTCTGAAGTCACTATCCCCGTTGCTTATTAATCAGCCCTCCCTGGCAAGGTCCCTTTTGGCCACCAAAGTCACATGACCACTTCACTGGGACTTGGCAAACCACATTGGGGAGGAAAAGCTTCTCAAAAAGCTTCGCCTTTACTTTTATGCAACTGTAGGTATTGCTACATCGTGATGACGGGGCATTATTTGATATCCAGGAAGTGAAAGTATAGCTGTGTGCAAACTAAGGGCTTTATTCAGCACATTTCCATCACCTGCAGTATGAGAAATAAACAAAAACTGATTCAGACGGCATTTTCTGCCCATGACAGATTTACCCGTCAATGTTTATCTGCATTTCAAATATCAACATCTCAGAAGTTTCCTCCAGGAGAAAGTCTGTCTGTGTCCTTCTACCTGTAGGTCTCTCATCATGTCTTACGTTAGGTTATTACTGTATGCTCTACCTTTCACTCCTAATTATATTCAAGAAATATGTTTTCCTCAGCATCTCCTGAGATTTGTTGTTTTCCTTCTTTGTCTGCTGAATTGTCAATGCCACACACACTGCAGCCTCACTCCTGAAAGCCTTCAGTGAAAATTCCAGTGCTGCAAATTGATTGTTGACCCACACTGAGTGTGAGTAAATCAATCAGGCTTCCATTAAACTCTTAGAACAAACTTTCCCCAACCCAGAAATGATTCATTTGTGATATGAACCTGTGAAAATACAAAACACACACAAACAAAAAAGCATTACTGAATACAGAAATAGAATGCAATGCGGAAATTGCTTTCCACCGCAGGAATGAAAAAGACAACTGGATAACAATTACCTCCAATTTGCAATTTGCTTTTTCAGAAAACAAACAGGGCCTCTTGTTGTTTCCATGAAAGAGGAAAAGTGGCAGTTTCACATCTGTGGAGCAACGATTCTCCGTTACAGACACTCATCATGCTATAATGTGCCTAATTTCCTTAATATTACATTACAAGTTTAATGGGAAAAGCTTCCCGTCCAGGCCGACCTCTTGATTACAGCTGTGGAACAACAATATAAAAGTAGCTCTTGGTGATCAATCTTTCATTTCTGGGTCTATATTGCTGCCAGGGCCTATATTTTTCTTATTTCATGGATGTCACGTCCAGATATTTCCAACTCATACAGAAGAAGCAGAAATAGCAATTTTACCTGTAACAGCAGACTCAACAGACCAGAATGCAATGCAGCCGTGAGACAGGTTCTATTTTTGGATACAGGGAACGTAAGAAAAACAGAATTGGTGGCTTGCGATTGTGTGCTTCCACCAACCAGTGAAGTTCCAGTTTACATCCATGTCTGTCCAGACTCTTATACGTAGTAAAGACTGTGAAGGAATTTAATGATACTAAGTGTTTGGGGTTTATTTGCAAAATGGAAGTTATCACTGTATTGACTTATGTTTCCTGTGAATAATTTCTAGTGAAAAATATGCTGTTTTTATTTTAAAGACAATATGTAGACAAACAAAACCGTTATATAGGTCTGGAACGTTTCAAACGGGGACACCGCAGCTGTAGTGTTTATGTAAAGTGACACAAGTTTATCTACTTAACATGTTTCCTTGATCTCTGACACATCATGGTCATTTTACTATTTATTACAATCAATATATCACAGATTTGTCCTTTATAGACTATTTCTACAGAGGAGTACAGAGGACTGACAGAGCTGAACATTATGATATCACTTCGTCCTTGAGTCCAAGTGGATGTTTGTGTAATTTTAAGAAACTACTCCAAGGAGATTTTAAGCTACTGCCTTGACAAGAATGGGACTTGAGGTCACAGCGACCTTGACCCTTGACCACTGAAATCTTGTCAGTTCATCCTGGAGTCCAGGTCTGAAGAAATTCCCTCAAAGAGTTCTTCCGGTATCATACTCAAAAGAATATGACAGCGGGAAAACATAATGCCTCCAGGCACAGCTGTTGCTGGCACGGAGGCATAAAAGACACCCTCTCTTTCTCATTTCCATTACTATGTTTATAGCTGTGTCCAACCACAGGGCTGTCACTTTGTATTCCAAAACGTAAAATACTGGGTCTGTGGTTATCTGTCTAACTTGAAAAGTCACATAATATTAGAGAAACAAGCTCTACCGTCTACTTCAGTAAGGGGGCCCAAAGAAAGTGTCATCCTGGCCTATAGTTCACCCTGTAACTACTTTGTAAAATGCAACTGCCTTGTTCAATAATTCCCACCGGAAAGAGCCATCAGCAACCATCAGCAGTAATCCTGAGGCATCCATCAGCTCAGATCATACAGGCTGGGCCCTGCATTCAGCTGCACGGTGTCACCGTCCTAGAGGACAGTTCAACTGGGGTCACGGCTCGGAACACTAATCAGCTAACTGTGTAGCCCTGGCCTTGTAGAGGGGCCCTGTGTACCAAAATCACTGTGGTTTATATTGTGCTATTTCTAGAACTGTTGCGCAGCCCTACTACATGTGTGTGTGTGTGTAGAATAAATTATTCATGGGAAAACAGCATCAATTACTTACTGTTGTTGAATCAGTTGTGATTAGACTGGTACAGTTCAGATAAATAAAAAAAAACATGTTCACCTGTTAATAAGTTATCAGATATGGTGCTAATTAATTTTATGTTCAACTTTTTAAATCTGTCACAGAAGTGTGATATAAACAGTAGGACATCAAAGAATATGTCAAGAAAATCATGACATGAGAAAGCAGAGAAAATAAAAAGGGAAGAAATACAGAGGAAAAAACAAAAGAAGAACTTGACGTCAAGAGAAGCAGCTGTTGTGCAAAGTTGAATTACTGCTATGAAGAAAACTGGGGTATGTGTCTTCATATGTCTGCATGCATAAAGGCGAGTGCATTGATATGCGGTGGAGGTGTGAGGGAGGCTGTGCATTGTGTGACAATGACAATAAGAGAGTTGAGCTGTACTACATAACAAAAGAAGAAGAAAGAACAATGGTCAATACCACAATACCATCACCACTCTAAGTCCATTTCTCTTGTTACCTTATGATAATAATAATAGTACTGATAATGCCCAGCAGCAGAGTGACATGAGGTGGAGGGATCTCCCAGGAGAGCAGCCTCAGGCTCCCAGTCCAGACCTCAAACAGCACAGGGAGCTCCAGAGGACGGTCTAAACTGAGGTCAGCCCTGACTCTGTTTATTCATGATTATGTTTATTATAATCATTATTATTACTACTTTTTTAAACGAGGGATCAACCACTGCCAATCTCTCTTGGGCTGAACCCAGACCCATAAAAGAAGGCTTACCCGCAGCAAATATACAACACCTTGTCTTGCCTAACAACGCCCTCAGCTGAAAATCTCATCTAAAATCACTGTAAACCACGGCCTCTTGGGGCTTACTGCTTATAGGCTCGCTCCAGTTCAGAGACGACTTCACTCAGGGCTGTTTTCAACTTACTGGTGGCTGAAAAAGACAATAAATCCATAACACATGCAGTGCACAGAAACCAATTGAATGAGATCATCAATAATCAAGCTTGGGAAGTTAACAGAGTACATGTAACAGGACTATGTAATTAAGATACAAAAAAGCAACTATTCCATTACAATAACAGAAAAAAACAAGGAGTAATCAGATTACAAATATGTTTAGTAAAAATGGGGATTATATTTTGTCTTCAGGAAGACAAGTCAATTAATAAACGTAGCAACGAACATAAAACATTAAATTAGGCTAAAGAATTTCACCATATTTTTTTATGAGGTAATCCAAAACTAATGGAAAGTAATCAAGTTGCATTACTTTAATATTGTAGCACTTGGATTAGATAACTGACCATATTTTATTACAGGAAATTACTAATTTTATTGGAATACATTTTAAAGTAACCCTCCCAACCCTGTCAATAATGATACACTACATTTGTAGATCATGCGGCACTTGAGATTGTATAACTGTACAAATTAACTACCTATCATCTGCTAAAACAATTCGCAAAATAAGTGTCCCAGGGTTCATCTGTCTTTATTAGATCTTCCATCTGATGCAGGGGGGTTGAAATATCCAAATCTTTATTGGTATTATTTGGCAGCACAGTTAAGTAACTATAATGTTCTATTTTTCTACTGGAGAGATAGCGTCCATGGATGGATACTGAATCGTGCTTTACCCAGTTACCATTACATTCATACCTGTATTCACATGAGCTAAAATACCTGAGAGCAAACACTGCCAACCCTATAGATTTTAATAGCATATTGACTTTATGAAAAGTTGAAGATGTTTCAACAAAAGGCACCTGATATACCTAAAAAGACAGCTAACCAAACATTACTTATCGCATCTCGACCGTCTTCTTTCTTACCGCTTCAGCTGTAGAACCTTTGAACTGGTAGTCTATAGCTGGGCTCAATGAGTTGCTCCTTCTGCTCTGTCTCCTCTCTGCTGCCAGTGCCTTCAGGCTCATCAGGCTGAGATGATTGACTGGTAACGGCGCCAAATGAATAATTTGTTATTTTAAAACATTTGGCAGCACCAGCCTCAAGGGATATCAAGCTCTTATCTCTGTGCTTTTCAGCACCACCTTTACATTTTTTTCCCCTCTCTTTTTGTTTGTCCTTCCTGCTAAACTCAACTATTCATCCAAATGTTTTAAATGTACCAACACAGATGGGAGAGGGGTGGGATCCGGGTAAAGTAAGTTAGAATGGACTGGGATCAAAAGTAGGGAGACAGGCTGACAGTCGTAATATATATCAACCACATTGGACTGGCAGTCGACATGCCTGGGCCAGTCAGCCACACAGCACATGGGTAATTTTATTTAAGTGGGGCCTGGAGTTATTTAGAAATACATGTATTTTGCATTGCATTGGCCACAATTGATAACTGGCCCAATGGGAAAACTCCAGGTGCTCCAGTCCGTCACCGCACTGATTGCATACATACCCTTCCTGGATTCCAACTGAAAGCTCAAAGCTAAAGAAATCTTTAATCCCTGGGTCCTGTGAAACATCTAACCTGATATGCCAGATGAAATGTTACACAGAAACATATGGGAAGTCCTGGAAACTGTTTGGAAAAGGACAGACACTTTCAAAAAAAGAAATACAATCTATGTAATCCTGCGATAACAGACAATCAGAGGTTGCAACGTAGTTGTTTCAACACCAGAGAGTAAAGCCACTAACAAACTACACCCTTTACATTTTTTCAAGGTCACACCCAACCAGAAACAATACTCGCCTCCCATCGGTAGTAAGCACACAATGCCAATGCCCCAGTGTGATGGAGCACACTAAAGACTTTGGATTGGTTCAATAATGGAGGTTTTTTTCAGCTCTTTATTTGTTTCCTAAAATGGGGGGATTGTCCTCAATCTCTATTGAGTGTTCAGAGACAGACTTGTGAGTCTACCATTTATCACAGCCTGACTTCAACCAATCAGAACAACTTAACATAGGATGTTTGCCAAAGCCGATCAAAAACATATTTTCTATTGAGAAAAGCTTCAGTACTCTTCTTTGCTCCTCTTCCAACAAGGAAATGCTCTCCACTCCTGATATAACTGATGGTATAGCAACATCGATGCTAACCTCATAGGAGTCACAATTGTTGTTTTAACTGATTTCACACACAAACCACTACCTACCAGTAGTTCCTTACAGAATGCTGATTGGTCCGAACCACAGTGCTTCAACCAAAGCCACAATAGCTTGAAGCCTGGAAAAAATGGATTCTCGTGAACACGTTTTCTGGCTAATCCAGTTGCCTCGCAGGGTCAGTGAATAACAATGTCTTTTCCACACTGTAGTTTAGGGTTACAGGTTTGACTTTTAACAGTGACAGGCCAACAATAAACAAACTGTAGCTCACAGCTGTATGCGACTGGTTCTTTGGGGTGCATTCTGGACAGTGTGATACCTTGCTACCAGGGGTAAAGGCAGATCCATTCCAATGCTTCGTGTCCAAACAGACATATCAATACATCTTAATGTAGCTGTGTCTGAGGGTGAACTCTTGCTCTCCAGCCGAGAAGCCACCTGGCTTTAATAGCATTTCATGGCAAATTTACGTGACATTCATTTATCACGTTTTGATATCAAGCCACTGTACACAGGTGGCAATATCTACCTGCCATTGTCGGCCATCTGCCTGCTATTCCTCTACATTCTGCTCCCAGGCTTTATGCAGACTGTGCACTGGGAGATGGACAAAGACATTTTTTTACAGCGACAGCTCTGCCTCTTTTGCCTTGAGATCCCTACTGAGTAGCTGTAGCCCTGCGATAAGAAGAGAACCCACTCTACCCATCAACAATGATCTCAATGTCTTTAACAAAAGGCTGCATACAACGAGCACACCACGGCTCCCATACCACCAGCCCTATCAATCTCCGCTCTCTTAGCTGGTCATCCAATAACAGCTGTTGCTCCAAATTTCGTTCTAACCGACTATAATTCTCGTCTTTGGCTGACACGGGCTGATGGACGAAGGACAAGGGCACAATACACAGGCCTGCGAGGGTCTCGGCCAAAAAAACCACAAGAGTTTGTGCTGCATCCTGGCAACACAGCCGGCACTGTCTTCTCCCAGCCACATACAGAGAAAGAGGGAGGGAGGCAGCCCGCTTAGACAATGAGGCTGCCTCATTACCAGTGTTTATCTTAAGCTGGATTAATACTCCAGAAAGAAACGCTGTTCTTTTCTTTGTTCGGAGAAGAACATGTGCTACTTCTTTAGGGGCAGTTTGATATTGGGATGTTTCACTGTGTTCTTGAGTTTTTGTTGTTGTTGTTGTTGTTGTCGTAGTTTGCATTTTTTTGCAACTTCTTTTCCCTCCAGCCGAACAACCCAACGCCCACTGATGTCAGCATTTGATTGTTTCCCACCTACCCTTCACATGTTCGAGTCTGCTCATTTGGTTGTCGTGGAAGATGATCAACTGTTGGGGTTCAGATCCTTCCTGCTTTCAGCCAGGAAAAAATTCTGCTACTTGCATATTCAATCGTCTGACAGAAACAGTCAGACCAGCTGCAGAGAAGCAGGAGCTCCTCTTTGTCTGAGCTGCCTCACCTTACAGAAAACATGAACAGATCTGTACAGCTGATTCCAGGCACACACTCTTTGTACTGCTGCTTTTTTTATGTGACTCTGATGTCAAGTGTGAATCAGTTCTGTCATGGTGAATGCATACAGCTGTCTGTGCCAAACGTATTAAATGGTAGAAAATAATGTTAGACTGCATGCAGTGAAGGATACTGTGAAGCTGACCTTGACATATTCACACATATTTTCCATTTGCACAAGAGAAAGCCGAAAGAAAGCATGACACTATGATCTACCATCTAAGATGTCAATAGTCTCCTGGAAAGCTGCACGGCAACTGCGGTTCATGCAGATGCTGTGGCCCTAACTCGTTCAAACTTTGCTACATTTTTGTTTTAATCTGTTATTTTTTGGCTTTATTGCTATGACACGTGTCACCTATGATAGAAAAACACTCAGGCATTGTAAAAAGGAGGCGTGGGTATTGGATAAAAGAGCTGCAGATCCCGAGATGATCAGCTGGATGCTCCACCATGGGCCACGCCAGGGAGGAACGAGGAGAGTGGCGATGAGAGAACTCAAACAGTCATTTCTAGAAGGGAACCTCTAATCTTAGATTTGCTAAATTCTCACAAGATTTGTACACGTTGAACAAACTAATTATGTTTTATAATGTGATAACACTGGGTGCTTAGGTTTAGAGACAAAAACACTTTGTTAAGGTTAAGGACAGACCATAGTTTAGAGAAAAAAGATTATTCTCGCAAGATCTTTTACAGGTCTAGGGTTCCCTTCAAGACACAACCATGCTAACTCAGCTTCAATTTAAGGCTGCTCCTGGCTAATGTCCGGCAAGGAAATGAAACTAACAAAATGGGCTGGTCAAGCAACAGGAAACCACAGACAGTTGTGCCCACATTTGACTGGTAGGACAAGGAGAGGAGGTTTTTACATCAGTGATGCTTGGTGGTCAAACACAGTCAAAGTTTATGAATAGTATTTCCCAGATGTTAAACTTTTTATGTGAATATGTCAACCATACTTGCTTGAACGGCAGCAAAAACGACCACTAACAAACCTAGGAATCCTACATTTTTTGAAGGACACACCTTACCAAAACAATTCTTGACCCTTATTGTCCTCAGTAGTAAGCACACAATGTCATCGCCCCAAAATGAAGGGCCGTCCAAAAGACTAGAAAGAAGACTAAAGATTGGTTTACAGTTTTTTAAAAGTCCCTAATTGTTTCCACATATCTTATTCTATTCTGAATTTAATTATTTAATTATTTATTATTTTATATTATATTTAATGTGAAGGAACAACAGCTTTCTTTTTGTTGTGCAACTCTGTTTTGTTAATGATAATAAATTACTTGATACCCTGAAATTATTGCAACATAAAGAAGAAACAAAAAAACAGAATGCTGCAAAATACACCAAGAGCAAACTGAACTGATCTTCATTTTGGACAAAGCCTCCCACCCTCTCTCCAGTGAGCTGACGCAGCCCCACAGCAATTTTAGCCCGCGGCTCATCCCCTCGAGGTGCACCGAGAAGCGCTTCAAGCACTTATTCGTGTCGACTGCCATCCAGATGTACAGTGTTTCCTGCCACAGTGGCTGCAGCCTCAGCCAGCTGAGCCAGGTGCCTCTCTCTGTCTCTATCAATCGCTCCGGATTGTTTCTCTCTGCTCCTGTGATCTGCCCCGCTCTCGACATCCACCCCCACCAACCTGGATGGTTCTGACCTGCAGAGTCCTCTGTGTATTCCTCTACACATCTGTATATGAGCCCAAATGGCATTATCTCTCTTATGAGCAGTCTCGAAGTGCACAAGCTGCTTCCATGTGTGATTATAATCAGATCAGACCATAAGAGTAGCTACTGTAACAGCTACTTTCCATTTTAAAAATAGACCCACAGTCCTGCATGCTAAAACAATGATGACACATACTTGGCAGCTAAACCCATATTGATACAAAGGGGTCTGAACTGAGGAATGGAAAAGAAGTCGTTATAATTACTTACACTATAAGAAACGTTCACTTTGCAATGTCACTGCGGTTTAGTACTGATTAGAGCTGTGCTGATTCGTTGATTTAATCAATTATGCCTTGTCAACTGAAAGAAATTTAACTCCAAACTATTCTGATAATCAATTAATCATTTTTCAAGAAAAAAAAAAACATTGACTAGTTCCAGCTTCTTAAATGTTAAAATGTTGCTTTTCTTTGTCATTTATAAGAGGAAATGAAGAGTCTTTGGGTTCTGGAGTGTTGGTTGGACAAACTTTGAAGAAAATAATCAAAACATTAATCAATAATGAAAATAATCATTAGCTGCAGCTGTAGCTCTGTTGGCTGGTTCTATTTTTTTGTATTTTCTGATTCCTGGTTTGTCTATTCACCTTCTTTTTAGCAAAGAACAATGTAGAAAATATTAAAGTGACATTTTTTTTCTAGCAAGCTTTTCATTTTTTTACGCCTGCTGACTGACACTTTTGCCAGTTAAAATGACAAACATTGCCAGCACCGATTAACCTTAATTCTGTAAGTAACATGCCCAAAGGCCAGGCTGTTGTTGGCCAAAGATCATCTGTCTGAAAAAAAGAAGAAAAACTTACTCAAAATGAGATGTCTCGACTGAATGGCACTTCTGTTTTCCATTCCATGTTTCTGCTTTCACAGACAACAAAAGGCGATTAGATTACAGATCTCAATTGAATGTTTTTATTCATAATCTAAGTTACCATTATTTGCAAACCTTAAAAACTAAATCTAATTAGGTTCAATAAAGGATTTGAAAGGATTCTGTTTCGACAAGCACATTCTCAACCCTATACATGAAACCTTTTCAAGCCTTTTATTGTGAGAGGCAGTGATGTGTTCATGTGCTGCTGCTACGTCAGAAAAAGAAAAACAAATCGGGATAACATAAAAAGTTTTTTTTGTTATAATAAGATTTTTTCATGTTATAACAAGAGTTTTCATATTACATTTTACAAACTTGTGTTATAACCAGAAACTTCTCATTATAACAACATACTATTTGTCTTGTTAGAACGGGAAAAGATTCACGTTCCAGCATGATAACTTACTATTATAACAAAAAACTTTTATTGTTCTAACAACATATTTGTCTTGTCGTGATATGACATGTTCAATGTTAAAACATGATAACTAATTTTTATATTTTTCTAGAATGCGACTACAATGCGACATTAAAGTCATTTTATCATGTTAATTGTCATTAAACATTTCATGTTAAAACAATAAGTTGTCATGTTTTATTACATGGTGTTGTTAAATACTTTTACTTCTGCACAGCAGAGCGTTGCTATGTGTAACACGCCGTTGCTATGGAAACAGTTCTGATCGTAGACTCCGGCAGAGCAGTAAGATAATTTTTAAAGTAATATTTCGAGTAATTTGGTTTTTTGTCAGGTCCAAGCCTAAGATGACATCTTCAAATGTCTTGTTTTACTCACTTTACCAAAAAATATTGAACATTTAAGAAGCTGAAATCAGAGAATTTTTACTGTTTCTTTAAAAAACAAAAACTCTCACACTGATTGATTATTAAAATAGTTGGTGATTAATTTAATAATCAGTGAATCATTGCAGCTCCAGTGTCAAAAGCTATGGTGTGTTCTTCATTGTAACTGTCTGTTATACACAGTGAAGGTCTATACAGAAATAACAGATGTTAAGAATGCTGAAATTGACCAATCAGCATCAAGCA
Source organism: Lutjanus erythropterus (assembly GCF_056507025.1). Taxonomy (NCBI): domain Eukaryota; kingdom Metazoa; phylum Chordata; class Actinopteri; order Lutjaniformes; family Lutjanidae; genus Lutjanus; species Lutjanus erythropterus. Next base: position 9,820,244 of record NC_139327.1, read on the forward strand.
TTTAACAAAGTCATGTAATAATACAAGATAAATGCTATATTGTTATAAAGAGAAAAGTTTCTTTCTATAAAGTCACAAGTTTCTTTGTTCTGGTGCAATACACTGCTCTATGTACTGTATGTCTGCTCACCTGTAAATCTGCCTTCATCTTTATTATTCATTTATTTTCCACCACATGTTCTTTTGCTGTGTTTATCCAGTCTGATCTATATTAGCCTTGTCCTTATCTGTGCCCCGTGCTGTTGCTGCAATGACCCAGTTTCCCTATGGGGACCATTTAAATTTCATCTAATCTAATCTAACATATCTCAGATTCTGCAAGAGATCTGCTGATATGCAAATGACTTCAGCACAATCTTGGTGCTGTCTAGAGAACGGATTGGACTTGAAATGGGGGGTAAAGGGACAATTTCTCCAGGTGTATTAAAAGCAGACATTTTTAATAGTGTAGCAGTATGGCACAAAACAAAACGTTATCTCCCAGGCTGCCTGTTCCACCAGTAATTTGTGTATTTTTCAAAATGTTGTCAGGTATGCAGAGGTTTTCTTTCTCTTGACACCATTCCCTGCCTGCAAAATAATGACTATACTAGTATGCAAGATAAGTAATGATATTTGGTATTAACAGTGACAGTATGCGCTGAATTTTATTAAGTAGAGGGTTAAAACAAGCTCTCTCTGGTCTACTAAACCACACAGAGTGAGTCACTTGATTAATTCCATCGTTTTCTTACCAGTGACATATCTCAAATGTATAATTAGGTTGAAAAGTGCGCCGCAGTTTTCTCAGAGCTTTACAGTATATGCTGATTCTGTTCCACATAACATGAGTTTAGCAGTGGAGCTCATAGCTTTCAGTGCAAACTTCATTCAGTGCTGATGATGGTATTTGACACAAAGAATAAAAGCAGTTATTTTATATTTGCTGGCGTTAGTCTGAAGGCAGAATTTTGAAGCATGCATAAATGTAACAAACTCATTATCAAGCCTGTGACCTTTTTTAAATATGCATCTTTACAGTGTTTAAATTATATCTTGGCTATAATGGGAGCCCTATTTTTCAGGGGTGGGAGTATAAACACAATGCTGTAATTTCTCATTTCGATATGATACCTTGAAAAATATCAATATTCTATACCACAGGGAAAATTAGACTCAACACTGAGGGCATTAAATTTGCGATTTTTATCAAAAGATAAATATCACAATGCTATTAGGATTACGGATATAACAAACAACATGCGTGATGAGAAGAAGACAGCGAGAAAGTGCAGTTGGTACAGGAGTATTGATACTGCAAAAAGTAGTACTGAAAGCATTTCAAATATTCAGTATCAATATTTATCAGTATATCAATATGTTTGACTACAGCAGAGGGTGTAAAGTAAAGCATTTCAGTCGCAATGCAAATACACCATCGCACAACATATGTTCATTCCAAAGACAGCGTACAGCGCAAATCATGTGTCATCACACAACCAGTACTCCCCCACGCATGGGTGGTCACAACAGGAGTAGACGGCACTGACACAACTTATCATGAACTGTGAGCCTCTTATTAATTTCAGGAACCTAAATACACAAGAAAATATAAAGTAATACAGATAAGAAAAAATATATTTTAGGGCTCCCTCTCAATTTCTCAAATAAGGCTTTCTGGGTAGTTCAAGTCTCTTTCAGGGGAACCAAGCTCCCCACAGCTCCCCCCACATTTCCAACCCTGCATCTTTTTTTTCTAGTACTTTATGCAAGAATATTCAGCTGCACGTTCTTTTTTTTTCTGTGCAGGGGTTTGACTTTTCACATAGTAAATGGGCTGGGCTGGACTTTGGTCCTGGAGCTTTTGGTGCAGCAGAAGACACAGCTATGAAGATCAAAGAGGCTGCTGGCTACATGAAACAGTGCTGATGAGGAAAAATGCTCCTCCATCCTTCCTAAAGCCACTGATTCATCCACTTTGAACCATTTATTTATGTAAATGTTCACCTCTGAAAACAAGGGTCATTATCAAAGGACAAGGGAGATTAAAGCTCGACTGATACTCCATGTTTGGCGTTGATGCCAATACCGATATTAGGGAGTGAAAAATTCTGATATCAATATATCAGACGATATTCTTACAGAATGTACACATTAACACACATTTTTTGCGATGATCCCTCAAAAGTGGTTAACACCTGTGACAAAGAAATGTAATCGAAGCAGGAAACTTTACAGTTCAACAATAAACTTTATTGTCCAAAATGATATCAGGGCACTGAAACAGTATTTTTTTTACTGGCATTTTTAATAATTATAAATTCTAAATAACTAATATTGGGTCAATAATATCGGTCGGCTGATATATTGGTCAGGCTCTAGACTTCTGAGTCCCTATTTCATTTTAAAGCCAGGCTGATACATCAGTCAGCTATATCGGTCTACACAGATATGAGTGTATATGTTGTCAGAATTTTTAAATATATTTTCTACAGAAAATACAGATCATTTTTATTTAGTTTTTAGTTTTTACTTTTATAAGTTTTATAAGCATCATTTTATGCAAATTTGATCCTTAAATTCAGGCTGCAACTAATGATCAGTTTCACTGTTGATTCATCTTTGGATTATTTTCTCAAGTCATCAATTAGTTGTTTGGTCTATAAAATGTCAGACAATTGTGAAAAATGTCAATGAGTTTTTCCCAAAGACCAAGATGATGTCCTAAAGTGTTTTGTATTGCCCACAAACCAAAGATATTGAGTTTACTGTCAGATAAGAGAAAAGAAACCAGAAAATATTCACATTTAAGAAGCTGAAATCAGAGAATTTTTACATATTTCCCCTCATAAATACCAGCCTTGGTATCAATTTATAATTTATATAAATTTATAAATAAAGAATATCAGCCAATATAGCGATGTCAGAACTTGTTTTTTACAACCTAATATCATTATTGGCACCCAAAAAATCCAGTATCAGTCAGGCTGTAGTTGTTGCAGACTGCTGGTAGCGCCTGAAGAAGAATAAATGTAAATACACAATAGGTTGATTGGAGCTTATAAAGGTGAAGTTTTCATTTTGCTCAGGTGGCCTTTCTTTGCATATTTTTAAGCTCACCTCTCCATCTAGCCACTGTCTAGTTGTTATTGGATTGCATTTTTAATGTCAGGTGTAAACAAGGTCAGAAAGAGACTGAGCTGCTTCACTGCTCTCCCCTCCAGCACCAGTACCAGCAGCAGCAGCACAGCCCTCTTGTCTGCCTGCTCGCCTGCCCAGAGAATACATGGCTTAACTTGGATGACCTGACCACGCAGTCGATGTGGATTAAGAACTAATACTTAATCAACTTTGCGGCAAAGACCTCCCGTCCGTGAGATTTACCATGCGTCAAGATGATCCGCGGGCACAAGAACAAGGAGCCACAGGCGCAAAAAAAAGGACAAGTGCTCAATTTTAACCGCAGGTGCATCCAAAGAAAAAGCTTAAAGACTGAAGCATGATGAACAGCATATTAGTTCCGATTCTTTCTTTTTTTTTCATTTGCAAAAGTGCACAACCAAAGCAAAACTAATACAGCAGAGAATTAGTATCTCACATTGACAGGATTAAAGTTTCGGAGAAAAGACTGCAGCCTAATATAACTGGTGTAAAAATACATTGAGAGTATCCACTCGGATACTTAGAGAGTCAAGCCACTGGCACCAAGACAGCTCAACTGCACTTCACTAATCGCTTAATTTAAGCTGCGGCTTAGATGACAGGCAGCATCCTGATGTCAAATGTTGGCGCAAACACTGCCCGCGGCGTGCACACAGACAACTGCTCAACTGACAAGCAGTCACACACAAACAGAGTCGGGCACAGCGATAACAAGTGCTCCCAGGAGAAATAAATCCATCACTTACCTTGCTCCATCAGCAGGATGGTCATGCCGACCAGCATAGCCCAGTACAGAGGGTTCTTCATGTTTCTCGGGGTGTTGTTAGTCTGCTGTGTGAGGTGTTCTGGGAAAAATAGCCTGTGAGTGTCTGAAAATCCCGAAAAGTGCTTTTCTTCAAGTCCCCGCTCCTCCTGTCTGACTGTACAGCATCCACCAACGCAGCGCTCCACAAAGTCCCTCCTTCAACTGTGAGGTTATTGGCAGCGGGGCTGAAGGCAAGCTCGCGCCAATCAAACACACCGCTTCCTGTTTTGCTTGTCAAAGTAAAGTACGCCTACAGCTGTTCGGTTATTCCTGTGGTACCCGAGCGGTAGCGGCGCTTTTATTTTGAAGATAAATCCAAGCAGCTTCCTGTCCTGAGCTGATTGTTTGTAGCTAGCTTAGCTCGAAGCGGCTGTTAGCGCCGACTTCTTGTGGAGGCGCTGCCGTCCGCAGTCCGTCAATATGTTGCTGATGAAAAGCAGCTTGTGTACTCATTATCGTCCTCTGTTTGTCTTAATTCCGCTTATTAAGCAAAGAATAAAACATGGAAAGCAGAGGAGCGAGCAAAAAGAGCAAATTCTTTGCAACTCAGGATTTTTCATACTTTTCAGGGGGTTGCCTTAAAAGACCTTTTTACAGCAGCCACTTTGACATGAAATAGTGGTGTAAATATAACAAATTCCAGAAAAATGTAATGTGTGCGGTAATTACGGTTACAATAGAATAAAGCACCTGTGAGATATGACAAAAAGTATTCCTCCATTATCTGCTGGCACCCCAGTTGGTAGAATAGACCTTCTTCACAGCAGACATATTGATATGAAAGTATCAGCACAGGTGTTACCAGTGACACTAATTAAGGTTCTGTTCCATTCAGGTCACACAGAGTCAGGGTGCTGCTGTTGTACAGGTTGGCTCACTGGAACAGCTCTGCTCCACTAAATGGAATTGGAACTTAATTAGAGTCATTGGTAACACCTGTGTGTACCCAACCATTTCATATCAATATGGCTGCCTGATAAAGGTCTGTCCTACCAACTGGGATGAGACTCTAGAGGTATACTTTTTTTCATATCGCACGCGTGCTTCATTCAGTTGCAATTACTGTGCGTGTTAGATTTTTTTGGTTAAGTTTATGACTTAAATTATTATGCTAATTTGTGTTTCTTTCTGTTTGGTTTAATTTACTGTGTATATTTGATATTTCAGAAGGAATAATTCGGGAATAATAAAAAAGCAGTATTATGTACCAATACAAAATTAAAGGAGAAATCTGTAATATATTGACTGGAATAAATCATAAAATGACCATAATTTGAAATTTCTTCTTCCAGACTGGAATAACTGTTTTAGTTTGCCTGGTGTGACACTAATTTGAGTTAAAATTGATGCCGAAATGTTCGCTGAATGAGTAAGTGTCTGGTTATGAGTTGTAAGAAATCAGAGCATTTGCTTTTGTTGCTTTTGTTTTCAGGATAAAAGCCTTCACGAGCCCCTCCAGTGAAAATCATGGGTTTTTTTTTACCTTGCTAACATGTCCATTTGGTGTTTTTCATGTATATATCAGGAGCGAAATAAGCAGTAAATGTCATGTCTGAGCATTTCTTGTTTTGAAACTGCAGTGACAGGGACAAACCTAAGGAACCAATCCCTTTAATTGAGGAGGTGGTAGATACCATTAGCAACAATGCTGAGCCCACAGGAGAAGAAGCTGGTTGTAGCTAGTTACCATGATTAGCTAGTAAAAGAAAGGAGAAGTCGGAGGAGAGGGTGAAGACTATTTGCATATTCATGAACCCTTGACCAGTAAATGAAGGTGTAGAGCAATATGTAAGCAATTTTAATAATAATTTATTACATCTCACAGAGCATTTTGTATTCTTTAAAACATGGCTGGAGGTGGACTTTAACTTTACACTGACAAACAATTGACAGTTATAAACAGCTGATCAGCTTTCAGTGGAGTATTCGTCCTGTTGTCAGTTTATGAGGTTGCGTGCGCCTTGCCAAGGGGAACAACTCACTTCAAACCATAGATCGTATATTAAAGAAGGACTTCAATCTATTTAATTATACTGTCTCAACTCTAACTTACTATTTGGACTGCAGTGCTCATTTTTGCAAGCACAATAATTGCAACATATTGCCCCTTTAAGTTTGCTGCTACATGCAATAACTATTTAATTATCACTTTCAGCAATTTATACAATTATTATACTATTTCTATCTACATTTTACTGCATAGTATTAAGTTGTCACTTTGCGCCTCCTGACAATGAGTTAATTAGTTCCTACCAGCCATTGTGTAGGAGGGACAGGTTTGAGTGTAACATAGTAAAGTGCCATGTGCAAACAGTAGAGTGAAAAGCCTGGGAGAAAGGTTGGGTGCACTGCAGTTTTTTTTTCCATATTGGTGTTAATAAAAAGAAGAATAAAAAAGAGAAAAAAAAGAAAACCCAGAAAGTCTGGAAAACACTAACTAATGCTGGAAATATACTTGCTTTTAGCTACACATTTGCATATGCATCCCGACGCTTCATGGCTGCCTTGTGTATCCTGCGTCAATTTGGAGTGATGGTTGTGTGTGTCATCAGAAATTAATGCTACGTATCTGCAAACGCACGGTTAAACAGCAAGTGTATCTCCAGCCTAAGAAAAGAAGGTTATACTACAATTTTTCACGTTGTCAATCAGTTTGTTTCTATAACGTATCCATATCTTTGTTATCACTTTCTGTTTTATTAAGTACTTTTTAAATAACTACTGGGGCTTTGAGAGACCTCAGTCAAAAGCACCCAATTTGGCCTATGCATTTTTAATAGGTGGAACAGGGGAGCTGCCGTTTTTTTTTTTTTTTTTATAACGTTACATTTCTCAGCCAGTTTCAGTGAGTCATGTTATATTCAAGGTCCAATATGCTGATGTGTCACAGCAACAGGCCGCAGCTGTCAGTGTAGCGTCTATGTATATTTGACTGCGAGGGGCCCTCTGTCAGTCATTTTAAAGGAGACAGACACTGTTGCAACAGACGCAGGTTTCCTCATGTGCTCTGTCTGTTTTTATTTCATACAATCTGCAAATTGTAACTTTCCTAACATAACAATAATAATCAGTTTTTTTTTCTTCTAGAAATAAGTTCACATTTTGCCATGGTGGTTATTTTACTCGTGGGCTCCTACGGACCACAGTTGGCAGTCCATGTTAAACGGTAGGAAGAGGGTTAAACAAAGCAAAAGATTGGCAGCCTAAGCGTTTACAAAAAGAGAGCAATTTCTGTGTGACTCAGGATCTTCACAGGCTGATCGTTTGAGGATTTTTCATAGTTTCCAGTTTTTTAGTTTCCAGCAGTGAAAAGGAAGGTTTATTAGCTGGGCTAATTTTGGGTTGAACTGCTCCACAGTGCTTCACTTCAAAAGGTCACAAGCCAAACTGATTGTGTATCAGTTCAGATGTCTGCAGTTTGGAGCTGGAAAACAGCTGAAAAATCTTGCCTTCATCATTTCAGTTGATATTTATAATTATTGATAATTTTTAATGACCTATTTTGAATAAAGACCAGGAGGGAAAAGGTTGAATTAACCACCTCACTTTGAATTTCAAGAGACAGTACCCATCAATACCAAAAATACATATTTTTCCTCTTCTTATTTCTTATCAGATATCTGCTGTAGAGATTTCTGCCTTCTCTCCAGTATAATGGAACTAGATGGCACTTGGCTTGTGGTGCTCAAAGCACCAGAAAATACATTTGAAAAACTTGAGCAATGTCTCTTTCCATTAATCATGACCCAGAAGGCAGACATCTCTATCACCAATATAAAACTCTGCAACTCACACCAAAACAATCTACATGGATAAAAAGCACTCCAGGCCAGAGGGAAAATATGTATATTTGATTTTGGGGTGAACTGTCCCCGTAAAAACTTTTTTAACAAGGCACACAATCATTTTAAAATGCATGAATAAATAAATTTACACAAATAAATTTAAATAAATAAGGATAAATGAATGCTCTCACCTTGATACACTTAAATACTGGCAAGGTGACCTGTTCTTTTTTGCTGACAATTTTCTCACCATCTGCATTTATTTTCTCACACTGTTTGTTGTGTCACATGTTGATAGCATCGCTGGACAACACACGTGTTAAATGATTGGCTGTTTGCGTGTCATTCATAGCACGCTTCATTATCAAGGGATATGACAGGCTGTTTATGAGCCGGAGCGCATTCATTATGTGCTTTTGGTTTGCATTGATTGCATTCAAGTGAAAGTATTGTACTACATACTGTTCAGTCAAGTGGCTGAGTCCTGAACTCACCCCTGTTCTGTTAGATATTCACTTGTTATTAGCAATCGCAGCAGAGCAGACTTAACATTCGAGAAACAAATACAATAAAAAAAATAATGCAATTGTGTGTTCAGCTCAGCATCAGCCTCCTGCACAAATTTACCTTCACTGATCAAATGCCACAGTCTCAGAATTGACTGTAAAAGCAAATAGCAGAGCAGTTGCTCCACATACAGAAGAAATCCTGATTTATTCTTCAGTTAAGTCCATGTTTTGCTGATGTTAATAACAAGTAACTACTGGTGACACATTTAAAGGACAGCAGAAGGGAATAAAGAATAACATCAGATTGTTTTTCTGTTGCCATCAATGCTCGCAAAATAAAAGTTCTAAACTTAAGAGTCCAGCCGTCAAGGGATATCTCTGCCTGTAATAAACTAGAAACAGCTCACAGAAACACAGAGACAATCCATCACCAACTAAGTGAATTGAATTAGCATTTTCTTTTCTTAGCAATGTGACTCCATCAAACCAGAGTCACTGCACTGCCACTTTTATCAAAGCAAAAGTTGCCTCTCTTCTGTCATTTAGTCCAACATCAGACATGACAGACTTAAACATGCTATTTATATGCTCCATTCATCACATAACAGATTTTATAAAATACAAGAGGAGGTCACAGGCAACAGATGGCGACGCACCTTCTGCAAAGCCACCACAACTGCCACCGGAGACCTGCAAAGTTCAGACAACATTAACATGACGCTCACATACGTTGTCCCAAGCTGAAACAAGATTTCAAACTGTAGCAGTTGTTGGTCACTTGTGGCCCCTAGTAGCGGTTAAGAAGAGTGAGAGGTCAGCTGTGAATAGTCGTATAAAACAGAGAAGTCAAAAAATAGAATTACTGCCTCACAGCTGTATGTCTCCACAAACCAGTCGAGTTACAGTTTAAATCCATGTCTGTCCAGACTCATATAAAGTCTGTAGTGAAGACTCTGAAGGAATTTAATATAGAACTTACCACTATATTAATCCGTCTTCACTTAAAGACTTTTTTTTCAGAGGACAGAGGACTGATAGAAAGCTGAACATTACGATGTCACAGAGAAGTTGACCTTTGACCTTTTGGATATAAAATCACTCATTGATATAAAATCACTCATTGTTTGTGTGAAACATCATGTTCACAAGAATGGGATGACCTGAAAACATGAAAATGTAAGGGCATAAAATCATTTTTATCTTAAATCCTGAATCAAAGAGATTGTCTTCAGTTGTATTCGAGAGCTGCGGACAAGATGTAAGTCCACTGATCTCACGCACACAAAGAAACGATTGCACGATCCCCTCCCGACCTTCGCCTGACGAGGTATAATTATGAGTTTGAACTAAACTAAAGTAAGGCTAGTTTTTCAAAGTATGATGGTCAGTGTCCTGGTTGCATGAGGAGGAATCCTTATACAGTGTTAATCTAATCAGTGTTGTCCAACAGGACACTTCAAGTCAGGAGTAATGCTGTGTGTCAGCTGACAGCTACAACACCCATGTCACAGCATGTCACAGCATGTCACAGCATGTCACAGCATGTCACAGCATGTCACTGTATGTCACTGTATGTCACTGTAGTGATGACCTACTGTATTTAAATGAGTGCAAGCGTACAGTCAGTCCTCAGCTGTCTTTTCTCCTGCTGCTGTCTATAATAGTTGTGATTCTGCTCTGTGTATCTGCACCCTGGAGACTCTTTATTTTTCTGATTTAAATCCCATCGGGGAGATTATTTGCAATGCTCCCTGAGCTTATGTGCACTCGATCAATGTGTAGTACAGAGTATTTGATATGAGAATGGAGTTTGTACTGTATGCAGTCACTGAGATATAAATACAATGGAGTTCTATGGGATCTTAAAGCCTCTGGAAACTCAAATCCACAATAGGCTCTAACTGTGTAGTTTTCACGTCTCATATACATAATAGTAAGCATCTAAAAAGTATTGGACACTAGATTTAATCCAAATTCAAAATCTTGTCCTTAAGGTTTTTGCTCACTTTCCCGATACTGGGTTTGATTTTGGCTTGCTTGTGCTTGGACATTTATTATGAAAATTAGACAATTAATTCCACAAACCAATTATTTAAAAAGTCCACATCAGTTGCTTAGTTAACTTTGTCGTCACACAGCCGAAGCCATTGATTATGCTCTTCTTACAGCCACCAAGACTCCTTTGAAAATGCAGTCATTTTACCTAAATTAAAACACACAGTAACACAAACTAAAAGATTGTGTTACTGTGTGTATTAACGCACTGGTTTGGGTCTGAACTAATGCTACTTGCTCCTGTGTTCTGTGAGGTAAAATGACTGCATTTTCAAAGGAGTCTTGACTCCAGTGATCTGCAAAATAAAATTACAGTTTTTTGCTTTGGTGGCTGTGAAGAGAGCACAGATGGTGGCTTCCGTTTCAGACAGCCTTTTCTGATGGAAAAGTAAAGCTGTAATAATGTTCTAAATATATAGTATACTTAAGCTGATATTGACTGTTTCAGGTAGTGCTATTTTTTTAAGGTGGATAAAATATGATTTTTCTGCTGACTCTGTCTACAGCAGCCCACACAGCAGTGCGTGCTCAATCAAAGGACCTGCATCTTGGTCGGCGCTAATCTCGCATACTACTGAACTGATCAGCCTAATTTTTTGTGCACATTCATGACTGTTTGCTGAAGGACCTCTGTGATTCATAATTTCGGATAAACCTTGAAAATCCTTTTTCTTTTTTTCTTTTTTTTTTATGGTTTCACGTCAGCAGCAGCCATGGCCACAGGCATTATGTTTTCAGGTCATGAGACTCTTGTGAAGGCGGCATCTCAAGAACACCTTGAGGGAATTTGGATGAAAGGTCAACTCCATTTCAACTACATATATTCACATTCACTACATACATTAGACAGACATGGATGTAAACAGTAACTTGACTGCTTCGATCTGAAATCTTGTTTCAGCTTGGGACAACATATATGGCGGTCATGTTGAACTTTGCAAATCTGCTGGTTGCATCTGGCAGTTGTGCTGACATTGCAGTAGGTGCTTCATCACCTGTTGCCTGGTGGGGATGTACACTCTACTGAGTGATCTTTTCTAATTCAAGCAAGTTTTGTATACAGGCTTTTGTATGAATTGTGATTTTAGTGTGTCGCTTGTTGACATGTGAAAATCAAATTTTGACAACCTTAGGGCAGACAAAGCCTTCAGGACCTTCTGTGACTTTTGCTGTCACCATTAAGGGGGTCCCAGACTCCAGGGTGGGAATCAATGGTCTAAATAGCAAAATGTGCTGTTTTTAACCAGGTCTTCTAATAGTTCTAATAGCTTTCACTCATATATTTGAGGAGGCTTAATGAGAGACTCAACTTCGATATCATATATGGATTCTTACCATTTCAAACCACAGCTCCAGAGGCTTTAGTGTTTTAAACAGCTATCAGTGTGAAGAAAGACACAGATCAAATATGTATTTAAAACAGTTACATGGACCTTTCATTTTGTGTTGATCTCTGCAGCCTGTGTGGACTGATGAGCACCATCGCCATGGGGCATTAAAGTCTTGACATAGCTAGCACATGCATTTATTTTGGAAGTGAAAGTGAAAGAAAGACACAATTTATTTTCAATACTATTTTTGTGGGAAACCAAAGCCTGGTCATAAACAGGTTTGCGATCACTGTCCATTTCAGCATTTTAGGTTCCGCAGTCAATTCTTTTCTTTTTCTCTTTGCTGTTCCTGCCCTGGTATCACCCACAACCACAAAATATGTTGTCACAAATTAAATTCTCTAAAGAAAAATCTACTTCTGCTCTTTTTTTCCTGGAAAAATGTAAACATATGCTCTTCTGGTCTGGGTGCCATAAATTGTTTTGTCTGATTCTGCAGAGAATCAGACAGGATGGGCATTAGGAATAAAGGGTATGTGCTATTATGAGGTGACTTTCCCACTGGGATACACCCCCTCCATTGGACTGAATGATAAAACATCCTGCAACATGGCTGGTTTTTAGTAGAGAAACAATGAAACCAGGAGTAAAACAAACAACTGTCTGCATAAATTAAATGCAGTTGGACACAACAGTGATCCTTACGACTTAACAAAGACACAGTGGTTCATAGACACTGACATTTGGACAGGAATCAGGTTTCCTTACATTTATATGTACCTGATTTCAACATCGGGGAAGTACACAAAGCAAAGAAGGAGTACAAATGCCAGGTCACCCGGTCATTACGTTACTTCAGAGTAGAGTTTGATGGCGAAACTAAAATGCCAAAGATGCCAAAGGATATTCTGGTTGTATGTAGGGACAGGTGTCTGCAGATATTTTTATTTTATAATATTATTGGAAAGACATGTTTCCATGCAGCAGTGATGAGGGCGTACAAGGCATGATTGTAGTACAGAATATACATGAAATAGGCTAAATATTCAGTTCAAGTAACATTAGTGAATTCAATATATAATTCAAGGTATGACTTTGCCTCAAACTCCAACATACCTGACACACAATATGGCAACTGCAAATCCAAGTTTCAGTGCCTTCGGTTGTTTTTGGGTGTAATCGCAGGGACTCCGCCTACTGTGACATCACACGCACACCCTCTATAACTACATAGAAATAGCCTGTCTTCTTGCTGATGGTCTTGTTTTTTTGTGTAGGTCATATAGAGGCATCACAAAAACTGAGACCAGTAACCAATGAAAAAAGTTCCTTTTTCACAAATAACTAAATAAATATACAAATGTCTACAGCATCGTTATACTATATTGTTGTACAGGAAGAATGACAAAAATGACAGTCAATGTCTCCAGTCAGACACATTGATATAGCTGGTATAGTCTGCAGAGGACACACTAATGCAGCGGCCACTACTGCTGAAGATTCACCATCTACAATTCTGTTACTTGATTGCCTACATTTTGCAGCAGGTTACTAATAATTTAAGTGCATTCAAATGATCAATGATTAAGAACTTAAGAATTTAGTCTGAATTTAGTCTCTCTTCCTTTTATAGTATCCATCTACAGCTGCCAGGGCCAAACTAGCCTTAAAACATGTCCTCAAGTCTCATTCATACAGCCTGATGCACTGGATTTTGGAGGCCAATGTCATACAGCGAGTCGTCTCTCAATGAAAAATTGTTCATCAGTGAAGCCATTAATTTTTTTTTTTTCGCAGCACTTATATTCAAGTTCACGTTGAAGACTATTTTGAAAACATCACATTTACGAGCATGCCCTTGTGAAAATGTGCTCCCAGTTAATAACTCGTCTTTCAGTAAAACCTTTAATTTTCCTGTAATTCGTCGTGTTTTAACCTTTGTTTGCACACACCCACATGCACACATGAAATTAAATTTGAAGCTCAGTTGTGTAATTGGACCCTTTTTTAATAACATATTGAGGAGCTTGTTGCAGCAGAATGGGCATAATTAATTGATGCTTCTGAGCTCCTCTGCCTGTGTTCATGTGGAGTGTGCAGTGCTGTGCAGTCACTACTTGGGTCTAAAAGTACATCATGAATCCAAGTTTGTGCATGACATTGTTTTACGATTACTTTTAATGCTGGCAATATGCAGCCTGGCTACCTGAGGAACAATGAAAGACAACAAAAGAAGCATCTCACCCTTTAAAGAAACATTCTGCTCCAACATTTGTTGTTTTTTTTTTTGTTTTTTTGGACGTCAGAAAAATACTTTTTGCTCTAGCGGTCCAGACTGTTCATCAGATCTTCTTCTTTCATGAGGCAGGAGATTAGAAATGACTTCAAATGCAAATGATTCAACAAGTCATTCAAACTTGAGGAGAAAAAAAACATGCTTGTTATTTCCTTCTAAAACAAGATCTATGATAAGCTCTGGCTCCGTTTTGGGGAAAAATAATACGCCTGTTTTAGGTTAGAGAGAACAATGCTGACTGTTGGTAAGAAACAAGATGCAAGCAGAGAACAGATGTTATCCCTGTGAGAACTCGCTGTATTATAAATGTCATGCGCTTCCATCTTGGCCAGCATTTAAAGCATTTAAAAAACATGTTCCAAATACAGAAAACACTACAAAATACACAAATGCAGCTCAGGTGACAATGGAATCAGTTTCCAGAGGAAATTTGAATTTGAAATTCAAGGTACCAGTAGTATTATTTCCTTTTTAAGCACCTTTATATGTCCAGTCTACATCTCAAGTGGCAATATTGCACTTTATATTCCACTACTTTCATCTGACAGATTTAGTTACTACTTACTTTTCAGATTACAATTTTTATCCTGTCCCTGTGCAGTCAAAACCATGTCCACACTTACTGATTTTTATTTTGAATGTTCCTTTACAATAGGTTCCAGACTGCCCTAAAATGCAACGTTTTCAAAGTTGTTTTCAAAGTGTACACAAGACGCCCACCACTGTCTTCATTCGACCACTCTGCTAGTTAACTAGCCAACTAGCTAAAAACTTAAAACCTTTGCCTGGCACTCAGAAATCTCTGTGGCATTAATCGCTGAAAGTTGAGGCCACTGAAGGACATCACAGGGAAGACCAGAAAATATATTCTCCATGAAAAATAACCCAGCTTCACCAAAATCAGTGAATAAAGTTGTGTTTCATACGGTAATCAGTGAGGCCCGGCAGCCAATAATCCGCTCTGCGGTGTCTGTCGTTGCAGAGCGGAGCTCACGCATCTCAAGCACGGGTTGTGGCCCTCAGCAGGTTTCCAGGAAGTTGGCCAATCAGAGGAAATTGGGCTTTTAGTGTGGGAGACCTTGGAGACACAGGCGCTAAAACGGCTTGTTTCAGAGAGTGGGTGAAGACAGGGGCTGCACAAAGGATAAGGATGTTTTTGAAATGTGAATCATACATAGCTGCTCTAATGGAACCCCAGAATGAAAATGTAGATGAGCATTACAGGCCCTCTAGAATCATCTGGAAAATGCATCATCATAAGGCTGAAAACATTTT
Organism: Lutjanus erythropterus; assembly: GCF_056507025.1. NCBI lineage: Eukaryota > Metazoa > Chordata > Actinopteri > Lutjaniformes > Lutjanidae > Lutjanus > Lutjanus erythropterus. The sequence goes on from NC_139327.1 coordinate 9,835,441, forward strand.
AGAGACTCAGGTTGCCCACAGGACAGCCATGCTACAAATGTGATGATCCTATAGACCATGATGCATTGCTGTAGATTAAAGCAACAGCATAATGAGCTCAACCACACACAGCTAATAAAATAAAATACAACACACACAGTAATGCAGCAGTAATATTAACCCAAAAACATCTGACATAATAGTAAAATACTGACAGGGACCATTTTTTTATATAATGACAAAGTATTACTGTTGATACTTTAACATTTTGCTGATAATATTCCATACTTTGACTTAAATTTCACCTTGTGGTGTCAGTACTTTTACTGAAGTAAAGTATCTGAATACTTCCTCCACCACTGTGAGCATCGCTTGTTGTCTCTGTGGTTTGTGACACATGAAGTTATGAAGTTAAGTCCAATCTGTGCATTTCATCCAATCCAGAAAATGGTAAAGCAGGCCAAATTTCTTGCAGTGTTTTGTAAGCTTTTAAAATGTAAATGACTCCCTTTGTTTTTTCTTGGCGTGGGTAATCTAATAAACAAGTCTCATTTTGTTATTTCTGTTATTTTGTTTTGTACCGTTGTCTGATCAGCAGTATGCACTCACCTCACAGGAGCATGCAGATACAAACAAAAGGTCTTTAAAGCATTTTTGAAACTGAAAATTTAAGGCACAGTTCACCCCAAAATCAAAAATACATATTTTTCCCTTGACCTGTAGCACTGTTTTCCCATCTAGACAGCTTTAGTGTGTGAGTTGCAGAGTTGTAGAGATATCAGCCACAGCGATGTCTGCCTTCTCTGGCACTTCTCTGAGCGTCTGAGTGCCAGTTTGTGGCACAGCAATTAAATACATTTGAAAAATTCAAAACCAGAGTCTCTCTCCAAAAATCATAACCCAGTTAATCAAGATAATCCAGACACTTTGTTTCATGCAGAAAGTAGAAAGAAAGTAGTAGATTGTCAAGTAGTTTCAGGCGATTCTAATGCAGAAAAAAAAGTGGCTCCTACATTAAACGACTAACAAAAATGTCTGTAGTTCATTTTTGTAAAGATATGCCAGTTTTGAATTTTTTAAATATATTCTTTTGGTGCTTTGTGCACCACAAGCTGAGTACCATGTAGTCTTATTATACAGAAGAGAAGGCAGACATCTGTAATTCCCAAACTCTGCAACTCACACCAAACAAATCTAGATGGATAAACACCACTACAGGCCAGTGGAAAATTATTTGGTTTTGATTTTGGAGGGAACTGTTCCTTTAACGCAAACTTCAAGGCATTAAGAAAACTTTAATTCTAAATTAACTTTAAATTACTGTTAATTAGAGATAATAAGCAGGTTCATCAGTGAAGGCAGACAGACTGCAGCTTATTATGAATGTAGGAGTGCACATTAGCATCAGTGAGTAAGACTTCCTGCATTAAACCTCACCAGTGAAATGATTTCTCATTTCTCATTCGATAATTACTGCCACAAAGAACTTTGCTCAAACAAAAATGTTGTTTTTTTAAAACTTGAACTAGATATCAGCTGATACTGCAGTTAACATTATAGACCATGAAGGTCTGTAAAGGCCTCTTTTCTCTCCACGCTGTACAAACATGCTACAAAGGAGGAAGATGGTTTTATGGACTGCACTCCACTGATAAAACTAGGGCATGGACTAAATCCACAGCATTTTGAGGGGGATTAAGGGGCTTGCATACCCACTGTTCAAACAAATTAGCTCTGAACTGATGCAAAGCCCCCTTGTTGTAGTGTTAACTTAGCCCTACAGGACATTCGGTCCTGAAAGTTACACATTTTCATGGAGTCAGAGGGATCAAATAAATATTAAAGCCATCTGCCCTGAGGAAACTAAACTTATACTAATGAATGAAACATTGAATTGATCCCAATAATGTTTTTATACATTTATAATAGAAAACAGAGAAAGGACAAGAGAATAAGTGAAGAAAATAAGGCTTTGCATGTAGCACCATGTGTGGATGTGATCATGCACCATATGGAATGCAGATGTGCTGCAGGTTTGCAGTATGATTATTTTTAGATATGTTAAGTTAAGAGACAATAAGATTTTTGCTGTTCTGAAATGACCAGTATAAATCTGATCGGCTACAGTCTGATGGTTCTGGCCTTGGAAAGGAAATATTTTATTTTTGAAAAAATAAAGACTGACATACTCACAATGGTGTAGGACAGTGTTACAATTACAGTAAGTCACCCAGATCACATTCTTTCTTCAACCATAAAGCAGGTGATGAAGCTGTAGTGCTACTAGACTATTTTACTTTTATAGCTAGTCATTTGTGTGTGTGGGGGGGGGGTGGGGTGGGGTGGGGTGTGCACTTGCTCTCTGCATCAGTCTAATATACAAACATGTACATACTATACATAAACTGCAGAACTTTTACTTTTTTGAATCTGTATTAGGTTACATCACTTGCCCAAAAATCAAACTTTAGATTTTTACATTTATATTTGATGTTATATTATTAATGTAATGTTAATATTAAAATTCATCTAAAAAAATCAACCTACAGGTGTTCAAAATAAATACCTAATGGGATATAAAATAAAACAATACCAACAGATGATGTTTTACTGCTTTAACCAGCTGTCTGAAGCCTGGAAAATACAACCAACATGTAGAGCTTCTCTACAATACTAGAAGAGTCCAGATCCCCACCATGCAACAATGTGGTGAAGCACCTACTGCAATGTCATCACAACTGCCAGATGCAACAAGCAGAGATTTGCAAAGTTCCTCCAACGTTAACATGACCCCATGATATCAAAGGCTTTGAAGGAATTTAATGTGGAACTTACCATTATATCTGTAACTTTGACAGAACTTAATAAAAGTGGGTTTTTTGGCAGTTCTCACTATAAATGTGTGATTCCAGTGAATCATTTCCAGTGAGAAACATGCTGTCTTCACTTAGAGACCATTTTTACAGAGGACAGAGGACAGACAGAGAGCTGAACATTATGATGCCACAGTGAAGTTGACCTTTGACCTTTTGGATAGAAAATGTCATCACCTCATCACTTTATCCTATTAGAAATTTGTGGGCAACTTTGTCATAATTAGCATACTAAATCTTGTGTAATGGCCAAAAATGTCTTTAGTGAGGTCACTCTGACCTTTGACCACCAAAATCTAATCAGTTCATTTTTATATCGCATTCACACAAATGGGATGACCTGACACCATAATGTCTGCGGCCACAGCTGTTTGGCCATTAAAAAAAAAAAAAAAAAAGATTTCTCAAAAATCTTTCTAAATTGGGAATCACAGAGGTCTTTTAACATACAGTCATGAATGTGCACAAAAAGTTAGGCTGGTCAGTCCAGTGGTATATGAGTTTAGCTGCAGGTCTGTTGATCACTTACACACACACACACACACACACACACACATCCACACAAGCAATCACATGATCCCCTACAACAAATCTAACCTTACATTAATGTCACTATAATATCTATAATACAAAGAGACTTTATCTTCTGTTTTATTATTTTTATTCTATTTATCTAGACATGACTGGATGTGTCTTTTATGGCTGCGTGCTTCTTTCATTTGTTTTGTTTTCTTATTAATTATTCTGTGTGGACAACAGTGATGACCAGGCTGTAAAGAGGTACTGAACTGTGCAGCGTTGCATACGCTATAACACAGGGAACACAGGTTAATATTTCTGAGTGGTCTAAGTGGTGAGAGTGATTTATTTTTCATGTTTTGTTTTTTTAACTGCATTGAACTGCACTGTGATTGGCGTTCGGCTGTTTAAGAGCGATGAAATGATGATCCCGATGTATATTCCTGCTCTTTGCACGGTGCCCTGCAACATGAACCAAAGCAGGTGTCCTAGGAGATGCCCACACGGTTCAATAGTCCAACACCTACAACTTTGCCTCTGTTGCTGCACCGTTGAAACAGGACTTAAAGTGCTATACCAGCTGTGTTTTTGTTGTACGTTTGCTGTGTAGTCATATGTCCCTGCATGCTGTAAGCACACCTTGCCACCTAACATCTGTTATGTTTGACCACTAAATTGTAGCATGAGGCGCTTGCTAGTGTCGCCTATGTGTGCATGAGGCCTACATCACTCTATATCACTGGGTGCAATGACACAGTTACAGTGGTGAATATAATAAAACCACAACATGGTCCGATCACTTATATGATACTTCCTTCCAGTGTAGTAATAGTGAGATCAACAGATGAACCCCAACGCTGAACTTTAAGTCAAACACATCTACATCAGGAAACTGGTTAACTCTGTTGGATCAAGCAGAAATCTGGAAATTGTTGCAAAATTTTACACAAATGTTCATGTTCAATTACAACTTGCTATTAAACCTCCTGGACTTACTCTACACTAGGACAGCACTCCAATTTGACTTGTTAATATTGCCACATGTTCAGATGACCCATCACAGTTTGCTAATTACTGATTAGAGGACGCTCTGTTTAACTAAGCTGTTTCTTAGACTTTGATTCTTGCTAAAACCAAAGGGCCTGATGTTCTCCCTTCTTCTCTTTTTACTCACATCAAAAAAGCTGGCTCATACTAATATGTTTGAGCAATGAATACAAATTAGCAAACACCTTATACTTGAAATGATTAAATTAACTGAGTGAAAATAAGTAAAGACGCTATTTAAAATTGTATGGTGGTTGAATCATTTACACCAGACGAAACTTAGGGTCTTGTATCTGTTTTTATTGGGTCACCAAATGGCAGAGTAACATGCATATATTGTGTTTCCTTTACTTACCTCAACTGCAAACAGAGATTCAGTTAGAAGCTATAAAAGCACTAAGGGGTGAACACATTGTTTAAAACCCTTTTCTCTCTGCTCTCCCACACAAACGTGAGTTGAAATGTCACAACACATGCTATTTTAAGGGTGAGAAAGCCCCTCCAGTTTCTCTTTTGGGTCTAGAGCTGAAACCGTTTGGGATCGGCTGATTTAGACTGTACAGTAACTACCAACAACTGCAGTTCACTGACGTTCATTCATTTCACTGCCTGCAGCTGGCCGGCAAGAACTAGTTCATTCTGAAGGTTGATGTAATATCAATTCAGGTTTACACGCTACAGTATATCTCAATTTTTCACTGAGAATCAAAATACCCCACGTCTTAGAGCAAACAAAAAATTTAACTCTACATAAACACTTCACTACTGGAGTTAAAACAAAAATGTTGAGATTGTTGAAATATTTGTAAGGACTATTTCGTAGAACCTTGACATTTGGAGGGTCAAATTATCACATATAACAGACGCTAAACTAAAAAAGAATACTGATAAATATTTCACTTGTTCTTGAGAATTGGTACAAAATTGTAGTTTCAGGGTGTTCTGATTTTTACTCTTCAGTTATGCTGGAAATTAAAACTCCTAGCTATTAAACTTTCTAACACACCAACCTCCTGATGATTTTTTTATTAAATGTAGACATCAATGGCGGCGCTGACGCCTTAGAGAGTTGATAAAAAGTTAAATGTTTTCATTTCACATCACAGTCATAGAGAGCAGCCTTTGTATTTGTTAAGGTTCCACAGAGTTCTCTTAATGCTGATCAAAAGCCACATTTTAAAACATTTTTCTTATTTAGCTTTGATTTAGAAGGGCTACAGTGTTGGCATATTATGGTTGACACACATCTGATAGAAATATTATTTAATGAATCTGTCAAAAAGTAGAAAGTTTACCAGTGCTTGAACAGTATTCCCACATTTTTTAAACCCAGAAAGTGAGACAAGGGTCCTTAGGGTATAGCTAACACTTTTTATGCCTGATTAAATCAGATTTTTTTGTAAAAATCTGATGGAAATCTGGGACACAACTTTAAAGGGTCAACATTGTCTTCAAATATCAATTTTAAAACAAAGATGATTATAATAGTACATTTTTAAACCTTCTCTCCTTCTCCTCTTATCAGTAGGTATTGTTAGTTTTAGACTTTGGATGTTTCTTAACACATTTTTAAATTGTCTGAAGTTGTGAATTCGTCCCAGTTCACAAGAATGAGTAATTTTCAATCTCAGTCGACCTGTAATCAGAAATCCAGCCAGGGTCGGCTCACGTTATGTCATATGTGCTGGGTATTTACAGCTGTAAAGGGCTTTCTATCCAGGAGTTAATGGGAAGTCTTTAACAACTTAACAAAGGAAACAAAATCAAAATAGGAGGAAAACACGCCTGAGGGTACAATACTACATGACTCCAGCCCTACATTTGTCAAATCAACATTTAAACTGATTCAGTATCCATCAGAATGACGAATGCTTTTGCGCGAGCTGCCCTGCACAGAATGTTCCAACACCTGCCTGTTAAATTAAACGGAGGCCGAGCCAATTTCTGCAAGATTGAATCCAGACAGAAGCTGACGATCCTTTTATTAATTCATTGTGTAGTAATTGGCCACTTCTGTGCCAACATTTACATGCTCATTTCTGTTGAGTGTTGTTGATTATCCAGTTCATTACTACATGATTCACACCTGTGCTTTAAATTCAATGAATCGCACACTGAGTCATTGTTGTGAGGACAGCTGGGCATCTTTCTATCATCATCCCATGATGGAAAAATCCATACAGGGCTGAGTTTGAAAGGAAAGTTGGAAGTTTGAAATCAAGTGACTAATTGCCACAGTGGTTTTTCAGTTGGTCCAGTATTGATGGAGAGCGATGCAGCCGAAAATCGATGCATCCTTTGCAAACAATGCTATCATCACTGTTCACATACTTAAAAGCATCCTTTAAGCTAGCATGGATGTTAAGCAATATATCCACTAGAGGGCGCCAGTTGCAGTTAAAAGTTACCGGAACAAGAAGAAGAAGATTCAAAAGTTTCTGAAAGAAGTAGAGAAGTATTTCACTTTTCAACTGTTTGATGATGAATTTCATTTTGAATACTTTTGGATTCTCAAAATGTCGTGTCTTGCTTGAACTGTTGGCTACACTTTCCTGTGGTACTGCTTGGTTTTGTCCATATCCGTAAGCTTCCAGAGAACATTTAAGAGTATTTTGGGGGCCTTATTTGATAGGGACAGCTGAAGAGCAGACCGGAAAAGGGGGTAGAAAGAGGGGATTAACTGCAGTGAAGGCAGCCGCTGCAGAGGACTGATAGTCTCTGTTCATGTGGCATATGCTCTACCAACTGAGCAACAGGGGCACCAGAATCTGATCTTTTCAATTCTGATTTGGTCCACTTTCATATCTGGTCCTGTTGCAGTGCAACCTCGGTGTGAACAGTCACATCGGAAGTCATGCAACTTTTACATCACCGTGGAGAGGCTGACAGATGTAGTTCAAGGTGAATCTCTGTCATGTGTTTCTGTGAAGTCATTCACATCATGACCCCACCACTCCTGGCTCCTCATCCACACACACCTCCATACAGATGTAGAGGTCACCTCCGCAAAAAATTCCTGTCTTGTCGCAAGGAGTGCCTCTAGTCCCATCCCGTTCTCATCAATCCACGTTCCACATATCATGCACTGGTCAGGTGGGCGCCACCAGCCACCAGAGCAGACAGGAGAGAATTAAAAAATAATTAAAAAAGACAACAGAATGACTCAAAATACAGACAAGAGTGTTTATTCATATTAGAACTACACTTAGACTTAAAGCTATAGTTCTTATAATTCCTCCCTCCTGATTTTTTTTTCCTGTCCCGTTTTAGTCCACTGATGAATAGTGACTACCATCCCTCAGGAATTCACTGCCAAACTACATCCACTAAAGTGCTTGTTTTTGCCACTGACAGGCTCAGATTGTTATTCCAAGAGTCTGACAACATTATCGGCGAGGATCCCTACAGAGATTTAAAAAAAAAAAAAAAAAAAAAAAAAAGATTAAGATACATTTTGTTTAACCTGAAAATGTGAAAATATTGTGAGAGAAGGAAGAGGAATATTAGACATCAGTATAACAGTGGGAGAAATGGTGTGTACAGGCAGAATATTTTCATATCTAACGCAGTGAAATAAGGGTTCATTTTGACCAAACTGGAGCTGGTGATTGTTGGAACAGTGGAAAGACGAACCACAACAGTTTAGGTGACTTATTGCATTCCTGTTAGGTCTGAATGAGAATGTTAAAATGACAGTTTTGCAAAGGGAGCCTGGTTAGTTGGTAAGAGCAATAAAACAGCTGTTTCTGGTTTAACAAAAACTTTTATCTCTGTATGGATCCTGTCCACAACACTGTCAGACACTTAGAATAACAATCAGACAAACAGAAAATTAGAGTTCAAGTTGAAAAATAACAAAACGTCCCCTTAATAGCTGTCAGATACAGTCAGTCAGAACTACTTTTTTTGTGGGTCATTGTGTTACACTGCTTTACAGCCCAGTCACATATCACGCTGTCTATTAGCTGTTTGAAGAAGAACACGGCACTCCGGTGCTCCGTAAACTGTCACCACATCCATGCTTTGGTAACATGCCGTCCTTCAAAGACTTTCCAGCTCTTTAGTCAGCGTCGTCACAAACAGCTTTCATTTGTATGCTTGCTTACTTTGGTCCCAGAGCTCTTTCAAAACACTCATAAGCATCTGTCACGAGCGCCGGCCTCATTCCCACATGAACCAATCCTTCAAAGTTCCTAAATGTTCCTGAGAAATCGACTGATGTTTCACACGGACCACTGGCAGGGATGGAGCAGCGATTTTCAAAGGGATCAAATAATACTGAGTTCAAAACATGTAACATTATGTAACATTATGTCCTTTAACCCAAGATACTATAGTCACAGTTTCAAAACTGACTTTTCACCGTTCACCAAAAACATAAGTATGCTCAATGGACAACACTGTTTGAGCATGTTCATGAGCAACGAGTATTTATTTTTCTTACAACTTTTTACTTTTACTCCCTACATTTAAAACACATTTCTGTGCTTTCTGTTCCTTATATTTTATAACAGGCTTGCGACTTTAGTTTGAATGCAACATCAAGACTGATTTCAACCTAAATGGATGGACAGTAACACGTACAAATGACAATTTCTTGGACTAGATGTAAACAACTTAACAAGATGTAACAGGACAAAATAGAATGGAATAAAAAATATGTTATTGTCCACTATTTGTGTGCAAATAGCAGAAATTTGTCTTTGCTCGCAAGTGCAGAAAATGGCATTAAAAACACAAAATATCACATCCAAACAAAGTACTTTAAAAACACTTACATGTTGGCACTATAGACACTACATGAAAAAGAGCACCAGGTGCTGGATGGACTGAGTTGAGGTTAGGAGAAACAGTAAATAGATGTAAAGTGCTGAGTGCTGAGGTAGTAGGCTGACTACGAAAGGTCCCTGTCCTTACTGATTAAGATAATATATGGCAACAGAAATAAATGATTTTCTGTAGATGTTTTTCTTTCCACGGGTACCTTTGCTCTGTTGGCAGTAGCTGGAAGTAGTGATTTAGAGGACGGCTGTGGTCATCTAAAATTTTGCTACTTGGATGTTGGACTGTTCTGCAGTGGTGACAGGACAGTTGGGTTTGTTTGCCAGCCTGAAATTGATCTGCCCAGTTTAACTACTTTGGAAAGCTTTGTCTTGCTTTTGACACTTAGGTGCTCAAACCAGGGCACAGGATTAAAAGTGAGTATACTTTCAATTAGGGATTGATATACGTTGTTTAAAGTGCACTGGCTGACAGAAACAACATAAAATGTAACAAGGTGAAAATTATGTAAAGACGTAACAAGATGAGTATGATATAAACAAGGTGAAAATAATCAAGAAAATGATGAAATAAGACATAAAAATACAAACATGACATAGAAAGGCACAACAAGATTAAAACAATGTAAAAGATGTAACATGACAAGAATGACATAAAACACGACAAGACACAAACAATGCAACAAGAGCCAACAAGATGAAAAGGACATAAATGATATAACTGGACAAAAATGACGTAGCAACAAGATTAAAGTGAGGTGAAAGATGGAACAAGGTGAAACAGACAGAGAGGGCGACTCAAACGCGAAGAAAAGGTAAGGTTCAGTTAGCTTTGCATACTTTTTACTTTTATACTTGTCAGAGCCTGTACTTTTTCACTTTTACTACAGTAAAGAAGTCGAATACCAGGGTCTTTTTTTAAACTCATGTATCTGTACTTTTAGTTGAGTGAAGAGCCTGTGTACTTTTGCCACCTCTGGTTTTCACACATTTTTAGACAGTTTCATTTCATATCATGAAAAAGTAGGAAGGTTGGAATCACGATTGCAGCACCCATAACTCCTGGCGGTGCGACGTGCCTGACCTGGCCTAAACCTGGGTAAAGATGCATGCTCATCTCTATGAAGACACAGCTCCAGGAAGAAGTGGAGTCTTTAAATTGCAAAGAATTATGATGCTCGGATGTATGCAAGAAATCAAATCAATAGCATCTGAGCTGGCCTCCCGCGGGGGATGAAATGTGTCTGCCCTTGAGAAGACACAGCTCCCCCTCAAAACAGCGGCCTGATGCCGTATAATAACTCTCCCTCTCAAACATTTCGAGCCCTTTTGGATGGTAGATTTGTCATGGCTCTCGGTGGCCATGGAGGCCGTACACACTGATTTGTGAAAGAACATTAATTTGTTCACGAGCCAGCGCGTCCAGCCCGCTCCCTTCAAGAAAACTCAGACCAATAAAAGAATTCATTTTGTTCGATCTCTTCCCTCTGTTTGCCTTGGATGTCTGCTTCTCTCCGTTCTTCAAGGTGAAGCACCTCCTCAGTGATGTTGCCGTTGATAAATAGCTTCCAAGCATCTTTTGATGAGACGGTAAAATGCCCTGCTAGAGATATCGAAGGGCTCCTCAATATGTTATGGATGGCGAGCTCCCCAGCTATCACTTGCTTCAATTACTGGAGCCGCGGGAAGGAGTCAATAAAATGCTCGCTTTCCTGAATCTGGCACAAGTTATGAATGTGTCCTTCAGGTTCAGGTGCCTTGTTCAGAAGACCAGAGCTTTTACTGCACTTTTATACAGACACCACTGATGTGAGTGTTGGTTCAGTCTGCAGACAGAGTCAAGAAGGTCAAGACGTTTTGAGAACAACAAAGAGCAGAAAACTGCCCTGACTTTTGCCTTCAGTGAAAGTTTTATGATCAATATCTGTCTAATATATTCGGTTACCAGAATTGTGAAATAACTGCAAGTACAAATATTTTGTTATTGCACTTAAGTAGATTTTAGTAATTGTATTTTACTTGAGTATTTATGTAACTTTTTACTTTTACTCCCTGCATTTTAAAGCAAACATTCTGCTCCTTATATTTTCAAAACAGGCTTGTTACTTACGTTTTAAGGCATTGCAGGGAAATTATTAATTGTTTTGATTTTGAATCATTGCTCATTGCCTTCCCAACGTCAGGACTAGACAAAGAGAAAAGCCAATTTCTTTGTGTATCCATCAGTGAATATCACACAAAACAAATACAGGTAGACAAAAACTCTGTAAGAGGTAACAAGAGGAAAATGACAAAACAAGATTACATATAAGACATAAGATGACATAAGATGAAAACAGTGTAACAAGACAAAAAAGCACATAACGAGACCAAAAATGATGTAACAAGACAAAAACAAGATGAAAAAGACATACCAAGACATAACAGGACAAAAACAACGCAACAAAACATAATAAGAAATAACAAGATGTAACAAGACAAAAAGATACAACAAGATGAAAACGATGTAAACAATGTAACAGGATGAAAACAACATAAATAGATGTAACTGACGTAGCAAGACGAAAACAAGGTAAAAGCACAAAAGCGATGTAACGACAAGAAGCTGAAAACAAGACATAAGAAGCTTTTTAGTTACCACCTTTTTTGTCACCACCGCAAGTTACAAAAGTCAGCAATCCAATTCTAATAAAACAGGTTTGATGAACAAGTTATGATCACTTGGGCTCTGACAGACTTCATGTAACCAAGTTACATACTCAGGATACACAAAAAGAGGCTATACAGACTACATAAATAGTTCTGGTAGATTCTACTTCAAAAAGAAAGTAGTTCCTACATGAAATTGCTCACAACAAGGTCTGTGGATTATCTTGAGTAACCAGGACATGATTTTTGGAAAGAGACACTGGTTTTGTATTTTCCAGATGTATTTTTTGATGCTTTGAGCAGCATAAGCTGAGTGCCATTTAGTCTCATTATACTGGAGAGAAGGCAGACATCTCTGTAGCTGTTATCTCCAAAACTCTGCAACTCACACAAAAATAAACTAGATGGATAAACAGCACTACAGGTCAGGGGAAAATATGCCCTTTTGGGCTGTTATAGGAGAAGCACTGATATATTTTTCCACATCAAACATTTTATCCACGGTTTATATTTTTGGTTATTCTGTCACTGAGTCATTTTCTCTGCCTTTGTGTGCAACACAGTAAACGTTCACTCTTAAATCATACTGCTGCTGCTGCCCATGGGCAAACCCATTAAAATATGCAATAATTAACATCAGTGTATATGATGGAATACTGGCATTAAAATGTAAACGGTAAATGGACTGCATTTATATAGCGCTTGTCTAGTCTTCCAGCTTGTCTAGGCTTTGTCTGGGTAGCAGGTCGGGTGGGGCTACCTGGAGTACTCCATGCCGAGGCATCAGGCCTTGTGCTGGAAGAGCCACAGTACTTGTACATACGGATATTTGCCGCCATGCATAACGATGATTCCTGATGATTTTCAAATTGTTTGTGACAAATTTAATCAGTCAAAATAGGATCACATGTAGTGGATGCTGTTGCAATGAGTTACTGCCCGTGGACCCTCCTAACTGACTGTTCCATATCCTTGTGGAAAGTCCCGGCCTGTGCCTTCATTTAGTCTCCTGTGGGACGGCAAAATATTTACTGCTGCACTCTGCAGGAGTGAGGGATACTAATGATGTTTTAAAATGTCAGGCCTGCAGCAATGGAGTTAAAAGACAGAATAACTTCCACATCAGAATTCAGGAAGAAAACAAGTGCGCAGAGACACTTCAGTACCCACAATTGATACATATACCTGCACAATTCAGTCAATAGTAAATCATTACAAATGCATACAGCTACCTGCATACACATTCACTTCTGTTGCAAATTAATCTCGAAAACGGTTGAATAAAAATGTATTTTTTCATTAATACTGAGTTCCTTTGAATTTTAAGCTGGTCCTCACACTCTGATTTGTTCTGCACCCACCACTTTTACTTTTGTAATCTGCTGTGTTAATTTGAATAACAGTGGGTATCACTGTCAGCCCTGAAAGCTCCGAGCAGTTTTGTAATTTACATGCATAAGTGTTCCCGACTTGCTCAACGGAAGGCAGTGGGGTTTCTGAAAAATCTGTCAGTCATCAAGTCTTTAGTGTCAACACCACACCCATCAAGCTAAAACCTGTCTGGACTTTTATTTCTTACTTCACTCGGCTCCCTCTGTTCTCCGAGATCCTGCTTTCATTTTTATTTTAGCAACATTTTTTTTATGTTTGCTGCGATGCTTGTGTACTGCACTTCTCAGAGATCAGCTGTCAGTCACTGCGAGGCTACCAAGTAACATGACAAAATAATTAAATGCTTAAATATGCTGCCCCCAACAACAAAACCAAGAAGAAAAGATCATAATTAATCAATTTCACCCGCAAAAAGAGTAACCTCTGCAATTAGTCATTAGTCATACAATGCAAATTAATTTCCAGCAGAACAGTGTGTTTGGCAGAAAGCATGAAGGAACAGAATTATGAATTTTCACCGCAAAAATCCATCCATGAAGACACAATATTCAAAGCTGTGTCTGGAAACAAAATAAGAAAATAAAACCTAGTGAGAAACAGGCTGGTGAGAAGAATACACAGCTCTCTACACAGGAATTAGTTTTGCTTAATGAACGCCTGCTCAGTCACACAACATGGTGGATCACCAGGCACTCTATACTGACAAGGCAATTTTTGTTTAGTCCTTGAATGAGACATGTTGTAACCTCTATGAATAACACAGTCAGAAGTTTACCCATGGTGCACTCCTCTGTCTCCTCTCTTTGCCTGCTCAGGACTTTTTCTCTGTTTGATGTCTGCATTTACAACCAGTGTGATGCACTGACTCACAGTGGCTTTAGGTTGTGTCCTTGCACAAAGTAAAACTTAGAATATCAGAGCAGGAACAGGTTGGAACGGATAAAAGTTGGGGTTTTCAAAGTGCAGCTCACAGGCCGGTGGAACATTTGTCGTGTCATGAAATGCATGCATTATATTTTAATTAGGCATGCACCAGTCTTCATGCTGAAAACCAGCCAGTTCAGGTCTCTAGCTGGTTTTCAGCATGACTGACCCTGACTGGTGACTGGCTGATTCTGATTCCGTACCGATCATATTCACACACACGCTCCATACCACGGTCACATCACGCATGCAGTGACACACACACTAACATCACAGCCACAATGGCAAGAAAATAACAGTCGGTGCATCTCTAGATTTAATCATTTCAATTTCAATACTTTGACTTCAGTGAGCTAATGTTTGAGTCCATGCATTTAATGCATTAAAAACATAGGACTGAGTAGCAACATATAGGCTAATTTTATTCCTAAAGTATGGGAAATTAAGTAAACTAGATATATTATATATATATTTCAGCAATATTTAGTTGTTGTGGGGTGTAGTGGGTGGTAAACCCAAGTAAACTCAGTTTATCCACCTCTTTAAAATGAGACTGAGGGTTTATGTTTTTTCTCAATTAACTGTATCAATCAAATCGATCAAAGTATCAATCTATATTGACCACTACACCCCTGATTTAGTTAGAGTTTATAATGTTACAATGTTATGATGGTCAATTGGAACACTCAGTGGACAACAAAGAGAGAAACCCATCACAGGAAAAACACTGTGTGGTTCAGAATAAATGGAAGCTTCAGGAAAAATGAAGTAACTCAAGCAACTTCATCAGATCTCAGGATCGCCTTATCTGCAAAACAGGTGTCCAATGAATTTTTAATGTTGAACACCATTCATCATGAGACCAATCATAAATTCCTGCAACAAGTCAGTTCAGTTTTCCAGCACGACCCTCAGTTAAATGCTGAGGCAGTCTTCAAAATTTTAAGAACTCCAAGATTAAAGGTACAATATGAAGGTCATTTACATATGTATTAATCACTTCGTGTTGCTAATGTGTGAACAGATTGTAAGGCAAGTTAAAACATGAGACCTTCCCTATAAATGATTTCTATGTAAAGGCCTCAGGAAGAGTTTTCTGTGAAAATCCAAAGGATGTGACATTTCCAAGTGCCACAATAGCTGACATTAGCTTAGAAATGAAGTCCGCTAATGTCAAAAAACACCCAGCACCCAACACAACACAAAGTCCAAATAAGTCCATAGTCAATGCTAACATTACCAAAGACACTGACACCAAGTCAGTGTTTATGTCTTGTAACCTTGACCACAGTTGTTTCCTAACCAAAATGCCTATTTTAATGACTTATTAACTGGAAAACAATGAAACCACAGCATTCAGCCTTGACTTGTCTAAGTTCAAGTTTGATAACAGGACCACAGAAAATTCATATTTACACATGCAGGGTATGTCTCAGGCTTTTTTCCCCCAAAAAAAGGCCATTTGAAGACCCCCAAAAAGACCCAGAGTACATAGAATAAACACATTATGGTGCTTTTTACCTTCTTGAAACTAAACTTGCATATAAAGGCATCAAAACAAGTGCTATGGTGGAAAAACATATAGTTCATATTAAAAGCAACTCAGAGCAAACTATTTAACTATTTTGAAATGGCTCAGGGCTGTGTTCGGTGTTGATAATGAACTGTATCTTTTATATTAATCTGTAACTTTATTCACTCAGTGCTGTACGTCCATGTTGTTTATGCTGTTCTTACCATTGCAACCTGTATGCTGCATGCATTTTACACTGTAACACATCAGGTTTTAGACACTGCCACCACAATATTAGCCCACAATTCATCACATGGCAATTCAGAAAAGGTGACCAACAGTAGAAGTGTGCTATACAGAGGGCACTCTATATAGTGCCCTCTGTATAGTGCACTTATTAGGATATAGGTGATAATAATGGCCAAATCTCTAGTGAAGACCATTTGGCCATTATTTGGACTTTATATCGTGTGTGTCTGGCCCACGGCAGCCTGATCGATTTTTCACGTTCCCCCTGAAAAATAATTGTCCACCCCTGTCTTAGAAGCAGAAGAGTCCACTAACGTCAAAAAACAACCAGAATCACACCGAGTCCAAAGTCAAAATTGACATTACTCCAAAGTGGGGTTGCAAATTGTTAGCACTTTTCTTATCTGATCACTGGTAATATTAGGGATCAATTAATCTATTAGTCATTATTTAAAAAAGATAAAAATGTGCTTATACCAAACAAGATAAAATGTCCCCCCCCCCCCCCCCCCCCAAGTCAAGCCTAATTTAGCCTATGAAACATAGACAGGAAGAGCTACATATACTTGAATATTGGATAACAATTAATCATCAGTTAATCATTATTATCTCAGCAGCAATGCATGCAAAATATATTGCAACACTGTGTTTTTAGTTAGCTGATGTCAGCTCAATACAGAACTCTAATATCACAAGGACTCAGTAGTTAAAGGACAAGTAAAGAGCTTGTTTAATCATCATGACATGCTTAGTGTGAGACAGGTAGTGGCTTATGGAATACAGCTCAGCAGCTGAGATGAATGCAACCCTGTGGTCATACTGGTGGTTTTGCATGTTTCATTTCAGTAAAATCACACTGATATCACTGGTAAACATTTTAAAAGCTAAGCAAGTGTTTTTTAGCTTCATTTCCTACCTTCCAGGTGGGTTCTGGTGTCAGGTAACGTCAGCTGGAAATCCATCACAATGAACATTTGATGGCATTTGAGTTTTTTCCCCAGTGGCCTTGTTGTCACATGGTGGAACAGCTGCAAGCAGGAACTCTTACTTTTGGTGCTTTCAGGGACAATTTGACGTGTGAAATAGCAGAGATGGCTGCTGAATTGCAACATTTAAAATTTAGTCAACAACTATCAAACCAACATGATCCTGTTCAGACATTATTACTGCAGGTCCTACAGACACAATTTCCCAACAACATAAACATGTAACTCATCATTTCCTTGCTTTGTGGCAGTAAGTTTCTGGATGTGTGACTGTCCCTGAATGCACCATCAAACAATATTTGAGTGACAGCTGCAGCAATCTTACTTTGTTCTTTTTGTTCTTCATTTCACTTTTTATACTTACAATTATCATTCTTTTTCTTCTTTGCGACTTTCTTTTTAGATTCCATCTACTCACACATTTTTGCAGACGGATGCATCATTCCCATTTTCATATAAAGCACAGAATCTCATCGTTGCTATTACTTTTTTTTTTTTTTAGATCTGTTACAGTTATTAAAATATGAATATTTTACAATAATAATTTTTTAAAGGCTGTCTATGGAAATGTGCATATATTCAACAAAATCTCAACTATACTTGCCAATTATATATGTAAAGTCATCATGTTGGGTACTGATGTGCCCTATGGAGATTCACTGAACATATTAAGACATTCAATAGAACCGCCATGTGGTTAATTTAACATTTTAGCTAACAGCTCATGAACTGTTGGGAGTAGAAGAAATATTTTGTACATTTTGTTTTTATTTTGTTTTTTTATGTAGACATGGATCGCTTCTTTTTGCACGTTTAATTTAATCTTCACCAAACTCAGTGCATACCATAGCAAAAATGAGTTGCGTTTTGGATATCACTTACCGTTTGCAACTGTAATTATTAAACTTTTTGGAGGCGTGGCCTGATCCACTTAATGGGCCATAACTCTTCAATGGTAAATTGTATTGTAACCAAAGTTGTGAATATTGTACATACAACCACAGCGCATGAATGTATAACATTTCATAGATTTCTACCCACAGAGGGCGCTGCAGTAACAGTTAATAAAATACCATCATATCTCCTCAATTTTTTATTCAATTACCATGGAGGCTGTGCCAGTAACAACAGTAACATGACAATAACAAAGTAAACATTTTAAAGGGACAGTTCACCCCAAAATAAAAAATACATATTTTTCCCCTGGTATTTCGATATGTGCTGCAGAGTTTTGGAGATATCGTCTGTACAGATGTCTGCCTTGTCTCCAATGTAATCAGACTATATGCCACTCAGTTTGTGGTGCTCAGTATAAGCCATAGGCCTTGTTGTGAGCAGTTCCATGCAGGAACAACCTAAAGAAAATAGTAAATGAGATCAGTTCTTCTGCAGAGAGAAAGTAGGTATGTAGATTGTAGTGTGTAACTGAGTCATACTTTTTGGAAAGAAACACTTTTGTTTTTTGTGCCTTGCCATGGAGAAAAAGCAGACATCTCTACAGCCAACATCTCCAAAACTCTGCAACTCACAGAAAAAAAAATCTAGATAGATAAACAGCATTACAGGCCAGGGGGAAAATATGTATTTTGACCTGTCCTTTGAAATTGCTTTAAATTTTTTTCCCTCATGCCAGGTAGCAGCAGTGCAGCTTCACAGTATGACAGCCTTTCCCTTGATAACCACAGTGATTGATTCATCTGTATTTCAGTGAATGAATGCATGTGATATCATATATCATATAGTGACAACATGTTATCACATGTAAAATGTAATAAAGAAGTGTAGAAATGTAATAAAGAAGTGTAGAAGACACCATCAGAACTTCAGATGTAAAGCTTTCATGACTGACTCACCATTGTGGCATATGAATTGGTAACAGAACAAAACAGATGTTTATTTCTGTGGAAATATTATGAATTATTAGTTTTAATTGGGCCCTTGCATTCCCTTCACACTCTTCTAGTCACTCTGCTGGTGTCTATCAAACAGTTCATTTGTGAGGCCACCAGATACATTATTGATGCACTATTAGTACCACTCTGCTTTGAAAAACACAGCCATCTCAGTAGATAAATATGCAACGAAAGAAATCATTAAGCAGCTTGGCCAAGCTTGACTGCCACGAAGTTCAGCAAAGTGCAACAGCAGTCAAGCCCATGTGTCTATAAAATCCCCCGGATCAATTGAAGAAATCAGAGACAAATCCCAACAGGACTGGCACGGCTGTTTGGCAAAAAGTAAGTCACTGGAGTGAAATTGATTATTTGACAATCCTGCTTAACTCCGCACGTCAAGCCAAGCCTTATGGATTATCATTACACTCATGGACAATCACTCACACAAACAGTGTGCCGGCCAGCCCAAAGATCAGTAACAGTTATGTCTAGCACAGCAGATAACACAGGACCGGTGGCCAACAATCTGATCTCTACATGTCGAATTAATCACCAACAACCAGCTTAATCCACAATATCAGCCTTCTTCCAGCCTCTCCGCTGCACACGGCACATTCAGAGCTGTTTGAACAATTAACTTGCTATCTTTCATTTGAGCCTACATAGAACTGTTGTATAAGCCTCCCCCACTTTACCTCGCCCACTCTCACACAATCTATATTGCTACTGAGACTGTCAAAAAATGTGAGCAGTTGGCTGGGGTACCAGAATCCTCAACATTATACTGTTTTTTTTTAATTAACATATGAAACAGTTGAATGGCAATTATGCATTCATCTAAATGTGTCTATTTTAATGTAATTCAAAGTCAGCTACTCAGTAATGGGAGGGGAGGGACCTTCTCTCAACAGGCATTCAGAAAAAGTCATTATGGGAGAAATGTGTACAAAAACAAAGCTATCGGATGTGAGGCTTTATAAATGAGATTGTCAATTTATAAGAGTATTGTTGTTGCAATATTCAAATCAAAACTTCAGCCAGCACTCAGTCGAAGTGCAAGAAAAAAAAAAACTGCAACATATTTGATTTTCAGGCTGTCAGCAGAATCAGGTGTTTCAGCGAATGTCCAGTGACAACATGTGTTTATGTTCATGTGACAAAGCCGCCTAGCAAACATAGAAACCACGACTGTTGCTCATCAAGAGCAAAGGAGGGGACAGCGTGACATTGTTATTGAGCCACAGAGTCCACAGAGGGAGGAGGTCAGGGTGGATGGATGGGACGACAAAACACCTGACTTTGACACAGGAGACAGCTGTCTGCTTCCTGTTTTCTACCAAGTTGAAGATGATGTCCTTTAGCCTTTTTAACACACTTGTTCCCTAACTTTAAAGGCTAACTTTAGCAATTTTCAACCCTGACATTTAGATTTTTTTAATTACTCTTTTCCTTATAAACTTCCAGCACCATTGTAGTACAAAATATAAGCCAGACATGCAAAACTAAACAAAAACTAAAAGCAAATCCCACAGCACAGCATGATAGGACAACCACCTTCACAACACACAACACCCCACATGATATAACTGAAGGCTTTTCTGTCACGCATTACTTATCTAATAGTCCCCCCTTGATAAATTGGAGGAAGCTACCCCATGTGTCAGGACATTTCAGCACAGAATCTTTCATTTTTGCCAGCAGTAACTCAACTGAGGCTGTAACTTTGCCTTGTTTTTGTGTCTTTGTGACTAATGACAACTAGTCCGCAATTTTTTGAAACAGGTCCAGCATTGAATGGCAACTGGGCATCATCAAAGTACGTCCAGTTGTCCAATAAAGGTGCTTGTTTTGCCACCGACAGGCTCAAATAGTTGTTCTAAGTATCTGACGACGTTATAGAAAGGATGCCTACAGAGACAGAGCTCTGTTTTAACAGTAAGATCCAATTTACCTCTCTTGCCAAACTAACCAGACTCAATTTTCAGGAACAGTCATTTTATCCTCATAAAACACACTTCAGACTTGACAGAAAGACAATTAAACTCATCAAACACATCTCGGTTCATATTTCCGCTGCTCCAACAATCGCCAGCTCTGGTTTGGCTGAAATAAACCTTTGATTCACAGAATTAGATGTAAAAAGACCAGGAGAGGAGTGAGAAGGGGGTTGGATATCTTTCAGCGAAGTAACCAACAAAATGATCATTCTCACATTAACCAAATTGCAACCGCACCTTAACTACATTTTGGAAAGCTCTACTAAAAGATATCTTCCTGAGAGTCAGTTTGGAAAACGCTTATGTGCTGTAGTAGTGAGCAGTTATAAACAGCACACAGTATTTTGCTGTTTAATTCAAAAGACTTTGTTGTTTTCTGTTACTTTACAGCTACTTGGTCTGTCTGATACACATAATTAGACCATACACACAGGCAGGGGTGGAAACAGTACTGAAAATCTGTACTCAAGTACAAGTACTGTTACATTACTAAAATGTTACTCAATTACAAGTAAAAGTACTGATGTTACTGATGTTCTAAAAATACAAAGTATTTGTCTCAAAAAACTACTTACTTACTTTTTGACGTTTAATACAGTATCAATAGCAGCACAATCAAAGGGAATTTCTGTTTCTCCAAGGCTTCAGTCTTTATTACTTCCACCTCCTGCTTTGTTCTGCTCAGTGTTGACTGTCACCTCTCCAAAATAGGGTAGCAAATTTTTGTGCAATCCTTACTCCAAACCTGTGCTGCTGCAGTGTTTAGTTTTCATCCATATGTCCTGGTTTTCATTGGCCTGATCATGTTTTGGGTTAAAATAAGTATGTGATGTTACATACATCACATGTGAAGCAATTCGTGAGACAAAAGTCACAGGATGCACCCAATGTTAATGAACCTTAAATCTTTGGCTTGGCAACAGACACAAGGTCCTCCTGGGTGAAAGTCCTGTGTTTGCTTGACCCATCCATACACCCCACATCCTCCATGCACATACTTTCTTGCTCTGTATACTATGATGAAAGCCCGGCTTGTTGCCAAGGGGCATTCCAAAGCAACCCTATTTGTTGACTTGGGAATGAGAATGTACTGAAACTACAGCATTTTATACTTTAGTCTTATGAGACCCTTAACATGATCAGCGTTGCTGCTCCTTGTTCTCCAGTATCAAAATGTAACAGCAGAGACCCAGTAGGTTGGATGTGATCGTTAGCTCTGGAAGTCAAGTGAAAGGTGTCAGGTTGGGGCCCGTCTGCTCAGTGAACCATCGATTTCATTTCTGACTCCACTCATTTGGTCCTCTGTGTGAAGATCCTGCCTCCATGCATATTTCAGCTGTCTCCACTGATGCTGTCTTTCTTATAGTAAGTCAGCCTCACCTGCCATGACAGTCACAGAACAGACAGAGGCATATATTTCATTCAGCAGCATTCAAAACTGAAAAATAAAATAGCCCCTGCACCTCTTATGATTCATGCCTGCGGGCCTCCCAGAGAGTAAATTGCACCGTGTCAAATTATTTGCTTGTATGCCAGAAAATAGCAACCAGATATATATTCTAGCAATTCTTCCAGCAGCATTGCTATAGAACGAACAATTGTTACAATATTTCAGCATTCTGGTAACCACACTGAAATCTAGCTGGAGAAAAAGGGCTCGGATGATTTTCAACAGACTAGTTTTGTTGCGAGCAGTGAGAAAGAGAGCAAAAGATGAATATGCCAGAGGCTCCAACTCCGGGGACCTGGGGGGGAAGAGGATGGCATATTTAATGCCAGCATTTTCATGCATTTTTATTCACCAGCAGCATCTCTTGTATTGCATACAAAAGCGACCCCCCAGTCATATTAATCCACATGTAAATTTCAGTGTCAGTTTTCTTTCATAGGGACTGCGCAGGGATTTGCGATGACTCCGGGAAGAGAATGGCAGATGTGAGTGTAGGGAACTGTAAAAAATATGTGGGTGTTGGGGCTTAAAGTAAGGGAAATCCCACAACCATGAGCCGCGTAATGTTTAAGTTGTACAGTTTAAGATGTACGATGCACCTGAGATGGCAGGTGGGGATGGGAGGGATGGTGTGGCGTTGGGAGCAGTGCTGTGAAAGTACTGCAGAGCAAAGCAGAGCAGAAAGCCTGCTGCCTGCTAATGAAGCCCCGAATTGCGTTTGATGAGCTGACGGCTGCCGCCTTCACGCGCTTGAACGTTCTCCAGTCATAGTTAATCTTTTTCATGGTAAATGACGCTTCTGCCCGAGAGATGGATGAATGGCCTGACTTTTTCTGACATTTATTTGTGTTGCCGTTTGGCATGATAATCACCGCTGGCCATCTGATAGGGTAGTTGTCAAATCAGACCTCACTAACCGCAAGGTCAAGTAAGGAAGGGTTTCATCTCGCTGTGCGCAATCGTGTTCATCTCAAAGCTTCAGCTTCATGTCTAATTAGCTGGTAAATACTCTGATTGCAAGAGCAGACGGCAGTGGCTGACTCAGGCTGTCTGAGGGGCAGGGGTGAAAAAAGGGCACCAGCTGTTTGCAGAGGGGCACTGAAGGAAACACCTTCAATCCATGGTTCAGATCAAAATTGTGTGACTTAAAGTACAACTACTACATCTCTATAATAAAAACACACAGGTGCAGGCGTTGCATCATGTTTACATCACTGAAAAGGCCTCCACTACAAGGACACTCTAGAGGGCACTTAATCTTATTTTGTCCACTACAAGGACACTTTAAAAGGCACCTTACCACATTTTATCTACTGCAAGGACACTGTAAAGGACACTGTGCCACATTTTATCTAACACAAGGACACCCTAGAGAGCATTTTACCACATTGTACCTACTACAAGGACACTCTTAGGGGCATTTTACCGCATCTTACCCACTACAAGGACACACTAGAGGGCACTTTACCATTTTTTTTTTTACTACAAGGGCACTTTAGAGGGCACTTTACCACGTTTTGTCCATTGGAAGGGCATTGGAACAGCCTGGATACATTTTTTATCTACCGTAAGAGGCATCCAAGACTCTTTTGTGCTGTATTTTTCAAACATGGGGGCACCAGGGGGGCAATCACCAGTGGTGGATGTTAAGAACACAGACAGCTCAACAGTGTTCAAGTTTTAGCAAGCCCGAACAAGAGATTAGTTGACACTGCCAGCTTTGTTCATATAAGCACAGCAGATCACAACAGGGACTAAGGGACCAAGTTCAATAAAACTCATCTTGTCATCTTACTGTGTGTGTAAGTCATTGTTGTGGTGAGGACAGCACAAGCTCCTAAATGAAAGGTAATAATAATCAGTTTAAAACAGGATATAAATGCTGCCTTTCCTATGTCCTCAGGCATCAGGTTGCCTCAGAGGCTCAGGACCCAGTGGCTAATAGACATTCAAACATATCATCAAACTAGGGCTTTGATTGTAGAGCCGAAGGCAAGAAACCTACAGTTTACTCATTTCAAAAGGAGCTAAAAAGAGAAGTAATATACAGTAGATTTGGGTCTATCCACATCTCACTTAAAAGTTTAAAAATATTAATTTACGATGATTTCTCATTTGGATTCTTGTGAAGAGCCCCGGTGCTCTATTCTAAAGGGAATGTGAAGATGAATACAGGGTGAAAACAAAGCAAGTATAGTAAACAGACTTTTTGTTTTAACATCTAATGTTCAGTATAGTTTTGTTCTTCATCGTCCTCTATTTGTTCCTCTTTTCTTTCTTCTTTGTCTACCTTAAGATCATTTGCACCTGAGATGATGCACATTTGTATTCAAGTGACAGATTTTATTTGATCCCCACCATTAATGCAACAAAGGCAAATATACTGTCACTGTTATTAATTTAAGTCCAAATCACAAATTACAAATTTATCTCCAAGGACACAGACTATCCTTAGATCCCAACACCTCTTTCCTCAGGAGGAAGGGGATGGATCTGTCTTCCAGCAAAGACATGCAATAGATGTTATGTGTACAGATTATACAGAAATAACAACAGTAAATTAATATGGAGACACAGAATAACATTATGAGGTAGATAGATTTTAATAAACACTATATGAAGAATAAATGACGGTTAGAGCCAGACATTCTCCTCTGTACCACAGAGACCTGAAAAGAGGACGGACTACAAACATGTAAGACAGATTCAAAGACACCATTCAAACAGACAGACAGAGACAAGGACAGCTCAATTGTGATCTCCTTTAATTTTCACAATGTTCTTTTCTATGAAAAAGCTTTCTTGCTTTTTTTTCACTATTTCTCTCGCAAGGCTGATTCAACCTGATAACATTCTAGGTTGGTCATGCATGCGAGAGAAGTTAGCCTTCAGGCTTTCTGCTGGAGAGGTCTTTAACGGGTCTATTTGATCCTAAACCACAGCCGTTTTCTTAATCCTAGCCCAGAAATTTCCTTAATATCACTGGTCATTCTTTAAAGCACCATCAGGCCAAACTTACATTATTGTTAGAGGTTTACTGTTAAAACATGCAAAGAAGAAGAATGCACAGTTCTAAAGAGCTCTATAGATGTGTGTGCCAAATTAGGAGTTTTTCAAATAGCAATATGTCCAGACTTAAAAGAGCAATATGTTACAACTACCGTCCAAAAATTAGTTCTGCAGTCCAAATAGCGCGATGGAGCCATAGTTGGTGTATCAAATAGGTTGATATCCTATTTAATATACATATGCTTCCCCACACCCCCTCCTCCCCAGACTCAAGGAAGCTCAGGCAGGCTGCAGTAGTGCAAGACATTGCCTGCAACATCGTGAATTGACAATAACAAGTGAAGGACAAGTCCTCCACTGTAAGTTGATCAGCTGTTTAGAACTGTCACTTGTCTGTCTATGTAAAGTTAAGCCTGTTATCCTGAAAACAAAAGCCCACTGCTCTGAAATAACTTGGGATGATGAGTTAAATAGCAGTCTGTCTCAATGCCTGCCAGACTCCATCATATTGCTGAATTTAAACATTATAAACATCTACTCTTTTTAAAAATCAGAACAACTTATAAACACATAGTCATTCAGCAAATATTCAGCATTAATTTGTACTCAAATTAATGTTAAACTGGCAAACAATAACACAAGTTATGGGCTAGAATAGACATTTGTTTTTTATTGTCGTTTATTGTCAGAGAAGCAAGTATTCCAACTTTACATTTTTCCTTAAACTCTTCATTCATTCATTCATTCATTCATTCATTGTCCGTAACCGCTTATCCTTGAAGGGTCATGGGGGGCTGGAGCCTATCCCAGCTGACACTGGGCAGGGTTCACCATGGACAAGTCACCAGTTCATCGCAGGGCTGACACATAGAGACAGACAACCACTCACTCTCACATTTACACCTACAGGCAATTTAGAGTCGCTAATTAAGCTATTAAACTGCATGTCTTCAGACTGTGGGAGGAAGACGGAGTACCCAGAGAGAACCTACGCGGACATGAGGAGAACATGCAAACTCTGCACCGAAAGGCCCTGCTCCAGCCACAAACTCAGGACCTTCTTGCTGTGAGGCAGCAGTGCTCATCACTGTGCCACCATGCTGCATGATTATGATTTATTACAATAAAAATATTAGCTGATTTCTCCTCTAAAATATAATATATGTATGGTTTATGTATCCTGGGGGTTACAGTCCTTTTCTTTAGAAAGAATGTCTTTTTAAGGATGATTTTATATCTTCTTGTTTAAAATAATGAATCACATTTTCAAAACTTTGATAATCAAGCAATGAAAGTCTGTATCCTGGAGGATACATTGTCCAGACAGGGGTATAAAACAGGGACAATCACTCACAGGTTCTGTTTTGAGCCCTATACTCTACAGATAATCAATAATACTTCCATTGCCATTGGGGAACCACAGGGAAGATGGTTGGATCAAAACAATAATAAGATGATTTATTTATAACTCATTGTTTATTCAAAGGTTATATTTGTTTCCAGCATTCAAAACATTTGTATAACCATTGTTCAGTGTTTTTCACAGTTGAAAATATTTTATACAAAACACAACAAAGTATTGTTTGTATTATTCATAAAATGTTCTAAAAGTTGGCACATGAACAATTAAAAAAAGGGAAATGCAAAATGTTGAATTCATGCCAAAAACTGGCAATGTAGCTCACGATATAAATTGGAAACTGAAGATCACATTTTGAGAAAAAAAAAAATGTTATTTCAGCCAAGAAACATAAGAAAATAGAAAATAATTATCTTTCCAAAATATTTATATGTGCTTGCCCGTTTAAGGGTCAAGATGTGGAGCTTTAAAAAAAAAGACAATAAATCATGCAAAAGCAGTGTGTTACATAATTTTCAGATCAGTTAGGTTTTGAGTCTTTTGGTGACTGAATAATGATCCATATTTCTAATATACGCCTCAGAAAAAGCTACAGTCTTGCACATTTATTGGAAGACAATATGAAAGTGTCAGTGCTATTCCATTAGCTCAGTTCTCCATATAAATATAACCCTGTATGTTCAGTTGATGGAATGAAAGCAATAGCTCATCTGAAAAACTGGTAATTCATAAGCTGAGAACAAACTTGCACTCAGTGACGAGTCTTTGCATCAGTGGCTGTAAACCCGTGCCGGGCAAGATTAAACACGGTGTGGTCACTGTCAGACTACTGATGGTATGGAAAGTGAACGGAGGGTGAATGGAAAGTCAGAAAATTGGATGGAAATGAGAAGCATAGATATGATTCATTATGGAGCATGAATAAGATTAAATGCTGGCTAAGGAAGTGTTTTGACTGAGGAGAATAAATGGTGGACAGTTGGAGGTCAAATGAAACACTGATGGATCTGATGCATATGTGATGGCTGGGTGGAGCCATTCCAACACCATTTAACTAACCTTGGTGAGTTCACAGCCACTTTGGAGCATCAGTTCAAATCAAAGTTGCCCACAAATTCCATATAACTTTGGCACTATTCAGACTTATTAAATTGTGCCCCCACTTATACTGTTCATCTTTGTGATCAATAATTAAGTTGTCCCTGCTAGTCACATACTGCACCACTCAATGGAGCCATTAACAAAGGCTTCTCTGTTCAGAGCAGAGTATTACGATGTGCATAATGGTCCACTGAATCCTAATGCAGGGACAACTCAGATCTACATGCAGCAAATGAAAGTAGAGCAGCGTTAGAAAAGCCTCCACCAACAGGGGGGATAATGGAAAAAGCGACGGCGTTTCAGACTGAGCATTCAGCAGTACGAGGAACCAAAAGCTAATAGAGCTGCTACAACTTTCCCTTTGTCAT
This sequence comes from Lutjanus erythropterus, assembly GCF_056507025.1. Lineage (NCBI taxonomy): Eukaryota > Metazoa > Chordata > Actinopteri > Lutjaniformes > Lutjanidae > Lutjanus > Lutjanus erythropterus. Next base: position 9,863,533 of record NC_139327.1, read on the forward strand.
GATTTTAAGTTCGCCTCCAGCCATGTTTCCTCTCTGACTACTCTGCAGGTTTTTCCCCTGCAATATCTAGAAGTAAAAAATATACAAAATCATCCAGTGTAAAACAGGAATCCATCCAGTTATCACTTCAGATCAAAATGACCAGTTCCCTCAAGTGAAGTTTGCTTTGTTTTCACTCAAAGGTAAACCTGCGGTGGAGCCGGGCTCCGATTAATCTCTGCAAACACATATCTGCATATGAATGCACAATCTATCAGCAAGGGACAAGATTTTGCTATCAGAAGCGTTCTGCTTTCCATTTGTAGTCTGAGTAGTATTAATAGGTTATAATAATAATAAACTTTAATTTTATAGCACCTTTCATAACACAGAATGCAGCTCAAAGTGCTTCACGAGAGAAAGAAATCAATAACACAGGTATTAAAAACCAAGCAGGGAAAATGATAAAATAATAAAGCTCAAAATAGATTTAAAAAGTAGAATAATACCAGTAATAAAAACAAGTCAGTTAGGTAAAAAAAATATATGTATAGCTATAAAGCCAATGCCAATAATGTCAGAAAAAAGTGGAATTAAATGTATTTTGGTTTATTTGAAGCTTTTTATCTATATTCATATGCACATGTCTTTTTATGGAGGATTAGCCGAAAAGTCATGTGTCATCCATTCTTACGTCTCAAGTTGATAATTGGACTGTAAACAGTGACCAGCGAACAGAAGAGGAAGCCTTGGAAGTCTTGCCATCACTCAGACATCAGCTCGCCACACCAGAAGTCCCAGAACATTGACCCCTAGAGGCTAAATTGTTATTGTGCAATATGTCATGAGTTCTGAGACTGGGATGTGACCAAAACTGGGACTGATTTAAATCTCTGCAGTTATATACCTCTAGTATCTGTGTTATCACTTGTAAATTGACAGATTGAACAGCTCAGAGTGCTACATGTAAACCACAATATCTTAATGGTTCGGTGTGTAAGATTTAGGGGGGTAATTGGCAGAATGTGTCACATAGGGAACATAATATTGATAAGTATGTTCTCATTAATATATAATCACCTTGTGGTGGTGTATTTTTCTTGTTGGTGAAGTTAATATGGTTTTAAAGGCCTTGTGTAATTCAATTATATTTTAACTAAGAAATCCCTGAATATATTGATGGAGTGAAATGTGTGAATGACCAGTAGGGGGAGCTATTACTGAACCCCACCCCACTCCCAGGGGACGCAGAGCCACTGCGGGGGGTGGGGGGGGTGGGGGGGGCGGAGTACCAGGGGAGAAATAAAGAGTCAAACAAAGTTGAATAAATATGATATGATTTTTTTTTTTTTATCAATTCCATCCTCAATTATTGTAATAAAAAAAAAAAAAAAATGTAGGGTGAAACGGGGGCATGCCAGAAAATGTTTAGGAACCACTGGGCTATGGTGTATTAGGACAGTGGTTCCCAACCTTTTTGCCTACTTGTATCTAAGGAAAGCTGAGCCCCCCCCCATCCCAAACACAGACTTTTGTTTAAATTGCAGCATTTGTAAAGGTTTGAAAAGTGCCTGGTTTTTGGATAAAGTGCTTGGAACTGCTTGAAATTGCACTCACATTATTTTCATAATAAATTGCTACCCGACTGAATTAGTTGGTTAACTTAACAAAGAAATAAAATCATTTATCAATTCATTTCAAAATAAGAATTTAATTGATTAAAAAAATGCATTAACTGATATTAATCAGCAAACTAGAAATGGCATTAACTGCACCTCATTTGACATTGTTTCATCTGGCGGAGTCATTCATTGAATAATGAAACCACAACATTGAAATGAGAAAAAAATATAAATGATTAATTAAGTAGTCATTTGTAAGCATTTTCAACTCCTGGTTGAGGAAAATGCACAAAATGCATCACCCTCATAGGAAGTTAAGTCTACTTACAGAAAAGTGACACATTTTGAAGCATCAAACCTTCCATCACAAAACATAATTTGGTTGATAATAGCAAAATAACATCTGATTTAATGCGATGAAGAGGTGATCATTTTGTATATAAATATGTCATTTATCAGCTGTAAGGTGCTGGAAAATGTTTGAAAAATGCTTCAATTTGACTTTGGAAAAGCTGTAGAAATTGTGATTTTAGTTAACATGTGCAAAACAAAGTAGACAAAGTCTTGGGGACCAGCTGTGATTTCTGGCACCCTCTTAAGGGGGGCCCAGACCCCAGGTTGGGAACAATGTATTAGGACACAGAATTAATGGTACAATAAAATCCATTTTGATGAACGGTGTCAAATACAATGGTGTCAAACCCTGGATTTGTGATATAGGATGAAGCCTTAGAAAACTGATAGAATTTCAGCTCCGCACTGAGGAGAGTTCAAGACTCCTGAACACTTTCTCTTCAGCGTGCTCTGTTCAGACCAGCCCTCAGTTGACTTCAGTTCTCACTGAATAAAGTTGGACTGGACTGTTTTTTTCTTTTCTGGAGGACCTGAGGACTACGACCTGTCTGAAGGTTTTTCTGAATAAATAAAAATAATAATAAAAAAACCTGAAAATAAGAATCACTTTGGGTCTTTTGACATAGTAATGGGTTATTATATCCCAATGTTTTAATGTTTCAGCTTTGACATTTCTTTTTTTCAATTCCATTAAAATTAAAGAATTTAATTTATTTAGATTGTTTGTTTCAGTGAGCTAAAGCTATTATTTTAATGTGTGATATTTCACTGGTCTGCTAAGGTAACAGCTATCAATGGACAAATACGGTTTATATGCTATAAATAATAATATTCCTGCCTCTCTGACAAGGTCTCTGCCAGTCATCTTTGTCTCTGTGTCAGAGTGTGGATACTGTGCCATCCCCTCCTTCTCCTCCTTTTCTATCACAGCTCTCACTTCTCTTTCTTGTGCTGTTTTATGTGTTTGAATAAAGTTGTAGCGAACAGCTTTCCTAAAAGCACAACATGGACGAGAGAAAAACAAACTGCTCCCTTTTCTGGCATTGATCCTGCTGACGCCAAGACTCTAACAGAAGATGCAGTATCGGAAGTATTGATCCGCTCTCCCCTAGTGACGAGTTGTTGGAACTGAAGTGAGCTGAAGTGAACTACCAGGCTGATTTAGACTGAGAGAGTTAGGGAGGGTGAGGGGAGTGGGCAGCGGTGTCATTCATGTGTTGGTTCATGGGGCTTTTATAGTGTTGGGGGACCATGGCTCTGGCATGTCACTGAGCCATGTTTCAGGCCCGCCCAAAAAATCCTGAGCACAGAAATCCTGAACAACAGTTTAATAGTTTTACTCTACAGTTAAGTACGACACAGTTCTCAGACTTTTCATGTTTTCAGCAACTATTTTCTAATGTGTATAATGTGTTCAGAAGAAAAACTTTCATCCTTCACAGGGATTTTAATGTTTTCTTCTTGATTGCCAGTTCGAAAGTCTAATCTCACTCATCTCACTTGATAAATTGCTTTTATTCTTTAACAAACTCCCCCTAAGCAGAGCTATATATTGTATCTGGTGTGCAAATAAATCCACTTCGGAGCCGCTTTTATCAAATTAGAGCATCGCACAGGGTACCAGTGTTTCCACCGAGACAAAGACCAGTCCAATACTGTTTCTCTCATCAGATCCCACCATAACACTAAACAGAGTTTGCTGCTATACGCCCACAGGAGCAGTCAGTGGAGCTGATTAGAAAACTGTCTGATGAGGGTGAAGGATGAGCCTCTAGACCTCCATCATGTGGATAGAGCCTGCAGACGAATCCACTAAACTTCATAAACAAACCCAATCAATCGCAACGATGAGACCGACTGAGTGAGCGTGCGAAGGGGGAGACTGGGAGCTGTTTTCCATTCAAGGCCTTGAATATGGAGGATGGGATAACATTTCTGACCAGGCATTAATGTAGTGAGAAAAAGTGAACAATCAAAGATTATGAAATACAGGGATCTGGGAAGAGAAACAGAACTTCAGACAGCAGAGCTAAAGAACCAGGTGTGACTCAGACGGGTAAAGAGGTCTGGGTGTAAGTCATATGTCAAAGATTTAATCAGATTGGTATTTTAAAAGATATTGATGCTGATTCACAATCACAACATCAAAAATGACAGCTTGACTTTGATTCTAAAATGATGGTTGAATCACTTTTTTGCAGCCTCCCTCGCATGGTTCAGCTCCATCATCTCTCACCACAAAAATGGTTTGAAAACGTCCTTTTCTGTTAATTTAGAATCTGGAAAAAAAGACAGATGACTAATGTTTAATTTTATAATGAAGTCATTAAAAACTGCTAAAATCAAAATGTTGCCTTGCAGTAACACCATACCCTTATGGATTCCCACCATGATGTTTTTCGTGCTGTGTTTTTAGGTTTCTATTCATCGTATTAATAACTTTTTAAATTTTATTTGGACTCATAAGCAGTGAGCAGCGACACAACAAATTTTTGCAACATACTGTCTGTCAGGAAAGTCACACACTAGGAAACAGAAAAGAAGCATTTAAATTGATCAAACACTGAAATGTGACTCACTGTCTTGTTTTGAAGAGGGTCTGATAGTTTAGTTTGATTGACTGTCGATGTAAAGTTTGCTGAAATATGCTCACACTCTTTAACACGTTAATTTCAAAAGGCGGTTCCACAGTGGTTCAATGTTGCCCAAAGGTAACTTCCAGACAAATGAACTGTGTTTTTCAGTTTCAAATGGTATTAATTTTTTAACTGTATCTATTACTGCTGTAGTAAATGTTATCCAATTTTTTAAAGTTTTTTATTTACCAGCTAACATCATATGACCAAGGACGTAGGAATTAGTTTAACATTGGGGGAGGGGGGGCACATATCGGAAACCTGACAGATCCATAAATAGTTTGAGCAGAAATATGTCATAAATTAACTACACTGCAAAACATTCACAAAATGCTATATGATGTTTTAGTTTCGTTCTTCTTTTTTCAAATGTTTCCTGGAAAAACAGTGTTGTACACACCTATATTAATGCATGTATAATATATGTATGTATATGTTTTATGATCTTAAGACGTGGGCTAACCACCCAGAAAAATCTCTTCTCCCTCTTCCTCATGAACAAAATGGCTTGAGTCTTTAAAGCATAATGATTATGTCATTCCAGGGCTGTACTCTTACTTTATCAGGTGGCAGCACTGGTACTAACAAGCTAAATATTTCAGCAGCACAAAGACAAATTTAGTAGCACACACAGGTGCACGGTTTAACATGTTTTATTGGTCAAAATCCATTTGACATTGTTCAAAAATGCATTTACTCATACACTGTCAACTCTGTTTATGGCATAATCTAACCCTTACAGTAAAAGTTTTCACTAATTTATTTTAAGACCTCACCTCAAGCCCTGTACCATCCTCTCTTTTTCCTGTCTCCTTTGTGCTGCTGCATTGCTGCTCCTAAACATACAAAATGACTTCAGAGATGCAGGTTTAAGGTTCAGCTCCTGAGCATAAAGGTGGACCATTAAAAAAAAAAAAAAAACTAAACGGGAAAAAATCCACTTATTGGTCACTATGGAGTAGCATTTCACCTTATAAATGTGCAGAAATAATGAAATAATTATTGAAAATTTATCTTTAAAAAATCAACTTGACATCAGTCCTCACCTGTTCTCCTTTCTGGATCTATTATAATCAGTAATATGATTTTTAAACCTTACCTCACACTCTGAAGCTCCACCTGGCTCTCCTATCTCTTCCCTGAATGGATTACACTTCTTCTCATGATAAAACTGTTTATGTTTAAAAAGTAATAACAGGCTAATACATATTTCACTAATCAATTTAAGACCTCACCTGAGCTTCATCAGTCTCTGCACCTTTCATTGCTTTAACTGCCTCACTACTCTGTCATTCTCCTGATAAGACATTATTGCACATAATATCTAATATAATGTCATACATGCTGATAAATGGTCCAATATGATTGGGTGTTGTCTTTGTGTTGTGTAACTGTTACTCACACTGATGTTACTCTTTTTAAAAAACAAAGTCCTGCTGCTTTTCTTTGGTGGTGACGTTGTGCTGAAATGAGATGACAAAACATTTTGGCGAGCGTTGACGTTACTTGGGAACACTGACAAAGTTAGTTAAATAATGGACGAGTGACCATCCCAGGATTAACATGACTTAACTCAAAAGATATGGTTTCTAAATATGAATGTAAACTAACAACAAGACGTTATAAACAAGACATATTCATGACAACGTTCCCTACAGACCGTTTTAACTCGTTCAAAAGAGTTTCAGTCATCAGACCGTCTGCTGTCACCTGTCTCCTGCCTCCCAGTCGGGACAGTGACATGATGCTGTGTTGTACTTTCAAAATAAAAGCACATGAGTTAATGATTTCTAAACCAAATATTTTTCTCCTCCGCGGTATACTTTTTGGGTGGGACAAATGCGCCTGTCTCCAATATTGGAGGGGACATGCCCCCCCGGTTCCGGCGCCTATGCATATGACAAATTTGCCTCATAGGGATTTTTGTACAGCATTCAACACCCTGAATCCTCAGTTCCTACCAAACTGGCCGCGAGCAAATCAGTGTTCAGATCCAGAAGTCAGACTCTGCTCTCGGAACATGTATGTATGAGTACTTAATATGATATTAATATGATATAATATTATTATTATATTAAGATTAGCTGACCTTCCAAGTTTAACACTAGTTCAGTCAGACAACTCACATTATTGAATGTTTATTTCAGCAGCAGAACATATTTAGAGTTTGGAATCTAGGCTCCGCCTTCATCACCCTCCTCTCTGTTCGTTTATCTTTTTAAAAATGACATAACTGCAAAATGTACATTTTGTGAAATTTCTTTATCTTTTTATCAATATCCATGCCATCACATATCATAAACTGTAATGACTGCATATATTCACAGCAGTATTTTTCTGTAAGATCATAACCATCAGTGATCTGATTCAAATTTGAGCTTTAATCTACAATTACTCAGAGCAAGAAACAGTTAATGTATTTTATGAGATGATAGACATCAGTAATAACAAATTTCCTCCTAGAACCATCACAACAAATAGCCTATGGGAAAAGGCTGGAAGCGAGTACAAAAGTAAAACCAAAAAAAAGTAGTAAACACTGCTATTTGTAGTAAGTGAGGGTACTTTCTTTAAAAACTTGAGACCTTTAATACAAAAATTCAACGAGTTACAGGTGCTAAGACAAAAAGGGTTACAACTGTCCCTGGTCTCCCCTACTTTTTTTGTCTTATTTATCTTTTAATATGAGAAAACTGGAAATCCAGACTACTTTTAAGTTTTATTGACAGAGACAATGATCGAGATAAAATGCATCTCCAACTGTACAAAAAGTAACAATATAAAAGTGGTAATTTTTGTGTGGTCAATATGATTGTGGCTGAAATGGGTAAAAATGATCATATTCTTTACTTTCTGTGTAATTTGTGTAAAACATAATTTACAGTTAAAGTACAGATGCTTTTAGGAAAGGTGAGGTACCAGCAGCATGCCATTTTTTAATTCAACAAAGTTACTGCACATATACATTTGAAAATGCGATATTATTATAGTCACCAGAGCCTGGAGGAAAAAGTAAAAGACAGCAGCATCTGAACTCACACAGCAGTGCTGAATATGGATTAAGATCCTGTTACTACACTGCTTTTTCTCATCTAAAACATTTTCAGAAACATATTTTAGTGCACGGTTTAGCTGTAATATGAGACAGTCACAAGGATGCTGTGTTGAAAATAGACACAGCGGACAGAGAGAGACTCACATACACACTCATATGCACTAACAGAGGAGCTGTGGATAACATCACACGCAGAGGGAGTGTGACTTCATTCTTTGCTCAGGATGCCATTACTCCACAATATCTTTACTTAGCAAACAGGTGTTTGCTAGTGAGACTGCATGCTGTGTATTGCACCTTTAACACTCTTGTTTGTTGGGAGGAGGAAATAGTGTTTCAGTGTTTTCTTAAACTCAACCAAGTGATTTTTTCCCCCCTTTTTTTGGCAACACTGATTTGAAGCCGTTTTTGAAAGCACTGACAAACACCGCTATCCTGCTGACAGAGGCATCAGATCAGAAAATCTAGTATGAGTCATTCTGGAAAGCAATAATAAACCATGTATTTTCTCATAGAAAGGCAAACGTTTTTCAGACACTCTCGGGCAGAGCGAGTAGAGAGGATATATAAGCCTTTACTTTGTCAGGCATATTGGTTTAAAACAGTTTGCGTTTTAATCCAGTATGCCGAAATAAAAGCTTTTCATGTGACTTATCTTTTATCTTTGACCAGGTTTTCTTAAAAATGAACAAAAAGTTATTAACTTTTTCCCACATCCTTCTACTCTCATCCATCTCCTTTCATCCCGCATCCCATATCCCTTTGCCCTCATCCCTCAGTCCCTCAAACCCTGACCCCTTCCCTCCATCCCACATCCCCCCTCCAGACCCCTACCTCATCATCAACGTGCTCCTCCATCCTTACTAACCAATCAACTGTTCAAATGCATATCTATGTTGGTGTGAATATTTCCTTGTGTTTATATTCCTATATACTTCTATTTACATACTCATTATTTACATACTCTAAACACAACCACAACCCCCCCCCCCCCCCCCCCCCCCCCGCCATTCATACCATTCATATTTTTCCAGAAATTTGGTCTAATGCAGCACGTCAGAAGGGGCATGACTTCACCTCTCTACAGCTGCTGAAAATCTGACATGACTCAGGCAGAAATCATGATCATGGGCAGGGTAATATTAAAGTTTTATTCATGTTGGGTCACGTTTGCTGACTTCCTTCCTCATCTCCTGATGTAACCAATGTATTCTGGGTTTTCCTAGAAGCGACAGCAACTAGTAACTATTGATCGCAACTGCTAGCAGAACATACACCATTACCTTGAATGAGATTTGTGATAATAAGTAAGTACACAGCGC